>NC_081410.1:303081618-303405368 GCF_030272615.1 Cryptomeria japonica | reverse complement strand
ACTTGAACTTTTCTTTGATCTCTGCTTGTTTTGATGTAGAAGCTTTCAATGATTCTAGATCAACATATGCTGATGAAGGAATAGCCTCTCGATTGACTAGGATTATTATTTCTAGTCTATGTAGCAGGTTATTGCAATATATAAATGGATTTGGGTCAGCTTTGATGGTCACTTAAACTCCATTGTGTGGAAACTTGATACATCGATGATATGTAGATGGGACTGCGCTCATTTCATGAATCCATGCATGTCCTAGCAATATGTTGTATGTGAGATCCAGGTCTAGGACTTGACAAACCACATTCTTTGTAACTGGCCCTACTCTGAGAGGTAAGGTGACTGTGCCTTTGGATCAACGCTCTTCATCATCATATGCCTTAATGGTAATTTTGTTTGCAACATTCATAGCTTTGTCTGAATATCCCAATTGTTTAATAGTGTTCAATGTACAAATGTTTAGACCTGCTCTTCCATCTATCAGGACTCATTTTATTCAATGTTTGTGTATGAAGGCTTCAATGTGTAAAGGTGCATTATGTGGTTGGCTCACAGAGGCGTCATTAGCTTCTATTAATGTAAGGGAGTGTGGAACAGAAAGGTATCCCACCATGGCTTGAAACTAGTCCACATTCAGATCAGTGGGGACAACAATGTCTCTCAAGATTTTATCAAGAATGGCTTTATGTGCGGGGGATATGCATAAGAGCTCAAGGATGGAGATGAGCGCGGGTGTCTTCCCTAACTATTCTACAAGGTCATACTTAGTCTTGGTCGATGAGGAAGTGGTATTTTTAGCTGGAGCACCTTGCAAAGTGAATTTACCTTGATGAGTTGTAACATTACATTCAGAGGTAGGTTTGGAAGAAGATCCAATGCCTTTTAGGACAATCTTGGGTCTTTGGGTAGAGTTCTCAGGTGTATTGTCCTTGATGATAATGGTAGAGACATAATTTTCCATCGAAATGTGATTGATAGTTGAATCATAGTTATAGGATGCTCTGGTATAGTTTGTTTTCTCATCTGTGGCTTTGGCTTTTCCCTTGTCATGTTTTGGGAATGGTTCTTTAAAAATTTCATGTTCTTGATTGGATGAGTGTCCATCTATCTCAATGCCACCTCTATCAATGAGATCTTGTATGATGTTCTTCAGTCGATGACAGTTTCCTATTTTATGACCTTTGCTTTTATGAAATTCACAATACTTGTCATCATTCCACCAATTTGGTTTAACCTTTGGCTCATATGGAGGCAAATCTGGAATTGTTATTATCTTATTTGCCACTAGCTTTTTGAAAACAGACTCAAGTGGTTCTCCCAATGGGGTGTACTTCCTTCGTGATTTGGAAGTTGTCTGAGTATTCACTTGATTTTTTGTAGAGCTTGATCCAGAAAAATGATCTTGGGTCGTACTGTATTGGCATCAACAACACCATCATTGACTGTGTTCTTGTTTTTATTCCAAAATTTTGGCTTGTCTTTTCCTTTAAAGTCCTCTTTGTTTTCTTTGAATATTTTGATGACTCCTTGTTCAATTAGGACCTTCTCTGTTGCTAAGCCTTTTTCAATGACGTCCTTGAAGGTGGACAAACAAGCTTTCCTTAGATCATAGCCAATGTCTTTGTTAACATTTTGGGTGAACATTTCTACCATTTGTTTTTTTGGAATTTCACAAGAGCATTTCCTGGCTAGATTCCTCCATCTTTGTAAAAATGATGAAAAAGACTCTCCATCTTTTTGCTTGGTGTTGCACAAAGTAGTGATTGATATGTCTGTCTCTATGTTGTATGAGAAATGTTGGATAAATGCCTCTGCTAAGTCACCCCATGACTTGATACTAGGTGGAAGTTGGGAGAACCATTGCATAGCTTGATCACCTAAGCTTTGTGGGAATAATCTCATCAAATATGTCTCTTTTGTTGATACCTCAATGCAAGCTGTGAAAAACTATCTTATATGTGCCTTAGGATCCCCTTTGCCTCTATACTTATCAAACTTAGGTGTCACAAAGTGTGTAGGAAAAGGAGGCATTAGAATGCTCTTGTCAAATGGATAAGGACATATGTCTCTCATTGTGTATGTTGGCTGTGGTGAATTTGTGTCCTCCATTTTCTTTTGTAAGTCCCTGATTTGTTGCTCCAAATTGTTCTTCAGTGGAGACCAACTTCTTGGACCATACCCCATGCTCGAACCACCGGGTGGAGGAGGAGCATGTTGCATATATGGATGATATTGATCATACACATGTTCATATGGAGGAGGTCTATAATGATGTTGCATATATGGACCACTTGGTATAGAGTCATGGTGAGGAGTGGAATATCTTCTTTGTCCATGTATACCATACTCTACAGGCATGTCATGTTCTAATGCGTTTCTCCCAAATTTGACGCGGGGTTTCCTTGTGTCCAAATTTTGAGCATGCCTTTGGATATCCAATTGCTTTAGTGGTAGGTCTTTAGCATTAGCATGTGCTTGAGTGTATTTTTCTGCATATGACTTCCATAATGGTCTGTGAAGGTGAGTATCATATGCTTGACCATGTGTGTATGGGACTTCTAGTTTTTGAAACAAAGATGATGGTGATTCAGGCACAAGATGTGGTGATTCAGGCACTATTAGGCCTCCTTTGATCCATGTTGGAGTGAGTTTGTTGCAAAGGTCAATTTTCCATTATTTGAGACATGTCAAAATCATGAGGTATCTTGGCTCCACTTTGTGCCATCATTTGTAAGAAATATTGTGTATCCCTCCTCATTATTTCCTCAACCAATTGATTGAAATGAGGATTCATAATGGTGTCTTCCACTTCTGCTGAATGTATGGAAAAGTTGTCCATATTGTCATTGTGTGTATCATTGTTGTTTGTAGTGTCCATGTGCTCAACATTTGGAATGTTTCTATAAGAATCCATGTCAGGTAATGTAGTATGATCAGAATTGAAAAAGATATCATTGTCATACTCATAGGAGCTCATGTTTGCGGACTCTTGAGCCTCTTTAGTTTCTCTCCTAGATTTTTGGGAATAGGTTTCAACCATGAACTAGGTATTGACCAAGATGTGTGAGACTAGATGAAAATGGAAAAGAGTATGGAAGACCAAGAGTTGGATGGAATGTAAATGAATCTGAGGTTTACTTGCAATGTCCAAAATGTAAGAGCAAGTATGTATGTAGTAGAGTAGGTGTGACTTCCAAAGAGAGGATAGTTTCTCTTGATGAGGTAAGTTGACCTTTACTCTAAGTAATACCAAATGAGACCCAAAGGTGATAGACCTTGATGAGGGACCACTTAGAAAATTGTTGTTGTATGTAGTGTGTTGACAAAGTATGATGAGGACAAGCAAGTGACCTTTTGACTCAATTTTAGACAAATGTGAATGTAATGTAAGGTGTAAAGCAATGATGGACTTTGTGAGACCCAAAAATAGGTTGAATGCTAGATGAAAACCTGAAGAGATAGCTTAGGAAACTCAAGAATTCTGAAACTGATTGCTCTTGTTTATTGGGCTGTAAATTTTTCCAATTTGTGAAGTTGTTTGTTGTGACCAAATCTGAATGTTTGACTATTTTTCATGACAAGAGGACACAATGTTGATGAGGACTCAATGTTTGCAAGTGTTTAGACTCAAAATGACTCCAAGAAAAGTGTGTTGTTTGATGTAATAATTTTTTGCATACACTTGAAGACACAAAAGACACAATGTTTTGTTGTTTGGTCTTGAATGTTTGATTGTTCAAAATAAGACAAGCACAATTCTTATGGTTGGCCAGGACAATAGTTGTTGATCCCACATGGAGTTTCCCCTGACGCTACGCTATTCAGAGCGGATACTTAGATGCTTGACCCCACTGGCTCCACCCTCGGTACTCACTTCTTGGGGCAGCCAAGCATCAGTCCCCATGAAAACTCCCCATGGTCAACTTTGTATCTCTACTAAGAACCGTATGTGTGTGGACCGCTACCAGAGGTCTGACCTCCTGCCCCAACAACTAGAAGGATTTTAGCATCTAAAACAAAAAGGTGCTAGTAAGGGCATCCGCTCGTGTGGCCATACATGTGACACTTTCATCTCTATAAATACAGAAGGCTCCCAGTTGGTAGGGGTTACGCTCTACAAATGATCAAATAAATTTGATCAAATGGGTTTATGGGGAGACATAGTGTCGGTATGAACTAATTAGCACATGTTATCCATAGTTTTCACCATGGATATAGTTATTTATAGTGGTTTGGAAGAAGATGGCTTTTCTTTTGCTATCACTTGGGTCGTTCTCTCCTCACTAGTAGTCCTAATGACCACACGGTGAGATAGACCCTCTAAAGATGAAACGAAAAGAGCCTATTGCTCAAGACACAAAAGACAATGGTTCAATTTTAGTGCACCAATTGAAGTGTTTGCTAGTCTATGAGAACAAGGCACACAATGAAGATCAAAAACCCTTGCCAAGGTCCTGCAACAAATATTTGTTAGTACTTTGGATTGTTTCAAATGATCACCCCTTCCTGCAAGCACACAAGTTAGGTAAATTTTAGATCCAAAAGACTTTGTGAAATAGTGGCCTTCAACAATGCATTTTGTTGATCAATTCAAAGATCTGATTCATCATAAAAAAAGACCACATGTAAAATTTTAAGAGATTTCCAAAAATGTAAGAAAATCCAAAAAATTTGCTAATTTGCTCCAAAAATTAATTTTTTATGAAAAATCATAAAAAATTCATATAAAATGCAAAATCGATCAAAAAATCTGAAATTTTTACTAGAGTCTTGATGGTCTTCCAAACCTGTATAAAAAAATTTCTGCAACAAATCCAAGCAGTTTGTGAGATATGAGTAAAATAATGCAAAACCCTAATTTTCAAATATCTGATTTTTGAGGAATTATTTTGCATCAAATGTAAAATCAAAAAGAATAGATCCTGTGTATAATTCTGAGAGATTTCCAAAAATGTAAGAAAATCCAAAAAATTCGATAATTTTCTCTCAAAATTAATTTTTTATGAAAACTCATAAAAAATTCATATAAAATGAAAATTTGATCCAAAAAATCTGAAATTTTTACTAAATCCTTCTGATCATTTTCTTGACTTGTACAAAACATTCAATACCAAAATTAGAAGTCGTTTGTGAGATCTGATCAAAATAAGGAAAAACCCTAATTTTTAAAGATCCATTTTTTTAGGAAACATTTTGCATCAAAATTAAAATCACAAAGAACAAATCCTCTGTATATTTATGAGAGATTTCCAAAAATGTAAGAAAATCCAAAAAATTTGATAATTTTCTCTCAAAATTAATTTTTTATGAAAACTCATAAAAAATTCATATAAAATGAAAATTTGATCCAAAAAATCTGAAATTTTTACTAAATCCTTCTGATCATTTTCCTGACTTGTACAAAACAATTGATACCAAAATTAGAAGCCGTTTGTGAGATCTAATCAAAATAATGAAAAACCCTAATTTTTAAAGATCCATTTTTTTAGGAAACATTTTGCATCAAAATTAAAATCACAAAGAACAGATCCTCTGTATATTTATGAGAGATTTCCAAAAATGTAAGAAACTCCGAAAAATTTGCTCATTTTCTCTCAAAATTAACTTTTTATGAAAATTCATAAAAAATTCATAGAAAATGAAAATGTCCTCCAAACATTCTGAATTTTGGATTGAGAGCTCCTAATACTTTCTTCAACCTAAAAACAAAATTTGGTGCAAAATTTCTAAGCCGTTTGTGAGATATGATCAAATCTCTCCAAGATCTTGATTTTGTGTCCAAAACCCTAACTGCACAAGGTTATTCTCCAAATTGTTTTACAAAACAACAATATAGATTTAGAAAAATCTGCAAAAAATATAGATATAACAAAAATCCATGTCCCACGGGGCATGCCAAAATGTATATGGTGAAAGTGGATAACAACAATATTGAAAGACTAAATGAATTCAACCACAAAACCCTAGCCTAACAATAAAAAAGATCCACCATAACATATGAAGATTACCTAAGACAATGCAAATCAAATGAAATCAGAAAGATTATACCATCACATGTCCAATAGGGTTTGGATCTCCATTCTTCCTATCTCCATTGATCTTGCTTGATATATTTGCTCTTAGATTTTATGTGCACAAGAGCTCAACAAAGAATGAAAATGTGGTTGCAAGTAGGCTTGATTGCATATGCAAGTTTGAAAGCGTAGTTGGGGCTAAATGCATAGTGAGTTAGTCAGGATGCATATATTGATTAGCCAGGGTTGATAATGAAGGAAGCATCTCCTTATATAGAAGACACTATAAGAAATGGAGGGATAAGATTGAGAGGTGTAAAAGAGGTCGGCTATGATTAGAAGGGTAGGTAGAGAAAATAAGAAAATAATGAAAGGAGTAGGTAGTGTATGAATTATGAGATGAATGACATATGCCATAGGTAGAAAAGGCTAATGAATTAATTAAATAAATAAAGATTTATTTAATTAATAGTAGAAGTGGGATTAATTAAATAAATTAAATATTTATTTAATTTAAGAAAAGGATAATTTAAATAAATAAATGTATTTATTTAAATGAGAAATAAGGCTAGAAGAGGATAAATGAATTAATTAAATAAATAAAGATTTATTTAATTAATAGAGGAATTAGGCAAAAGTAATTAAATAAATAAAATATTTATTTAATTAGACTGGACAATTTTAGGTGTCTACACCTATTAATTTTAAATCATTAGCTCAGGTTTACAATGTGCAGAGGAACCACCTTAGAAATGGGTCTCTCAAAGAATTCTTTGTGAAGATAGGTGGGCTAATAGTTGTAGGACCTAACACTGAGGAGCCTTTCTCTTTAAATTTGTTTACCCTTAGGGCCAAAGGATTATATTGGTCACTCTACCAAATTCTAGGAGAAGATGTTGAAGCAAATATGCCAACCCATTGCATGCTGATGGTTGCTCAAATTTTGAATCCTTCTCTTGCAGTGACCTTTGATTATGCTTCCTTCATCATTGATGTTATCCATGAAGGATTGATAGGAATAAAGAATGGGAAGGTAGATAGCCCTTTTGGAAGGTATTCCCTCCTCATGCATTTATTTTTATTCAAGGGTGGTGACTATTTTGCAAGTGGGATGGATCTTGTAAAAGAGAAAAATGGAGAAAAAATGCTACTGTAGTTATGGAGTACAGTGCTATCATAGGACAGAGAAGATGCAAGCTTTCTAAAGTTTGATAAAAGTTTTGCATCCAAGATTAGGACTCTTATCTATTTAGAAAATCCAAGAGTCCCTAAGGTTCTTTTAGAATTTATTAGGCCAAAAGAGTTTGCAGAGAATATAAAAATTGTCCACAATTGGGGTGATATTTACTTATACCTTGTCTCAACAGTTTTCAGAGTATATGGTTTCACAGGCACTCCATTTTTGTTACCCTATCATGTCCCTCTTAAAGTGGGAATTGCAGAGATCCTCAGGCAGATTGGTGGTGTGTAGGAGGCAGAGCTAATAGGCAGAGGTAAAGGGACTATTTTCCCTACAATTACCATAGCACACCAATTTATGATAATTAAAGGAGGTTGGAAGTGTTTTGAAAATTTCCTTCAACCGTATCATTTGTCAACTACAGTATCCCGGTGTGCTGACCTTGAAGACTTCTTCAATGACATGTTCAGAAAGAGGGCAATATGCAGAGGTAAACCCCATCAATTCTAGTTTCCTAAAGACCTCATTAAAAATGAGTTTGATTTAGATGAGCAAGAGCTAAGGAAGGAAAAGTGGGTGGCTTATAAAAAAGCCTTAGACTTTGTACACCAATTTGATACTAGATATGACCCATTGTCTAGCTTCCACCCTTTTGAGGAGAAGATAAAGTTCCTAATTCTTTGTTTTGAGGATGTGATGCAGACTTTGAAAGAAAAGAGGGAGGTTGTAATTAAAAACAACCTTGAGAAAGCAAGACTGGTTCTAAGTAGGTCTGCATCCACTAGAGCAATCCCTCTTGGTGACTACATGTTGCATAAGAAGTCCAATTATAGTGTGTTGATGCCTACAATAGGGGAGCCCTCTACCTCTAAAGGAAAGAGGAAGATACAGGATGTCATTGACATTCAAGATAGCCCAAAGAAACAAAGAGTAGGAAAAGAAATACAATTTGATGAACCTTTGTACTCTCCATCTCAATCCCCTATCCATATAGGAGATGAATAGGCAGTAGCTGAGCAACTATTGCAGCTAGGTAGCCTTGGGGAGATAGCATATACATATGATGAAGTGGAAGAGGGAATGCCAAAAGAGTCCCTTATTGCTGAAATGAACATCACTGATAATGAGTTCAAAGGCCAGGAGTGGGACCCTGAGATCAAACAAGCTAGTGAAGATTTCTTGGCTAACAATAACTTTGTCACATCAGGAGCATTCATGCAATTTGTGTGGAAGCAGAAAATTGACAAATATAATGCAAGGTGTGAAAAGAAAAAAGGTGAGAAACCCCACAAAGATCCAGCTATGGTTGAGGAAGAGATAAAGAAAGAAATGGCCGATGAGTTTAAGACCATCACTCCTAAGCAAGGAAGAGACATGGTAGCACAAGCTGGGGTACTCATTCTCCCTGAGTGGGACATAGCAGACACCTTGGTATTGGAGGTAGTGAGAAAATAGACCAAACCTATGGAAGGAGTCACTTTCAGCAAAGACAATGCTGCACTGGTCATGTGGTCTCTTAAAAGAGATGAGAATAAGAGAAATATGGACACCTCAAGGTCAAGTTACCTCGGAGGAATGATAGTAAAAAGAGTTCAGAGCACTGGGGTAGTGGAAGCTGCTAGCACTGTGCTAGAGACTGCAAAGTTTAGTGTTGCAGTAGCAGAAAGGGAGGCCAAGGAAAAGGAAGATCTCTAGGTTAAGCTGGAGATAGTTTTAAAGGCCTATAATAGTGCCAAGGAAGACGTACGGGGTAAAGACAACATCATTGCCAAGCTACAAAGGAAGTTGGCAGGATAGTATCATCAAGGTGAGTCTTCAACACTGATGATCTCCTCTTCTCCTGCAGGACCTCCACCTACCAGCCCCATTATTGAGTTCCCACCATCTCCAACACCTTCTAGCTCTCAATTGGTTGAGATCACTCTTCATGAGTTGGAGGATTTAAAACAGGCTCAAGCCTCATATGCAAAGAAATATGAAGAAAGAATAAGGGCTACAATTTCAAGTTTTGCCAACAACATGAGCAAGATTCTAGATATGTGGAATGAACTTAATGGAGATAAGGCCATTTTAATGCCTATTTTTGACAAGTGGAAGCCTAGAGAGTAGGATTTGGAGCTTATTTGTGTATCCTATGATGAAGCAGGGGTTGATCCTATTATCAAATCCACTTGTGATACCACAAAGGACCTAGTAAAAATAGCAAAAGGAATAGATAATGCAGATAGAAAGATCAATTTGTACAAGAAAGAGTACACTTATAAAGTATTTGAATTAATTCCAGGGGCTTTTGCTAGCCCAGTTCAATTGAAGGACAAACAAGTATGGCTTAAGGAATTAGAAGCCAAATTGTCAATTAGAATAAAAGGAATTATTAACTCAGAAGATGCTTCCTTTTTGGTCATAACAATTGAGGAGATAGAGAGAATCAAATCTCATTATGGTTTTCTCAATTCAGAGGTTAACAAAATGCGGAATTCTTGGAAAAGGTTAGCCAAGGCAAAGGCAAAAGTGATTAACTTCGCATGGCCAGCTGATGATGTATACAGTGAGTGGACAAGAAAATATGCCATATAGGATGTAGAGCAGTTGGAAGATGTTGGAACTGGACAACAAGTAGAAGAAGCTGTAGAGGTTGAAAAGGACTTGTAACTATATTTGTAAGAGATTTTGTAATTTCTTCTTGAAGAGTAATAATTGTAACAAGATCTCCTAGGAAAGTCTGAAGCTTTGTATGCATCCATGTTGTTATAAATGGATACCAAGACTAGAAAAGAAAGGATCATAAAGAATTGTAAGAAAACGCTACAGAAATTTATCTGAGCTTTTCCAAGTTTTAATGGAGAATATTCAAAGGTTTCTTGTAATACTTTTTTGAAGAAAATATCAATATACAGACCATTGGTTTTGAGTTAAAACTTTATGTTGTCTTCAAATGTGTTTGCAAGTGTTTACTGTTTCATTCTAAATAATCCAGGGCTATTTTGTTTGAATAGGGGTTGTAAGGCAACTTTCAGTAGATATGTTTCTTAGCTTTTCTCTTTAGGAGGGGAATTAAATATGCATGAATCACTTCTACCAGTAAATTCCTTGTGGAATATTTTGAATCTTGATGAGCGTAGTTTAATTTGGTATGAATAAATTCTTATGTGTATCAGGCATATATAGGGATCTATAGAAGCCAAACTAATGGGATATGTAGAGATATTTGATTGTGGGAGTATTGTTTGAACTTAGATGACTCTGTGACCTTGGATAAGGCATTGGTATAGATCAAGGTTGTCTATTACATATTTTGTAGGTCAACACTGAACATGAGTAAAATTTTCATTCCTTTGTTTCAGTTAGTTTTAAGGTGATTAGATCCATTGGTTTTTGGACTGGTTTGCTGTGGATTTATCATTTAAAAGTGTGAATTTAGTTCACAAAGGTATACCTGCCTGGACTTTGAATAAGTTTGAAGTGTAGAAGGTTAAATAAACCTTGTCGTATGTTGTCCTAGAAGTTTCCTAATATCACTTCTACATACAGAGTTATCATGTCACTATAATGATGTTAAAGTGAATCAGATTTTGAAGACAACAGAATATAAAGCCATTGTTGGTGACACCCCAAATAAGGAACATGACAACTTCGGTAAGATAGATCCCTCCTCAAACCCTCCTCCTGAGGGTATGAAAGGTTTTATAGACACCATGGAATGGTTAATCACCAGTTACAAGAAAGTTGTGGAGGACAACAAGAAGCTAAGCCACAAAATCCAGATTCTGGAAACTATCAGCATTGGCAAAGGGAAGACTATGGCAGATTATATGGAGGATTTGACCAAAATGTTGCTAAAGCTGAAAATATAAGAGACTCCTTCAACCCTAGATTTGAGCAAATTGAGAAAGACTTGATTGAGAGGAAAGAAAATACTAATGCTATGGATCAAACAATGTTGGAAACTATTAGTAAACTCAACAAAATTGAGGAATGTCTCAAATGTATTGCAGAGAAAAGCTTAAACATTCTGAAGGTCTCTACTGTCAATACTAAAACCCTCATCAGCAAATTGGATGAGGAGAAGGACACCCTGGAAATTGACCCTGATACTGAAGGCACAAGAGATGTTCAAGGACCCAGAACAAGAACCAGAGGTAAAAAGAAGGAGAAGAAGCCAAATAAGGACCTGGATGAACTCAAAGCTATTACGACCAACTATGACCAACTGGTGATTAAGGAGGAGGACCTCCTGAAGACTCTATAACTATGCAGTACTTTCCTGGTTTCTGTTGTTTTGTTGTTTCTATCTTTTGTTGTCCTTTCTGTTTAGTGGCTTTATTGCCAGTCATTTTGTAAGCCATTTTTATATGGTCTGGATACTCTTTGATGATCTTTTTTAACCTCTTATGTTAAAGGTTTCAGGTCCTGAAAAACCTATTTTTCTTATTAATTAGAACATTATATCAAAAGAATCCTTAGTGACATATAATTTGTGAAATGGCACAACCTTGTTGCTATCTTCTTCTTTTTTCACCCTTTGTGCTAGAATGATTTTTATATTTTTCCTTCCCTATAGCCATCTAGGAATTCAGTTCAGAAACCTCCTCAATGTTAAAGTATGTTACTCCATTGGTATTATTGCCCTCATTTTGATCTTCTCCTTGTTTCAACATTTTGGATTTTAGGTATGGAATTCCTATCTTGGGAAGAACTCTGGCACTCCAATTGGAAAATACTTTTACTCAACACCCCTACAGAACTGTTCAACACAAAGATTAAAATTGGCAACAAGAATTAGACCAATATAGAAGGACAAGGATTCTTACATAGAACTGAAGCTTAGATTCCATTTATCATATGCAAGAGTATTCTAAGCCTAGAGTTTGTGATGGAGATTTCGCTAAGAATTTCAATACCACTTATATTTCAAGTTCTATGGCAAGATAGAGTTGTCTTGAACTAGAATATCCTATGGAATAACAAACTTTAAATGAATACAAAAGTCACAAATATGTTAAGAATAAAATCAGTAGAATTTGCTAGTACATTTTTTATGAAAAAAGATTGTAAAATGAAGCTCTAGATTGTCAGTAATTACATTTTTATACTGAAAAAGAAATTCTTAAGTAGATCACATTTTTGTCATTCTAGAGGCATTTGTTATTTATCACTTTAATTCATTAACATAATGAAAAGCAATATTTTATCATCCAATTTATCAATGGAGAAAAAATGGGGACAATACATTTCTAGAGATGTGTTTAAAGAAGAAAGAGTGGAAACAATCTATTAAGTCTGAATTAGATAAACTTAAAACATCTGCACTGCTACAAGTAGTACATGGAACAATGTGCATCTATCCTTTGTCATCCAAGTAGATGACTTTCATCTCCATTTAGCCTTAGGGAATCTAAAGACATTAAGGCAAGCACCAGGCAACATCAAAGGTACAAGATGTTGAGTGAGCCAATCTCCCTTAGGCAAAGGCACATGTTAGAAGATATTAAGGCAAGCACCATGTAGTAACTAATTTTTTTTGGAGTGTTGCAACACTAGTCAAATTCACTATGCAAGGCAGTTAATTATTTGTAATACATAATAAATATGATTTTTTCCTTATCATTCACATAGGATTGTTGTTAGCTTGAGAAGGAAATGAAGAGATAGTGTTAACAAAAGGTTCCAAAATTTAGTAAGCATTATAAGTGGTTCTGGTAACTAGTTCAAAATCACAAAAAATGCAATTGGCACTTGTTTTACTCCTATAAGCTTTATTTTAACTCATGTTGTATTTTGAAATTGGAATTTGAAGAGATTTCTTGAATACTAGTCTTTGTTGCTTTGCATGTTTTAGTGTTTGGGACAAAAAGTTAAGGAAAATGATATTTGCATTACGTATGACATAGGCATACTTGAGTGGCTTTATCAAGTTTGTTATATTTGTTCAAAAATGTGTCTTGAAATTGAAAAGCCAATGATTTCTTGGACCTTATCATGAAGTGATTGGAACAAGAGGTTATTGGAAAAGCAAATCTGCTTAAATATGCATTTTATGTATGACAGGTATTCTTAATTGACTTTATCAAGAAATATTTATTTTGTTTAGCAATACGTAACCACAGATCAATTTACTATAAAATGCAAATCCATGTCAAAACAATGAACCATGGTGCTTGTGGAAGGACTTAAAAATTGACTGGAAACTCTTCCATGTGGCACTTGACAATTTTAGGTGCATCAATAAAATGTTAAAAGCAATTGGAATATGCATCCTAGTTAAAATGCAAAGAGTAAGATTAGCAGGTGGTTGTCACAAATAGACACATATGACATCAGTCTAGAAAAAGCCACTAATTATGTTGTATATTAATAATTTTTGCAACCATGCTAATATGATAAAGACATAGGAAATACATTATCATATGAAAATAATTTTGTTGAGAAAGCAGCCTTGCATGGTTTTTGATAATTATTTTCAATACAGTTTCAACAAAGGTGCAACTTTTAAATGTTTTGAGTCAATTCCTAGTGGGGTAAAGACACCTTTTTAGCTTTATCGGATATATATGAAGATCAAGCCAGCAAACCAACTGTAAGATCGATGCAGCTTATTGATTCCTTCAAGTGAAATTTGATAACTAATAAAAAGACCCAATTAAAGAAACATAAATCTTTCAGTAGCTTCAGATTCTCAGATATCCACAGAACTTTAACACTCATATCATAAAAAAAAGGAAATCCTAACCAGAAGAAGGCATACCTGGATAGGTTCACCAAAAAAATAGAGGATCTAGAATTTCCTGGACAAGCATAAGCATGCCCAACAAATTGACGTTGAAGGGTTGGCTAACCTTTGCAAGCAATAAGAAATGACCCTTTATCTATGAGCAATAGGATTATGGAAGAACAAAGAGAGGATCCTCACCAAAAAATAGATAATAAGGATTAAATTTAGGGTTCAATCAAAACTAAATCATTAACCAGACATGCCAAAAAATTTCCCCGCCATTCCTCCCTTTGCCACCTAGTAAAAAATACATGTCCTTGTCTTTATTTTTTATTTAACATAACTTAAGAATGTTCTAATTTTTAATTTACAATAATTGTATTTATAATTAAAATACTTACAACAAAATATTAATTTATCTTAAAAAGGTCTTAAAAACTCTCTGTATGTAGTAGTGATGGTATTAGGTACTCATAATTTGGGAGGTTAAAAAACAATTATATATATATATATATATATATATATATATATATATATATATATATATATATATATATATATATATATATATATAAACTTGTTGTCCAAGCATAAATTTGATGTTTTGTTGTAATAGAAGAGTACTAGTAATTTATTTAAACATTTTTATTTGTGACTAATTATTTAGTTGTGTTTCTTTTCTGATGACCAAATTGGTCATTTATTTAGTCATTTATAGCTATGTTGCAAAAAAAGACTAGAATTTGGTCATTTTTTACTTATTGTGACTAAATTTTTTAGTCACAGAGTCATTTATTTATTTGTTTGATGATTTTAATCTTATTATCAATTTTATGCAATCAAATAATCATCATGTGGTAATCATTTGATAAGAAAAATTAAATTTTAGATTTGCATACACTTGTAACAGATGTTATCTTAGTAGTTTCACCTTGTTTTCCAATAAACGTGTTATCAAATGAGGGATACCTCATGAATAATAGTATAGAGGAGTATAATTAATTTATTTAGTCATTTTTATTTAAGTGAATAATCATTTAGTTGTGTTTCTTACCTAATGACCAAATTAGTCATTTATAGTTGTGTTTTCTTACCCGATGACCAAATTAGTCATTTATAGTTGTATTTTCTTACCCTATGAGCAAATTAGTCATGTATTTAGTCATTTATAGTTGTGTTGCAAAAAATGACTAAAATTTGGTCATTTTTACTTATTGTGACAAAAAATTTTAGTCACCTGGTCATTTATTGGCCATATTTCTACTAGTGTGATATAAGATGCATTTTGTTTTCTATATGCTTATTCTATGTATGATGATATTATGTATGAATGTAATTCTATATGATGTTATATGATGAAGTCAATATGATAATAATGTTTATATGATGCTAAGAAGTGGTGTGTGCAAGATATGATGTTATGTACATGGATATGATATGATTATATGTGAACCAATCTATGAATATGTAGGATGGATGCAAATATGATTTATATGTATATGATATGTATGATGTATACTAACATGTGATGATGTAGATAGACACTGCATGAAATTCAAAATTTTTTGGTGTGTCATTATATTTAGTCATGTGATTCTGGACTACACAATCATGAGGAAGGATGATGGAGGACATAGGAGAAAAGGGGATGGAAAGAAGAATATATGGAGGTGAATGATATTCTTGTGTTATCATCATCATTGAGATTATTATGGAAAATGTGTTGTGACCATACAGATATAGGTTCAATCTAGATAGTTATCGTATCATTTGCATGGAGATTAGACAACCATAAACAATAAATGCCCCAGTTCACACCAGATCCACAATGTCCTCGTATCCTTGGACAAGTCATAGTATTACTAAGAGACAATCCACAAACAACAAGTAAGTGAACATACACCATCCTCACCTTTCTAGTCAAAGACATCTTGGAGATAAAATCTCTAGTTAGAGAATCCTGGAAAAGCTAAAAGACATGTCACTACAAATGATAAAATCAAAAG
Organism: Cryptomeria japonica; assembly: GCF_030272615.1. Classification (NCBI taxonomy): domain Eukaryota; kingdom Viridiplantae; phylum Streptophyta; class Pinopsida; order Cupressales; family Cupressaceae; genus Cryptomeria; species Cryptomeria japonica. The sequence goes on along the minus strand of NC_081410.1, from coordinate 303,389,459 downwards.
AAAATCAAATACTTAACACCAACATAAACTGAAATCCTCAAGCTATAAGTGTATCTTGACACATATGTTAACATATTTTATTTGGTCACAATATTGTCATCCTGATAAAGGACAAATAATGCTGAAAAACCTTGTTGTAGTCAAAGTCTACCAAAAATTGATTTGTTGAAAGTTCATTGTTGCTTGTGTCTCATCTGAAATTGACTTATTCCATGAAATTGATAGTTTATTTTAGAGAAGAGTGAAAACTTTATTTTAGATCAGCAATCCAAGTAATCTTTTATTGTGGATTGTGCACGAAAAGAAGAAACGAAAAGATGATGCTCATCAAAACAAGTGATTCCAAGGTTCCACTTCCATCACTAGGTGTAGGATATGCCCCTAGTTATAGATAGGACCTAATGTATTATGGGTGAAAGGAAAGGGATGGAACTAGTTTATAATGGATGGTGAACTAATCTTAAGTAGATCAATAACAAGCCATGATGGGAATGGGCAATTTTATTATGAAATGATAGGATATGAATGTGTGCAAAGTGAAAGGGAAAAACTAAATCCTGAAGGAGGGAGGAGAAAAAGTATCTACACATGCCATCGGTAACTCAATTTTCACCATGGTACTTGCCCAAGGCACCGCCAAAGTGGTTTTCACTATTGGATAAATTTATTTCTCTTTACTTTTTTTTATTTTTCATATTTTTTTGTGTGTCACAAGGCACTTGTTTGCCAGGTTTTTACCAAAGTGACCATTTTTTATTATATTTAATTTTATATATTTGATATTTTTTTGATGTTTTTGTATTTTTGATATTTTTGATAATTTTTTTTGTACTTTTATTAGGATACTCTGAAAATTTGTGTATAAAACCTATGAAGGTGCATGTTGTTGATAGGATCATCCAATGGTTCTCCCTCTAGTGTTGATGACTAATATGAACCTCATCCATAGAATATTGTGATGACATAGGCCCAAGCCAATTTTATTCAAACTTGCCCCTTTTCTCTTTGTCTTGCTGATTTCTCTTAGGACCAAGTCACCCACCTCAAATGTGTGAGTCTTCAAATTTTTATTGTAATTGTGACTCATACGTTGTTAATATGCTTTTAGATGATTTAATTCAATTTGTCTATGCTTATCTAACAATTCCAAATCTTGCAAGCGGGAGACCCTGTAGTCTTCATCACTGATAAGATCATGTAAGGAGACCTGTAAAGATGGTAACTTGACCTCAATGGGAAAGATGGCTTCATTGCCATATACAAGTGAGTAGGGAGTAGCTCTAGTGGGTGTACAAACACTTGTTAGATAGGCCCATAGTGTGGGATTAAGTTGGATATGCAAGTTGTGGCCAACATCATCGACAATATTTTTAAGGATTCTGAGAATAGTTTTGCTTGATGCCTCAGCTTGATCATTACCTTGAGGGTAGTATAGAGTGCAAAAGCGGTGGTGGATAAGGAATCGGTGAAAAACCTCATGAACATCCTGATTATTGAAGGGACTATTGGCAATAGACACTATACCAGTGAAGATTCATGTATGAAGATTTCTTAGGGGTTTCCATTGATGGAAACTCAGTCAATAAACTCTATCCAATATATGTTGATTTGATCTACTGGAAGTTACATTGTTCATAAGGCATAAGTTTGGAAGGTGGAACTTAGTTACCAACAGAATATGAGATCATTGTGCTTATCTTGTTATTGGTGATTTAATTTTGGTTGTGGTGATTAAGGTAGTTGATTCATGATTTGAGGCATCTTACTTTGTAATTCCATCCTCCGATGTTGATTCTAGTGCAAGATTCAAGGTCTAGTATCCGGTGATTCTGGAAGAATAGAGCTAATGTATTGATCATTTGAGTATCATGTGATTTAGAATTATTGAGTTATTTTTGGTGATTAGTGTTGTGTTCAAGGTAATTGTGCCATTGTGTGTGAAGCTTGTCATCATCTATTTTGGGTCCACATGCATTTATGGACAGATTGAGTTGACATATTACTACACATTTCATATTATGCAGTTTTGTGAAGTCGACTTGGTTGTGATCTATTTTGTTGGTGCAGATATATAATTTTGATCCATATGATTATTTTATGAATGTTTTTTATGTGAATGTGGATGTGTTGTATGGGAAAGGGCATCAGAATGCAGAATTGGTGCTTCGGTAGATGACTATGTAGCATAATAGGACAGAAAGGCAGAGCAGCATTTGGTAGTCATAGTGTGCTTAACTGAAATTGATCTTTGGCATTTTTAGATGATATATTCTAGTTCAGCCATTGTAATTACTCTTATATCTCATATTGTAGGACAGTGAGTCATCCACGATTGTTACCCTTCATTGTAATTGAGTAGTGAGCTCTAGGCAATGTGCTTGAATGCAAGTGCATTCCACTCTATGTAATATTATCATACTTTTGGCCATAGTATAATAATATTGTGGGTTCAAATCCCACCATGGTTTTTTTCTTTCCGGGTTTTCATGTAAAATTTTTTGGTGTTATGGTTGTTTGGTTGTTTTCTTTGAGTTTCGACATCTTACTTTCTTTCTTATGTACTCAGTGGTTTAAGAATCAATTTAATAAACTTGTAAATTGTAAAACAATGATTCACCCCCCTCTCAGTGTTTATTGATTCCAACAATTTGTATTAGAGCCTAGTTCCTCTGAGGAAGCCTAACAACTTGAGGAAGATCCAGAAGATTGAATCAATGGACTCTAGTTTGAAGGGACAACTTAGTGTGGCACTTGAAGATCTTGATGCAACTATGAAGGAGAAGAGTAGCCTAAGGAGAAGTCTGGAAGCATCTGAAAATTTCATTGAAACCCTGAAAGAACAAGTGAGTACATCAAGAGAGAAGAGAAAGGAGCTAATGGATAAGCTAAAGGAGAAATAAGAGCAAAGCATAGAGAATAAAGACAAGACTAATGAATGTAAGAAGCTGGCTAGAGAGAATGCACTCTTCAAGAATGAGATGCAATCCATTGTAATGAAGCTAACCAGGGAGATTGAAAACTGGAACAAGAATGAAGAAATCCCAACTCAGTCACTAAAGGAAAGATATGATGAATGTTGCAGATTGACATATGACAATGATTAGTCAAAAATTTAATTGGTGCAAATAAAGAATGATGGACAAGAACTAGAATGGCAGATCATAATTCTGAGAGATGAACTTTCTACTACAAATGAGTACAAAGAAAAATTTAAAGGTAACTCATCCCAGTTAGATGAGATGCTGGAAAGTTAGAGAAATGGGAAAGATATGTGAGGACTTGGATTTTAGAAAGGAGAATCCTTCATTTCTGGACAAAGCAATCATCGGCAAAAGAACAAGAAACCTTTGGTAAGACAACCTAATGCCTATAAATTCAATGGTAAATGTTTTGTTTGTGGAAAATTTGGTCATATGTAAAATCAATGCAAAAATAAGATAAATAATGGAATGATGAATAATGGTTCTACCTTTACTAATCAATGTTTCATATTTAATATCTTTGGTCACAGGTCAAACAAGTGCATAATAGTGATGAACAATTTTTAGAATAAGAGATGTTATGCTTGTGGAATGTTTGTACATATCTCTAACCAATGCAGGATGAGAGTAAATCAGATGAATTTTAGGCCTATGCAAATGAATGTTGTCTGCTATACATGCAACAAATCCAGCCACATTGCAAAATTCTGTAGAAGTAAGAACATGAGCAACAATGGTCTGGTGAACAAGAATAAATCAAATGAAAAGGGAAAAGCCAAGGTGGAAGAGATCAGGGATTAGCATAAGAAGATGTGGGTAAAGAAGGAAGATTCAAAGGTGCAAAACAGCTCCACACCTGAATCCGGTGTTGGAACCTCATCTGGTAACTAAGTCATTTTGGCTTTAGGGTGAAGATTATCATGTAGATCTTTAGAAACCCCTTTTTAGAGATCTGTAACTAGTCAAGGATGGTTGAAGATGATGGGAATTAGCTATGCAGATGATATGCAGAAGAATACATGGAAATTTGAGAATCTGGTGAGTGAATTCATGAAAAACAAGGTATCTAGAAGCTTTTAGGGTTATGAATTTATTGCAACTAAAAGTTAGGTTTTAGAAGCATAAAAGAGCATTCTTTTATTCATTTTTCACATTACGAATGAGAGAAAAGAGTAGAGCAGGCGAGCGAAAGAGATATAGCAAAAAAATATGAGCTTGTAGCGATTTGATAGAGACTCCTTGCATCTGATTGTGATTGAAAAGATATTTATCCATTCTCGAAGCTATCAGTTCATACCCTAAATTTCTAAATGGCATCATCTTCTGGCATTGCAACTCCACTTGTTGCTGAAATCACTGAGAGAGAGAGGCCCATGTTCAAGAAACACCCATTTAAGTCAGTTGAAGACGATCTAAATGGAGTGTTTTCCTCTGCACACTACAGTGTGTTGCACAATGAAGACATTAGGGCATACATACATTGCAATATCAAGGAATTGGGTAATTCAGATATGTTATCTTTGTATGCTAAGAAAATGGTTGATGATTTTGGGAAATTGAAATAAGATTTTAAGAATTTGGAAAATAACACTTTCGTTCAGTTTATACACTTCCCAATATTTGACGAGCCTGAATGGGTGAGGTATGTTCTAAGTCAAATTCACAATGAATTTATATGGCTAGACAAACCACGCAAGATCACGAAGCAATCCATTCAAGCAGTAACCTATTTGAATGCTATCAGTGAAGTTCCTGGACTCAGGCATGTAAAGAATAAATGGAGGTAACCAGTTCCAAGGATAACAATCGGTCAATGACAATTAGTGACATTATAGAATTTGATGTGAGATTTTCTTCGATGGTTACTGGTTACAAGGTTTATCAGTCAAGCAGACAAAATTCAGTATCAGGTACTACTATTTATGCATCTTATCAAATGCTCAAAGAAGACAAGAAGTATAACTTGTGTGTGGTTCTTCTTAGTGAGATAATGAGTAATATAAAGAAGATAAAACAAGACAAGAAGCATGTGTTTAAATTTAGTTCCTTGATCATTTGTTTGGCACTATATTTATTGAATGAGATCCCCGATATTGGAAAGGTTCAATGGACTTACAATAAACTGGTGACAACTCAAATTAAGGAAGGTTTACAGGGTTTGGGTGATGCAGGTGCTCAGAAATCAGCCTTATGGCGTTACTTTAAGACATTTCAGGAGCTGATGAAAGGTAGAGAAGGAATTCCAAAGGCTATTTTTTAGAAGTATTAAAATATAATTTAGTTCATGGTGGATAAGGATCAATGTCACATTGAAGTAGTTGAGCCTAGGATAGTTTGGATTCTACCTATGGGATATGAGGTGGATGAGATTACTCTTGACACCTATGCTCGGTACCTCCTCAGTAAGCATGTGGATGAAAAAGAGGAAAGATTTGGCACCTTCAAAGAAAAAGACTTGAACCTGTATAAGCAATTTACTGAGTCCAGAAGGAAGAGAAAGGTTAGAAAGGAGGTTGAACAACTTGCAGAGTAGATGGGCATAACTAAGGAAGTTGTGCAAAGGGCCAAAGAGTAGAACATATTGAAGGAGGAAGACATGGTGAAGCCTAAGGCTAAACTAGTCTCTACCCCTTTGAAGTAGACTAAGGCTAAATAGAGTAAGTCTGCACCTACCTCTAGTGTGCAAAAGCCTATCTGTCCACCTAAGCCACAATCATCATCAACCGGTGGAGCAAAGAAGAGGTAGAAGTAGAAGCCCCATAGACAATATGTTGCAACTACTATAGAAGAGGAAACTAAATTTGATGAGGGAGTGCGTGAGGTAAAGAATACTTATACCTATGATAGGGTAGTCAGGAAACCCCATCTAGTGAAGTTCCACCTCCAAAGAAGCCTAAGACTCAAGGTGAGTCATCCGGTAAAGCCAAACCAAGCAAAAAGTAGAAATCAAAACTTGATGAAGCTCTTAAATTGGGCAAGCTTGAAGGCTCTTATATTATTGTACCCCCAAAATCCTTGGATGAAATTATTAATGAAATTGTAAAGGAAGGAAAACTCAACAACTTACTTGTATATTATAAAAATTCAGATGATAAGATCAAAGGGCTATTGTGGAAGTAGTTGTACAATATATGAACATTTTTTAGCAAAGCATTTATAAAACTATCATCTATAATTCCAAAGGAGTTATATGAAATTTTGGATGCTCAGAGACACACAACTAGTTTAGAGGATGAGAGATTAAAAGAATATACCTTAGCAAATATGTGTCCCGATATAACAAAGGATGAAATATAAAGAATTTGGGTACTTGCTAAGGAAAACTTCTGGAGCAAGCATAGAGTGAATAAAATAATGTTCAGAAGAGTTGATGAAGTTGTTAAAGAAACAAAAGGTATACTAAAGAAAATTTTGAAATAAAATAACTATCAGATCAATCTGGAGAAGGATGATTCCCAATCGGAAGGGAAATCGAGCAAAGACACTTCTACTTCGGCAATTCCTGCTTAGTCTGAGGTTCCTCATGAGAAGAAAGATTGGCCATTTGTTATTGATCCAATTGAGAATGAAGTTGCAAATGACACCACTGATAACTAGGCAGTTGGGGACTCTGGTGAAGCTATGCAAAATCCTCTGGTTATGGAAGTTCACTCAGAGGAAGCAGCTAAGGAGATTGTTGATGGGAAGAAAGTAGGTGAAAAACAGAAGTAGAAGCTAATGTAGGAAAAGGTGAAATAGGTGCAGGTGCGGAGAAAGAAAAAGGAGAAGAGAAAGTTGATGAGGTACCAGTAACCATGACAAGAGCCACTGTACCTAACAAAGGGAAGCAAATTTCTATAGATGAAGAGACCTTTTCCCATGGACCAATTGATTTGAGCACTCTTTATCCCATTCAAGCATTGAATTTATCCACCCTTTCCCAAATCAAAGCAAGTGAGGAATTTGTTGTCATTTGCATGAAGATTGCATTAATGATATGTTATGTTGTCATTGATGTCAATAAACTGGTAATGATATTGTTGATATTGTTGTAATATTACTGTAACTAGTAGGAAGGATTTGTGGAGTAAATCGGTAACCAATTTAAACCTTATCTATTGTTGTAATTGATAAACCCTACCTGTTGTTTTTAATAAACCCTAACTGATTAAGTTTGGTGAATTGGTTATATTGGTTTATGATCTGATGATGAGCAATAACAATGATGACATGCATGATTATTGTATGAAGACAATTCCAAGAGATTTTGGCGAGTTGTTGTAATGGTTTTTGTCTAGGGAATGAGAAAATGTATTGCATCTAATACAAAGTGTGTGATGAGTTACTAAGTTCAATGAAGCGGTGATTAAGGAGAGATCAAGGTTTTCTTAATTTACGTGCAGAGATTGCTATGTAATCCAATGGTCATACTTGAACCAAATTTGTTTGCAATCTCGATGAGAGTTAGGCCTTTGTTGTGTTACCAGACTGATTGATTTGTATTTAAGATCGATGAAGTTTTTTAGTTTTATAGAGTTGGCAAAGAGATAGACACAGTTCAATTGAGTGTGATGTATCTATAGTTTGAGTAAAGGAAGATAGGAGCATGAAATGGATCTGATCAAGCAAGTGTAGTGCTATTCAGACAAATCAGCAAACTCTTGTCGTTTTCTAACAATTACAACAGAATTGAAATCCCCTAACTGGGTAAGCTCTAACAAGCTTGGTGCTATTCAAATCCTCTAACAAGGTGGTCCATTAGATTGGATTTTCAAATCCTCTATTGAGGTTACTCCTTACAGGGTATTGCTTCTAACAAGGCATTTGTAGTCAATCCTTAACTAGGTGATTCCTAACAAGATCAATTCTTAACAGGACTTTTTGTAAAGCTTTAATAGGCTAGGCTCCTAACAGGATGAACTTCAGAAGAGTTCAAATAGTTATCTTGTGAGTCTCATCTCACCATGGTTTTTACCTATTTTGGTTTCCACATCAAAAATATTTGTGTCAAGTGGTGAATGTTTTTGTGGTTATGTTTTTATGGCTGGTTTACTTAACTACTTAGCTATTTTTGATAAGTCATGATAACCGAAAGCATTGAGAAATGAAGAAGTTGTTTACTACTAATTTGTGTAATTGACAACCAGTTTACCTTATGATTTCTTATATTGACAGAGGTAATATATTGTGAGTTCTAAGTTTACTTTGAGAGATTATTTTTTGATTGGTGAAGTTTATATCAGTTTTTCTATTTACTGATTCAACCCCCCTCTCAGTAGTTGACCGGATACTTATTCTTTCATCATACCATCAATTGGTATCAGAGCATTTTAGGTCCTCTAAGGTCTAAGCCTAACAGCCTAAGGTAAAGATCTATTAATCATGATGAAGAAGGAAGGTTTGAAGTTTAATATAGAGAACTACAAGATATGGAGTGACAAATGAAAATTTATATCAAGAGTTTGGGAACATGTCTATACTAAGTATGTTGCACCTACTGGGATGCTGACTGATGACAAAAGAAAGAGCAACAAGAAAATCATCAAACATTGGAGGCTATTAATAGTTCTTTTTCTGATGTAGAGTATGTAGATGTTCATGGTCTTGAAACTACATATGAGGTATAGAACAAATTTGAAGAGATTTATAGTGATGATGAACATGTTAAGATTGCTAAAGAGGAGAGTCTAAGAGGAAAGTTTGATGACATGCGGATGGCTGAAGGTGAGAATATCCAACAGTATGGTCAAATAATAAAAGAGATAGTTGGTGAAATTAAGAGTGTGGGAGGTAAAGTGGATGACTCCACAGTGATCAATAAGGTACTGAGAACCCTACTACCAATCTATGCTATCCGAGTTGTAGCTATTCAGGACCTGAAGTCCATTGACAAAACTAAGGTAACTCTTGACTCCATCATTGGCAAGCTTACTATTTTTGAATTAAATAGTTATGATGGTAGTGTACAGAAATCCGAGTTTGCATTTAGAGCTTCTATTTCTAACCCATCTATGAGGAAAAGTAGAGATGCCAGTCATAGTTATGAATCCAGATCCAATAGAGAAGATGGTGATGAAGACATTTTAGTTGAGCTTGAAGCATTGTTGGCCAAGCAGTTGCCTAGAGGTACAGGTAAATATAGAGGCAAATTACCTTTGAAATGTTTTGCATGCAATAATATTGGACACATTGCTGCTAATTGTCCTAATGGTGATAATGAGCACAAAAGAGAGAAATTCAAGAAGTACAAGGGTAAAGGAAAAAGAGATTGTCTTATTGTTGTTGATGATGGTATCAGTGATGAGGAATCTGATAGTGATGCTAATGAAGACATTGTGTTTGTCACCATTAAAGAAGATATGTCAGACTAGAAGGCATTTGTATCCAAGATGGATAACTCTGATGATTGGATCATTAATAGTGGTTGTTCACATCATATGACCGGTGATCAGAGCAAATTTATTTCTCTGAAGGAATTTGATGGCAGAGTTGTAAGATTTGGTAATGACTCACCCTGCATGGTTAAAGGTAAGGGAACTATTTCTCTTAATGGAAAGAGTAGTGCAGATGATGTCTACTGGTTTGAAGGTCTAAAGCACAATCTTTTGAGTGTGGCACAATCCAATGATAGAGGATACCCATTGGAGTTTAAAAATGGTATGTGCAAGATCTATGACAATAAAGGTGAACTAATTGCAACTAGGAGACAAGCTAAAGGTAACTTGTTTCATCTTAATCCTAAAGTCAGCAACTGTTTAATTGCAAAGATAGATGATAGTTGGCTTTGGCATAGGATATTTTGTTACATAAACTTTGATAACATTGTTAAAGTGAGTAAGTCCAAGACAATGAGAGGTTTGCCTCTTTTAGGCAAACCGGTTAATGCTCTATGCAAAGATTGTCAATTTGGAAAGATGACATCCTCAACTTTCAAGAGAAAATCTTTTTCAGCGGAATATTTGTTAGATTTGGTTCATATAGATATTTGTGGACCAATAAGAACAAAAAGTATTCAAGGTGACAGATATTTCAAGATCTTCACTGATGATTGATCAAGAATGATGTGGGTCACATTCTTGAAGGATAAGGCTGAAGCTTTTGGTAAGTTCAAGGTATTTAGGGCCTTAGCTGAGAAAGAGAGTAGTAAGAAGATAAAGTGTTTGAGGATAAATCAAGATGGTGAATTTACTTATGAGGAATTCACTAGGTATTCTGAAGAAAATAGTTTCAAGCGGAAACTTTCTGCATCGAGGACACCGCAACAGAATGGTATCATAGAGAGAAACAACCGATCAGTTATTGAACCTGCTAGGATGATGTTGATACAAGGAGGTGTAGCAAAATTTTTTTGGATAGAAGTTGTCAGCATAACTTTCTACACTATGAACCAGATTCTGGTAAAGAGAGGTAAGGACAAGACTCCTTATGAATATTGGTATGGTAGATCACTTGATGTTAGTTATTTCAGAATATTTGGAAGAAAATGTTTTATTAAGAGAGGTGATTATATTAACAAATTTTAGGATAAAAGTGATGAAGGTATATTTCTTGGCTATTCCACCAAGAGTAAGGCCTACAAGTGTTTTAACAACTGGACACAGATAATTGTAGAGAGTGTTGATGTTTGAGTGGGTGAAATTCCTGAAGTCTCATGTGAAACCAGTTCAGAGAAAAAGGATGAAGATCTTGCATTTTGTTTTTGGAACCAAAAACTATTAAATCTGAATCGGCAAAGCAAATATTGATGTACCAGTCCAACCGAAATAGATAAATTGAGAAGAAGATGATGATAATGAAGAAGTTGAACTTGAAGATAATGATCATGTTATTTTAAGATATGTGAGATGGAATCACAATCCTGAACAAATTATTGGGGATAAGGAAGTTGGAGTACTAACTAGAAGAAGAATCAAAGAGAATTCTTGCATGATCTCCACTATTGAACAAAGAACTACTAAGGAAGCATTTGGTGATGATCATTGGGTTAAAGCTATAGAGGAGGAATTAGATCAAATTAAGAAGAACAACACATGGACCCTGGTACCCTAACTGGTAAATAAAAATGTGATAGGAACTAAGTGGGTTTTCAGGAACAAGTTGAATGAAGATGGTTTTGTAGTTCACAATAAAGCTAGGTTGGTTTGCAAAGGTTATGCACAAGAGGAACGAGAAGACTATGGTGAAAATTTTGCACTAGTGGCAAGACTGGAAGGTGTCAAAACTTTACTTGCATTTGCAGCACACAAGAAATTCAAGGTATACCAGATGGATTTTTAAGTCTTCATTTTTAATGGGATATTTGACAAAGAAGTATACATTGAGCAGCCAGATGGTTATGCTCTGATTGATAATAAAGATATAGTATGCAGATTGCATAAATCTTTATATGGATTAAAGCAGGCACCTAGAGCATGGTATGAAAGGCTTCATATACATCTGATGAAGATAGGCTTTATAAGAACAAGTGATTATAGTAACATATATCTCAAATCTGAAGGAGATAAAATACTAGTCAGCAAAGTATTTGTTGATGATATCATATTTGGAGGTAATGTTGACATGAGCAACAGTTTTGCAGATGAACTGAAAAATTAGTTTGAAATGTTTTTAGTGGGGGAAATACAAATTTTCATAGGCTTGCAAATACATCAAATGAAGAATGGTATTTTCATCACATAGTCTAAGTATGTGAAAGAGGTCTTGAAGACATTTGGCATGAGTGACTGTAAACTAGTTGGGACACCTATGGTTACAGGTTGTAAGTTGTCTAAGGAAGATGAGTCCAAATCTGTTGATGATAAGGAATATAGGTCAATGATTGGAAAATTGCACTGTGTTGTTCACAACAGACTGGGCATAGCTCATATAGTTGGCATAGTTGCTAGATTCTAGAAGAATCCTAAGGAAACACATCTGATAGAAACCAAAATATTTTTTAGATACTTGAAAGGTACTGTTGATTATGGGTTATGGTATCCATATGGAGGAAATTTTGACTTGAAGGTGTACACAGATGTAGATTGGGCAAGAAATGTTGATGACCAGAAAAGCACAACCGGTGGAGTATTTTTTTTGGAGGAAGACTTATTTCATGGAGTAGTAAGAAGCAATGTTGTACTTCATAGTCTACTGCTAAAGCTAAGTATGTTGTAGCTTACATGAATTGCACATAGGCTATATGGATGAGGCAAATTTTGGAAGGTTTTAAGATGAAGATTTCAGAAACTATAAAGATTTTATGTGATAATACAAGTGCCATAAATATTTCCAAGAACCCTGTTTTGTGCACACAAACAAAACATATTGAATTGAATTATCATTTCTTGAGGGAAAATGTTCAGAGTAAAGATATGATCTTGGAGAATGTTTCTACCAAGGAGTATCTTGTAGATATTTTTACTAAACCTCTGCCTAAGACCACTTTTGAGTATGTTAGAAGTCAGTTAGGGGTTGTCCCTCTTCATGAAGTCAATAAAGTATGATGTAGATTACATCAGTCCTGGAGCTACTTGCAAAAGTTTACAGGTGGATTGGTGTAGAAGTGGATGTATTCCACAAGGGGAGCATCAAGTTGCAGATTGTTGATGATGCATAGTGAAATTTGCCATTACATGTTTTACTTTCAATTTGGCATTGTTGTCAAGGGGGGACAAGAATTATGTGATTATGGGAAGGAGAACCAATGACAAGCTAATGCTATAGAGAAAATGGTTAATACTCGATAATGTAAACCATGATTCCTATTCACAATCACTCAACTAACAATGGTATTGATATTTGTATTGCCATCAATGGCAAAGGGGGAGATTTTTGGCATTTGTATGAAGATTGCACTAATGATATGTTATGTTGTCATTGATGTCAATAAACCGGTAATGATATTGTTGATATTGTTGTAATATTGTTACTGTAACCAGTAGGAAGAATTTGTAGAGTGAACCGGTAACCGGTGTAAACCTTATCTATTGTTGTAACTAGTAAACCCTACCTGTTGTTTTTTAATAAACCCTAACTGATTAAGTTTGGTGAATTGGTTATATTGGTTTATGATCTGATGATGAGTGGTAATGATGATGACACACATGAATATTGTATGAAGAGAATTCCAAGATATTTTGGCAAGTTGTTGTAACGGTTTTTGTCTAGGGAATGAGAAAATGTATTGCATCTAATGCAAAGTGCATGATGAGTTACTAAGTTCAATGAAGCGGTGATCAAGGAGCAATCAAGTTTTTCTTGATTGATGTGAAAATATTGCTATGTAATCCAATGGTCATACTTGAACTGAATTTGTTTGTAATCTCGATGAGAGTTAGGTTTTTGTTGTGATACCAACCTGATTGATTTGTATTTAAGGTCAATGAAGTTGTTTAGTTTTATAGAGTTGGAAAAGAGATAGACACAGTTCAGTTGAGTGTGTGGTTGCTGAACCGGATGATGTATCTGCAGTTTTAGTAAAGGAAGATAGGAGCATGAAATGGATCTAATCAAGCAAGTGTAGTGCTATTCAGACAGATCAACAAACTCCTATCGTTTTCTAACAATTACAATAGAATTGAAATCTCCTAATGGGGTAAGCTCTAACAAGCTTGGTGCTATTCAAATCCTCTAACAAGGTGGTCCATTAGATTGGATTTTCAAATCCTCTACTGAGGTTACTCCTTGCAAGGTATTGCTTCTAACAAGGCATTTGTAGTCAATCCCTTAATCAGGTGATTCCTAACAGGATCAGTTCTTAATAGGACTTTTTATAAAGCTTTAACATGGCAAACTTCAAAAGAGTTCAGATAGTTATCTTGTGAGTCTCATCTCACTGTGACTTTTACCTATTTTGGTTTCCACGTCAAAAATATTTGTGTCAAGTGGTGAATGTTTTTGTGGTTATGTTTTCATGGTTGATTTACTTAACTACTTAACTATTTTTGATAAGTCATCATAGCCGGAAGCATTGAGAAATGAAGAAGTTGTTTACTGTTAATTTGTTGTAATAAACAACCGGTTTATCTTATGAGTTCTTATCTTGACAGAGGTATTATATTGTCAGTTCTAAGTTTACTTTGAGAGATTGATTTTTGATTGGTGAAGTTTATATCAGTTTTTCTATCCACTGACTCACCCCCCCCCCCCTCAATAGTTGACTAGATACTTATTCTTTCATCATACAATTAGACTTAGTAAAGTCTCAATTAAAAGACAAGGAGGTTATATCCTTGGCAACTAGTTTTAGAGAAAAGTTTGCCTTATCTTAAGTAGGATTCTAGTGACTCATCCTCTGGTAAGATTTGGAATATGTTACAAGCAAATTATTCTCATTTTGTGTCCTTGGAGAAAGAAACGGATATAAATTTTTTGAATAACTTTAATGAAATGAGATTCCAAACCATTTTGAAAGCAGTTGAGGATGATAGGGTATTTTTGCAATCTATGGTAAAAAGTATCGAGAATGCTTTAGATGAAGGTGGAAATATATATAAGTTATGTCTTATTTTGCCAAAGTTTACTCTAAACATTAACAAGAAGATTAAGGAATATGAAGGGTTGTTAGCTGCAATTTCACAATATTTTTTCCCTGTTTCAGTTTTTGCTAGTAGTCTTGAAGCTCAAGTTATGGACTAGCTAATAGACAAAATCAAGAGCTTGCATAAGGAAAGGGACCAAATTATGAACATGGTAGGTGAATTAAGGAGTTTTATCACTCCCCAGCTAGACACTTTGCATGGCAGCTAGTAGGATGCAATGAGTGCTTTGGGTAAGGTTTTTCCCTCAGATCTTAAGGGTGTAGAAATACATGCCTACATATTCAGCACCTTGATAAATGTTTTGGATTGTTTTCTGAGAGGATGGAATGAGTATCTAAAGTCCTTAAAGATAACCTATGCTGATATTTTCAAATTCATATAAATCACTATATATATTCCTTTGTACATGATTTTTGGAGGATTCTTACCTTTTCTATTGATATCAATGGGAGGGTGAGTGTGGTGAAAAATGATGGATGTTCTTAGGAGGAGCTTGCAGATTCTTGGAGTTAGAAATTTTGTTCTTTTGCAGTCTTGAGTGTACATTTCATTTTTCACAGTATTGCCATCAATGCCAAAAGGGGAGATTGTTGGCAAAAGGCATTGTACCAGTGAAGATTCATGTATGAATATTTCTTATGCATTTTTATTGATTGAAACTTAGTCAATAAACTCTATCTAGTACATGGTGATTTGATTTACCGAAAGTCACATTGTTCATAAGGCATAAGTCTAGAAGGTGGAACTCAGTTACCTGCAGAATATGAGATCAATGTGTATATCTTGGTATTGGTGATATAATTTTAGTTGTGGTGATTAAGGAATTTGATTCATGATTCAAGGTATCTTTGCAATTCTAGCCTTCGGTGTCAATTCTAGTGCAAGATTCAAGGTCCAGTATTTGGTGATTCCAGAAGAACAGAGCTAATGTATTTATCAGTTGAGTATCATGTGATTCAAAATGCTTGAGTTGTTTTTGGTGATTGTTGTTGTGTTCAAGTTAATTATGTCATTTCATGTGAAGCTTGTCATCATCAATTTGGGCTCACATATGCATTTGTGGATGAATTGAGCTGACACATTACTACACATTTCATATTTTGTAGTTTTGTGAACCCAACTTGGTTGTGATCTATTTTGTTGGTGTGGATATATAATACCAATCCATATAATCATTTTATGAATGGCTTTTATGTGAATGTGGATGTGTTGTATGGGAAAGAGCATCATAATGAAAAATTGGTGCTCTCATAGATGACTATGTAGCAGAACAGGGCAGAAAGGTAAAGCAGCATTTGGTAGTCATATTGTGCTTAATTGAAACTGATCTTTGGCATTTTTAGATGCTATATTTCAGTTCGGTCATTGTAATTACTCTTATATCTCATATTGTAGGATAGTGAGTCCTTTGGGGTGGTTACCCTTCATTGTAATTGAGCATTGAGCTCTAGGTAGTGTGCTTGAATGCAAGTGCACTCCACTTTATGTAATATTATCATACTTCTAGCCATAGTATAATAATATTGTGGGTTCAAATCCCACCATGGTTTTTCCCTTTCTGGGTTTCAACGTTAAAATTCTGGTGTTATGGTTGTTTGGTTGTTTTCTTTGAGTTTCTGCATCTTACTTTCCTTCTTATGCAATTGGTGGTTTAAGAATCAGCTTAATAAACTTATAAATTATAGAACACTGATTCGCCTGCCCCCCCTCTCTGTGTTCATTGATTCCAATAGGGATATCCATTGTCTGTGACAATGGAAATGGGAACACCGTATCGACAAATGATATAATTAAGGATAAAAGTTGTAATCTACTTACTAGTGACTTGGATGAGAGGAATGGCATCAATCCACTTTGTAAAATATTACGTGGTTGTGATAAAAAAATATGGTCGTTGGAAGATTGAGCATGAATATTTCCCATGAGATTGAGTCCCCATTGACAAAAGGGCCATGGAGTGGCGATCGAATGAAGTTCTTGTATGGGCACATGAATAAGGTGTCCATGAATCTGACACTACTTGCATTTCCTAACAAACTAGTATGAGTCCTTTTCCATAGTAGGTCAGTGGTATCTAGTCCTCATGAATTTCTTACCTAAAGTTAGACCACTAGAGTGAGCACCACATACCTTCATGGACTACACACAATGTGAGTTGAGATTCATCACTCTCTAAACATCTAAGAAGAGTACCATTTAGACCATATCAGTAAAGTGTGTTGGCTATGATGTAATGAGAGAATTGGTGATTGAAGGTATGACATTGGTTATTAGAAAGGTCAAGTGGAAGGTTGTTATCACAAAGGTAGGTAAAAATATCATCATACCAAGGAGAATCAGGACCAAAACACATCAATTTTGAAGGAGTGATCTCATATGTAGGGATCAAAAGATTATCCACCAAGAACTCAAAACAAGTCTCATTCTGTGGAATGTTATTCAAGGAAGCAATGGTGGCCATAGTATCTGCAACTTGATTTCTGTCTCTTGGTGAAGCAGTCATTGGTGAGGAGGGACCTCAAGGAGATCAGTCTGGACCGGTCAGCAAGAGTAAACACAATGAAAGAACATAGATATGATGGTGGCAATGCAAAACAGATAGTTTTATTGCATAAAATTTGATTACATCCAACTGGTAACAATTGGGTTACAACATACTGACACATAGGCCTAGAAGAATAAGTCACAACTAGGACCTTGAATTAAAAGATCTATCTTCTAGGAACAGTCTATCTATCTGATAGTCTAATTGATTCTAAATTGATTACATTCTAAAGAATGATTATAAATATAAATATATATATATATATATATTAATCCAAAGGATCCATTCACCAAAATGGATCAAAACCCGAAGAACAAGACCTAACGTGCAAAATGAAAAGGTCAGCCTCCACCAAGAGATTCCTTTGAAAAATCCAAAGGATAAAATATAGATCATAGGAAAAGGTTAGCCACATGCCAAGGAACATCAAAATCAACACTCAAGGAACCACAAGATTCAGAATGGGTTCTGGTAGATCACCAAAATAGGTCTTAGGCAATCAGTAACAAAGGAACAACCGGTAACAAGAAACTATCATGGAAACTGGTAGTGATATCTTGCCAGTAAGTGATCCAAATGAGGTGTATTCTGAAAGCAAGAAAGATGATCAAGTCTTCAAGTAGAATCCAACTCCATAGGATCCGGTGAGCCAAAATAGGGACACATAGAAAGGAAAACTGAAACTGCAAATAGAAAACAAAACAAAAAGGAAAATATTTTTGGTTGATGCAAGATTGTTGTGAACCAGGAATGCTCCTACATCAAACATCCGAGGATAATGAAAAAGTGAGCCTCTCACTTTGCTGGGGTTAGAGGGGAACCAAGGCGGACTACCTCTTCCTAAGAAATCCAAGATGAATCTTCAACTAGTTTTCTTTTCCACTTCACAAGATATTCTTTGTACTGACTATTTCAGGTACTACGCCCAATCCTACTGTCCAAAATCTCTTCAATCTGATCTAGTTCCTTCTAGGGCAATTGTTTCTTAAGGTCTGCAACACTGTCCTTACTGAATTCAAGTTCATGATACTCATGAAGATTTGCAATGTTGAATATAGGTGAAATAGTTAGACTAACCAGTAGCTCCACTTCATATGCGTTTCCAAAATTGAACTTCCTCAAATTCTTACAGGGTCCAAACTTATTCATCTGCAATTTATTAAGTTCCTACTGGGAATCTCTCTTTTCTCAAAGATACCATCACTTCATTGCCAACTTCAAATTCCTTATGTCTCCTCTTCTCATATGTTTTCTCCTTATATTTGTTTTTCATGTCTTCCAAATGTTGTTTAACCTAAATATGCAATGCTACCATGTGATTTGCAAAATCTTCTACTTTGGAACTCTTCTAGTCTTCATTGCTAATGTCTCTCAATTTTGATATTCCTCTAGGATGCACTATGGTAATAATCTCAAAAGGTGTTTTTCTGGTAGTTCTATTAACTAAGTTGTTGTAGGCAAACTTTCTTGTGCAAGGATCAAATCCCAACTTCTGGTTTTATCTCCCACTAAACATATCAACAAGTTTCCCAAACTCCGGTTAACAACTTTTGTTTGTCCATCAGTCTATGGATGAAAAGTAGAACTGAACTTCAAATTTGTCTTCATCTTCTTCCAAAGTGTTCTCCAAAAATAGCCAACAAATTTAGTGTCTTTGTCTGAAACTATGCTCTTAGGTAATCCGTGCAATCTTACCACTTCCTTGAAAAATAGGTCTGCTACATGTAATGTGTCTGATGTCTTCTTAAAAGGTATGAAATGAGTCATCTTTGAAAATATATCCACTATCACAAATATAGAATCATTCCCTCTCAGTGTCCTAGACAATCCAAGAACAAAATCCATTCTTATATCCTCCCAAGGTCTTACTAGTATTGTCAAAGGTTTATACAATCCCACATTCTGACTACTACCTTTTGCAACTTGAAAAACTCTACAACTCTGCACATATCTCTTAACATCCTTATTAATCTGGGGCCAAAAGTACTGCTCACTCACCAATGCAACTATTTTATCAATGCTAAAATATCTAGCTAAACCTCCACTATGTTTCTCTTTTATTAGGTTCTCTCTCATGGAACTCTTAGGTATGCACAACTGAAATCACCTGAATAACATCCCATCCTAAATGAAATAATCCAACCATTTTCTCCTATCAACCATAAACGGTTCTCTAGATGCTTTACAAGGTTTTGTGAAATCCGGGTCTTCATCATACAAGGTCTTCAAATCTTGAAAACCTAACACTGTCACTCTCATCTCTGTCAGCAAATTCCTTCTCGTACTCAATGCATCAACAACTTTGTTAGATTTTCCACTTCTATGCTTCAACACAAAGGTGTAACTCTACAATAATTATACCCATCTCATATGTCTCTGATTCAACTTACTCTGCCTGTTCAAATACTGCAAAGCTTGATGATCTGTATACAACACAAACTCCTTAGGCAACAAGTAGTGTCTCCATTTCTTCAAGGCTTAAATTATGGCATAAAATTCCTGATCATACATTGAATATCTCTTCTGGGAATCATTCAATTTCTTACTGAAATAGGCTACTACTCTCCCTTCTTGACTCAAAATTGCTCCTATTGTAGTTCCACTTACATCACAATTCACTTGAAATACCTTATTGAAATCCGGTAAAGCTAACATGGGTTGCTCAGTCACTTTCTACTTCAACAATTCAAAACTTTTGTTTTCTCTGGTGGTCCACTTGAATTCCTTTCGATCTCCTCTCATGGTCTCATTCATAGGGTTACAAACTGAAATGAAATTTTTGATAAACCTCTGGTAAAAACTAGCCAACCCATGAAATGATCTTACCTCCCCAATGCTTTCTGGTGTAGGCCACCCAACAATGGCTTTCAGTTTCTCAGGGTCCATCTTCAAACCATCTTCAGATATCACAAATCCTAAATAGACCAACTCATCCTTCATGAAAGTACACTTCTTGATATTGATCAACAACTTTTCTTCTCTCAACCTCTACAAAACTTGTCTCAACTACAACAGATGCTTATCTCTTGTTCTACTAAAAAATTAGAATGTCATCCAAATACATAATAACAAAATTACCCAATAATTTCTTCAATACCTCATTCATCAGCCTCATGAAAGTACTCAGTGCATTAGTCAACCCAAAAGACATCACCAACCATTCATATAGTTGTTCATTTGTCTTAAATGTTGTCTTCCACTCATCACCTTCTCTGATCCTGATTTGATGATATCCACTCTTCAAATATATCTTTCTAAAGTATTTTTCACAACTCAAACAGTCCATTATGTCATCAATCCTAGGCAAAGGAAACCATTATTTCACTATGATCTTGTTTATTGCTCTTGAATTGGTACATATCCTCCATTATCCATTATTATTAGGTTCTAATACTATTGGTACTACACAAGGGCTCAGACTCTCCCTAATCAAACCTTTCTTCAATAGCTCACGCACTTGTCTATTCAGTTCTTCATTCTCTACCGGTGTCAACTGGTGTGCATCTTTGTTAGGCAAACTATCTCCGGGAACCAAGTCAATGGAATGACTAATACTTCTAACAATTGGTAATCCATCAAGTACATTATCTAAAATAATGTCCTCATATTCTGTCAGCAAATCCCTTATCTCTTTTGGGTGCTCTTCTTCTAGTTTTGATCTCTTAGTCTTCTTAGGAATTAAGGCAAAACACACATTCTCATGTCTCAGTCCATCCACAAATTTCCTTCCATCTACTAAACAGATTCTGGCATTTGTACAAGATTCATTCTTCAAAGGTTCCTCCAAGGGTACCAAGGTTTTCTTCATCCCATTGGCCATAATAGTCTATGCATTCTTCCTCCCATCATGTATTGCCTATCTATCAAACTGCCAAGGTCTTCCCAAAAAAATATGACAAATATCCATAGGCATAATATCACACAAAACTTCATCATGATGATTTCCAATTTTCAATTTTACCAAACATTGTTCACTTACTAACAACTTATGTTCATCTTGAATTCATGCTATCTGATAAGGCTTAGACTGTTTCAATCTCTCCAATTTCAACTTATTCACCATCTCTTCTAAAACAATATTATCTAAACTACCAATATCAATAACAACTTTACAACACTTTTTGGATACCTTACATCTAGTCTTGAACAGATTCTTCCTCTGCAAGGGTTCCTCATCTCCTCTGGCATGACACAAAGCTCTCCTCATCATCAGTAGTTCTCCCTCTTCTGGTTTATTGTCTGATCCGGTGGGGTTTTCTTCCATCACTGCTGCTCTTCTGGTAGCCTCTATCTTCTTACACTCAAATTAATGGTGTCCTTCTCCTCCACACTTAAAGTAAGTTCCTCTAAATGTCCTCTTATCTTGTCTTCCAAAGTTCTCATTCTGATAACCATCTGGTTCTCTCCTCTGATGGAAATTTCTATCATCCTTCTAGTATGAATTATCTTCTTTGCTCAGTTCCTTGTTCATGTTTTGATCTATACTGGTTCCTCTTCCTCTGATATATCCTCTTCCTCCTTGTAATGTTCCTTTGACAACCTTCCACCTCTACCTCTGTATCTCTGCTCATGTCTTTTATAAAATTTCTCTTTAGCCTTTAGTGAAAACTGGTAAGCCTCTTCAACACTCTCCAATTTAATCATACTAAGTTCATCTTGTATAGACATCCACAATCCATTTAAATATCTTGCAATTTGTTCAACTTCATCATCAACATGTCCGGATCTGATGTTCAACTTGTAAAATGCTTTGGTGTAATCCTTCACATTAGATTCCTTCCGTCTGAGCTTCTATAACTTCTAGAACAAATCCACTTGATAATTCACCAGGACAAACTTTGATTTCAAATTATCAATCATATTTCTTAATCTTTTATTTACCTCTTCTTTGTCTATCAACTTGCAAATGCTCCCACCAAAGAGATGCATGACCTTTCAACCGGGTACAGGCATATTACACCTTCCTCTCTTCTATAGTGTTTTCAAAATCAAAATACATCTCCATCTCTGATATCCAGTCCATCAATTCATCTAAATATAACTTCCCATCATATTGTAGTGGGGTAAAATGAGGTTTAGTGTTTGCCCTACTTAAAACCCTTAAAAACCTTTCTTCATCCGAATCGACTGCCACTAGGTTTACTTGTTCTGCTGGGGCTTCTTCTCCTTCATCTTCACTTACATCTTCAATATGTTAGCCTCTTCTCTAGGTTGTCTCCACGGCTTCAAACCAAGCTACTATTCCTTGCAACATCTCCATCACAATAGGGTCTGCATTCCCATGCACTCCACCATTCCTTATTCCTCTTAGCATCATCAATTCATGCTAGTCCTCTGCAATTATAGGTCGGATCCGCAATCCACCACCCTACAAAAAATTTCAAGACACACAACTTCTAGAAGAAAACTTCTCTCTAATACCACTTGAAGCAGTCATTAGTGAGGAGGGACCTCAAGGAGATCAGTCTGGACCAGTTAGAAAGAGTAAACATAATGAAAACACACAAATATGATGGAGGCAGTGAAGAACAGATATTTTTATTGCATGAAATTTGATTACATCCAACCAGTAACAACCGGGTTACAACATACCAGCACACAAGCCTGGAAGAATAGGTCACAACCAGGACCTTGAATCAAAAGATCTATCTTCTAGGCACAGTCTATCTATCTGATACTCTGATTGATTCTAAATTCATTACATTCTAAAGAATGATTACAAATATATATATATATATATATATATATTGATCCAAAGGATCTAGTTGGCCCAAAAGGGATCAAAATCCGAAGAACAAGATCGCGGGAAAAGGTTGTCCACATGCCAAGGAACATTGAAATCAATTCTCAAGGCACCGTAAGCTTCAAAATGGGTTCTGGTAGATCACCATAATAGGTCTCAAGCAACTGGTAACAAAGGAACAACCAATAGCAAGAAACTATCATGGAAACCAGTAGTGATATATTGTTGGTAAGTGATTCAAATGAGGTGCAGTCTGAAAGAAAGAAAGATGATCAAGTCTTTAAGTAGAATCCAACTCCATAGGATCCGGTGAGCCAAAACCAAGACACATAGAAAGGAAAATTGAAACTACAAATAGAAAACAAAACAAAAAGGAAAATGTTTTTGGTTGATGCAAGATTGTTGTGAACCGGGGATGCTCCTGCATCACTTAGAATTTGTTCAAAGACTATCTCTATGAAATATTTTTTGAAATCATCTGCCATTTTATTTTATATGGCATTGTCTTTTCATCCTTAGTCTAGTAATCATCATTTGTTTGGCGAATCACAAGTTAAGAGTCCCCAAAAACATGAAGTTCTTGGATCTTCCACTGAACTGCAATCCATAGTCTTGTTGTCAATGCCTTGTATTTTTTTATATTTTTTGTTCAAGGGAAGGATAGTTGATATGATTTAGGGATTGAATCCCCTTGAGGTGTGAAGAAGAGTATGCTTGCTCCTACTCCATGTTATGTATATGCCATCAAAATATAGCTGCCAAAGTCTTGAGTTTGTCACTATAAAAATGGATTCATCTGGAACCTCTAAGACAATAGGAGTGCCATTGACCATAGGTGCATCTGCAAGTTGGTCTGTAATAGCTTTTCCTTTAATGGCTTTTATGTCCATATATTTGATATCAAATTCACTCAACATCATGACCCATTTAGCCAATCTACCTATAAGAGTTTCCTTGTTGAGTAGGTATTTTAGTGGATCAATTCTTGCAATAAGCCTTGTTTTACAAGTTAGCATGTAATGAGACAATTGGAGTGTAGTTAAGCTCATAATCATCTACTATGCAACTAATATAGTAGATAGCTCATTATTTACAATCATGATCACGTTGTGCCAAGAGTGCTCCCAGTGTTGTCAGTGTAGCTGATATGTAAAGTAACAGGGGTTTTCCCTGAATAGGTGACATCAATGCTAGTGGATTTAGGAGATAGTATTTGAGAATTTGAAAGGCCTATTAACACTTGTCATCCCATTTAAACTTGATATTCTTCTGAAGTAGATGTTGAAAAGGATGACATTTATCTACAAGTTGTGCTATAAATCTATGGATTGATTGGAGTATTCCTTGCATAGATCAGAGTTGACTAATGTTCTTCGAAGGTGGAATTTCTAAGATGGCTTTAAATTTTGTTGGATCTTCTTCAATACCTCATTGTGAAATAATGTATCCTAGGATTTTCCTGGAGGTCACCCCAAATACACACTTCTTAGGATTTTATCTGACTTTGTACATTTCTAAACATTCAAAAACCATTGATAAAATATCCAAAGTCCCTTCCCTTGTAACTGATTTTCCCAAGAGACCATCTACATAGTCTTTCATAGTAAGATGCATAAAATCATGAAAGATTATGGTCATGGCTCTCTAATATGTTCCATATAAATTATTTAATCCAAAGGGCATGAAGTTATAATAAAAAGTACCCCAAGGACATGTAAATGTTGTTTTGTGTTGGTCTTTAGGCACTATCTTGATCTGATTATACCCAGAGAATACATCCATAAGTGATAGCATCACATGACTTGATGTGAGATCGACAACTAAATCATTTTTTTTGCAAAGGAAAATCATCTTTGGGACAAGCCTTGTTGATGTCTTTTAAGTCGGAACATATCTTGATGTTGTTGTTTGGTTTGTTGATAGGTACAAGAGTAGAAATCCACCCAAGATAACCAATTGGTCTAATGAATCCAAAGTCTAGTAATTTCTCAAGTTCCACTTTAATTAGTAGTGTCACCTGTGGATACATCTTACAAAGTTTTTGTTTAATGGGATTGACACCTAGAGTAACGGTCAAGTGATGCATAGCCAAATCTGATAACTCAATGATGAGCAAATAGTACCAAACTGGTACTGAGGGGGGGGGGGGGTGAATCAATACAGACAAAATACAGTCCTAAACCAGTTCAATGACAATTACTCCAAATGACTAGCAAATAGCGACACCGATTTGAAATAGAGTGCAACCGATAAAACCCCAGAACAACTAAAACAATCATAAACCGGTTACTCACTTAGCTTTACACTCAAATCAAAACTATACTACCATTTCACCCTTATGCATGAATAGGTAATCTATCTTCACAACAACTAGTTCAACATGTTTTATTGATAGGCATAAATCACAGAACCATCATATGCTTAATAGGCAATAACAAAGCATCACAAGATAAAAGCATCACACATGACACACATATTTTTCACGTGGAAACCCAACTACGAAAACCCATGGCAGGGATGAATACCCACAAGCTGTTTTTGAACTCTTTGGAAGTTTGCTCTGTTAGGAGCCTTGTCCGGTTAAAGACATTACAAAAGGTTCTGCTAGGAACGGATCCTATTAGAGATCACCCGGTTAAGGGATGGCTACAATACTTGGTTAAGGGTTAAACCCTATTAAGGGTACCTTGTTAGAGGATTTCAAGAACTCAATAGCTAAAGGATTTCTAGAGCTCTCTAGCTTTCCAGATCTCAATAACTTCGAGTTACCCTGTTAAGGGATTTACAGCAAGCCGGTTAAGGCTACCCTGTTAGGGGATTTTCCAACTTTTGAGGTGGTTAGAGATCAACAAGTATTACAATGATCTGGTAACAACACTCAATGCCAATGCAGATCTGTTTAAGCTCCTCTTCACCTTCTGCACTTGCACTCTGCAGGTATCACTTCTCTCCTCTGGTCTGGCAAGAATCACGTATCCCTTCTCTTGGATACTCACACACAACTTTTTACCAACAAACTCTGAAAGAATCATAACATTGACCTTATAGGACAACACACAAGTTAGTAGCATAAACCCTAAACCCTAGACCTGTTAGGTTAAAGAATTCAAATGGTTCAATCCTGATCATTGATCATACTGTATTAAATGCAACAGATCTTGAATAAATCTCAAGACATTCTCCATCATTCATTATCTACCGATTTCATGGCGGCTGATAATCCATCACACGTTTTCACCATTTACTAACTTTGCATATTCGCAAGGTAGATAGGGATAGTCTTCTTCATGCAAGATCCTTCATGTGCACAAGGCTGATGTGGCAACATGATCTATTCTTTGTTATACTGCTAACTCATCACACAAAGATCACTGATTGAGTCACACAGGCTTGAGGTACTCCAACCGAAAATCCTGAAGTGGAAACTACCTACCAACTGGTAGTCATACAATGCTTCCATGTACCGGTTCCCATGACTACATGTCGGTTCACCTTGAACAAATATACCGCTTTACTTTGGCATATATATCGGTTCTCACGTATGTCAGTTCTCTCTTCATATCACATATTGACATCAATGACAACATACAATATCATTATGTCCTCATACCGGTTCACATAATGCCAAAAAAATCAAGATCTAATCTAAGCATATTAGTGTATGATGATGCAAAATTGATCTATCTCTCTGTGAAGAACTTCATAAACTTTGGTCTCTCAATTTCTATCAAGGATTGTGCAAGAAAGATGTTGTGTGTTACCTCTTCTATCCTAATATCTATCTTGATGGTTTCTTCAATCAACATAGATGAATTTTATTCATATGATGGCATAGGGAGAGTGTCAAACCTTCCATCATCAAGCACCTCAGAGAATTTTTCATCGTCAGATGCATCCATTATTTTTACTTTTGGGGGGTTAAAAAGTGCCACAATGTGGTTTTCACTAAAAGACCCTTTATTGGATTTTATTTTTATATTTTAGTGACTAGAAGGTTTGACACCCTCTTCAAAATATGCCACACTATTAACTTCTATGATGTAACCTTCTTTGTGATCCCCAAGAGGAAGATCATCTCTTATACCAAGGTAGTCAATGAATTCTGCTTCATTTTGGAATGTGTCAAGTTGTGGAGGCCCTTGTTGGTCCCAGTCAATGAGTTGTCAATGAACGAGGGGAAACCCATCAATGTGTTCAAAGTTAGCAGGTGTAAGGGTAAAGAAACAAGAATATTTAGGTATTTCAATGCTTGTACTCTCCTCATCAGTCTTGATTGTGAACAAATTTAATTCAATGCCACTAGAAGAAAACTCAGCAATGGGAGTTCTCACTTTTCACAGTTTTGACTTAGAGCTTCAAGACGTAGAGGCTTCGAGATCCCAAAATGTTTTTATCCATGGCTCACCACTACCTTGTTTTTCTTGTGATGTAGAAATAGATGTTTTTATTTGACCAACTCTAAATAGTTCTCTAAATTTCGTTTCTTTAGTGGGTTCACCAAGCTCTCTAAAAGTTTTTGTGAGCTCATAATCACTAGATGATTTGTTAGAACCCCATTCACATTCATTTGAATCTATAGAGTAGTGTCTCTCTTTTTGTTGTTCATTAGTGGAAGCGGGATGAGTGATTTCTAATTTTTCTTGGTAATCAAGACCACATAATCTCAATGGTGCAAAACCAAGTCCTTTTGTGTGTTTTTTCTTTGGTACTGACTCTAGTTGGAGTGGCTCCATAATACTTTTCTTTGTAGGCTGAGAGGACCTTTTCTATCATATCCCATATTTTGTAAGAACTTAAAGCCTTTTCCATATTTTTCACATGGTATTATGATGTGATCATGATTAGATTCTTCTTTTGGTTCCCTATAAAGCAAATTGTAGACATCCTCTTCTACCATTTCACCCCATCTCTTGAATGTGGTTGGATCTCATTTTATGATAATTGTGGATACTTGTTTTGAAGGATTTGGCCATCAATAATTCTTAGGAGAGTCAAATTATCTTAGATAAATGGTTTGATTCAAATTTTGTATTCTCCTATTCCTTTTTCCTTGAACTTTCCTTTAAGCTCTTCTTGTTTTGAAGTGGAGGCTTTCAATGATTCTAGATCAACATATGTTGAAGATGGGATAGCCTCCTCGATTGATTGGGACTATTATTTCTGGTCTTGGCTGCATATTGTTGCAATATATGTATGAATTGGGTGTTGGTATTTTGGTATGGTTTTGTCATTGATGTCAACACCTACTTTGGAGATCTAGCAACATTCACCAGCAAACAGTAAACTGTGCAACAGTTACTAGTATATGATTAACCGACAAGATATAATGTTCACCGGTACCTGGAATGACATGGAAGACACTTGGTAATGTTGAAGACATCATGTGGACACTTTATTTTCAAGTAATAATCATTGGTATATTCTTATTTGCATATTTACTTTTACCGACAAATAGGTCCAGGTTATCTAGGGTTACACCGGCAGGTTTATCTTTTCCAGATCAGCATGACACGCTATGGAGATGATTTATTATTGCTGTAAATGCATTAAGCCGATATATTCAATCGGTTATTGCATCAGATATTGTATTGTTTGTAAAATGTTTTTATTGTAATGTCTTGTAGAGCTGACCTACTAAAATTGTTCTTAGGGTATGGTATAAATGTAAGATCTTATTTGTAAGATCAAGTGTGGAATGTGAAAAAGATTCAAGTGAAAGTATATGCAAGATAAAGCAGAGGCATACACGAAGACATCATTTGAAGGTGAAGTTAGGTTTTTGTAGAATCATATCAACATTACACAGGTACTGAATTAAGCATATATAGATGCAATTTTGTGCAGTACATTCTTATTGGATTTAACCATCCAATTGTAGTCAGTGTGACTCCCATTTGTGATTGAGCAGTGAGCTCTAGGCTGTTGGCCTTTCTGCATCTGTAGACCCCTCTTGTACACTTACTATTTGCAGTAGTATCATCTGATTGTGGGTAAGGTTTCCCATCGTGGTTTTTCCCTTACAAGGTTTCCATGTACAAATATTGGTGTCATGTGTTGTGGATGACTTTGTGCTTATGTTTCATGCATTAATTCTTACCGATATAGCAATTTACTATTAACACTGTCTACCGGCATACTTAACTGGTTTACCGGTATTAAGCATTAAGTTGGTTAATAAGTTTTTGGTTTGAATTTATTAGACAACTGATTCACCCCCCCCCCCCCCTCTCAGTTGTCTCTGAGACCTACAATTGGTATCAGAGCTTAGTCCTCTTTTTGTAGAAGTTTAATAACTTGAGGAGATCCAATGTCTACTAATTATTTCAGAAAGGATAGTCCTAAACTTGATGGAACCAACTATGGGATATGGAAAATCAGAATGGAGACACATCTAAATTGCATTGGTAAAGACATCTGGGAAGTTACTAAGAATGGTTATATTGCTGCTATAGCTGGTCAGACTGCTCCCACTACTTTAGCTAAAGATGAAGAAAATGATTGCAAAGCAAGAGAAGCACTCTTGAGCGCATTATCAGATCAACAAATCATGGGATTATCAGATAGGTCCACTGCAAAATCTATTTGGGATCATTTGGAAACACTGAATGAAGGGGATTCCACAGTCAAAATTGCAAAAATTGAAAGCTTTTGAGTCAGGTATGAACATCTGAAAATGGAAGAAGATGAAAGGATTTCTGCTTTTATGGAAAGAGTTAATGAAATTGTTTTGGGTATCAAATGTTGTGGAGGAACCTTGAGTGAAGATGAGATTGTTTCAAAAATCTTAAGAGGTTTGCCACCAGCATATAAAATGAAGGTTACTGCTATAAATGAGTTGAGAACAATGCCTAATACATCAATAACTAGGGATACATTGATTGGAAAACTTTCAGCTTTTGAAATTGAGGAATTTGGTCTTGTTACTACTATAAAAACTGATTTGGCCTTCAAAGCATCAACATCATCTACTCCATCCTTTGACAAATCAGACTGGAGAGCCTTTTATGCAAGAGAACTTGAAGAAACCAGGAAGGAGAATGAAGAGCTTGAAGAACTTGAAGCACTATTTGCAAGAAAAATGCCAAAAGGCCCAATTGGAAGTAAGTATGAAGGTAAAGCACCCTTTAAATGTTTTAACTGCAATAAGATTGGTCATATGGCTTCAATATGCCCTGATAGACATGCTAGACTAAGAGAAGAAGCTAGAAGAACATACAAACCTAATCCTAAATATCAGAGATACAGATTTAAGAAAAACAAAGATAAATCTTGTTACATTGCTAATGAAGGTGTGACTGATGATTCTAATGAGGATCCAGCAGACAATCGATGGGTCTTTGTTGCTATAATAGAAGATCAATTGGTACCTATTGCTCAACCAGTAGAACAAGCCCTAGCAACTAAAGTTGAATCAAAGGATGAATGGATTATTGACTCAGGATGCTCACATCACATGACTGGAGACAAAGGTAAATTCTTTAACTTTCAAGAATACAATGGAGGTTTAGTAAGATTTGAAGATGACAAAGCCTATTCAATCAAAGGTAAGGGTTCAATATCTCTTGATGGTAAACATAACACTAACAATGTCTACTATGTTGAAGGATTAAAACATAATCTTTTAAGTGTTGGTCAATTAGTTGAGAAAGGTTTTCAGTTACAATTTAAAAATGGAAAATGCAAAATCATGAATAGAACTGGTTTGGAAATTGCAACCGGTAATCAGACTAGAGGTAATATCTTTCATTTGAATAACAGTGAGAAGGAATGCTTAATTGCACATATAGATGAAAGTTGGCTATGGCATAAAAGACTATGTCATGTAAATTTTGATTGCATGGTAAAAATCAGTACTTCTAAGGCAGTTAGAGATCTACCTAAAGTTGTGAAACCTTAGAATACAATTTGCAAGGAATGTCAATTTGGAAAATAAGTTAGAGCTAGTTTCAAAAGTATTCCAGAAAAATCCAATAATGCCCTTGATTTAATTCACACTGATTTATGTGGTCCAGCTAGAAATAAAGCTTACAAGGTGATAGATATTTCATGCTAATTATTGATGATTATTCTAGAATGTGTTGGGTTACTTTTCTCAAAGAAAAATCAAAAGCACTTGGGAAGTTCAATATATTCAAAGCAATGGTTGAAAATGAAACTGGTGAGAAAATTAAATGTTTAAGATCAGATCAAGGAGGAGAATTCACATCTAAAGATTTTAATACATTCTGTGAAGTAAATGGAATCAAAAGACAGTTATCAGCACCTCAGACACCACAACAGAATGGAATTGTTGAAAGAAAAAATAGAACTATTTTGGATGTAGCAAGAAGTATGTTATCAGAAGCAATTCTACCACATGTGTACTGGAGAGAGGTAGTAAGCATTGATGTCTATACATTCAACAAAGTTCACATCAAAGGTGAAACCGGTAAGACCCCTCATGAACTATGGTTTGGTAATACTCCTACTCTTAAGTATTTCAGAATTTTTGGAAGTAAATGTTATATTAGAAGAGATGAGTATATTGGCAAGTTTGATCCTAGAGGTGATGAAGGAATATTTCTTGGTTATTCATCTAAGAGTAAAGCATATAGATGTTTTAATAAAAGATTACAGAAAATTGTTGAGAGTACAAATGTAAAGATTGATGAACAATTCAGAGGAACTTCAAGGTATATAGACTCTGAACCGGAAACAAAAATTATGACAAAATGACCTACAATAAATCCACCGATACAGAATGATGATCCAGTTACTCTGGTATCATTAGAGGATTCCACAGTAATTGAAGAACAACAACAGACTAAGACACCCCGGTATGTAAGACTGAATCATTCTAAAGATCAGATAATTGGAAGCAAATTTAAAGGAGTCATGACAAGAGGAAGATTGGTAAATGAAGAGGTATGTCTTATTTCTCAAATTGAACCATTATCTATCAATGAGGCATGTGAAGATAAATTTTGGATTAAAGATATGGAAGAAGAATTAGGACGAATTGAGAAAAATAATACTTGGACATTAGTTCCCCGGCCTAAAAATAAAAATGTAATTGGAACCAAATGGGTATTTAGAAACAAACTCAATGAAGATGGTAAGGTTGTTAGAAATAAAGCAAGACTAGTGTGTAAGGGATATTCTCAGAAAGAAGGAGTTGATTACAATGAAACCTTTGCACTGGTAGCCAGAATTGAGGCAGTTAGATTATTCTTGGCTTTAGCAGCTCACAAGGATTACAAAGTTTATCAAATGGATATTAAATGTGCATTTTTGAATGGAGATCTTGAAGAGGAAGTCTACATTGAACAACCTGATGGATTTTCCTTGACAGATGACAATGATATGGTTTGTAGATTAAGAAAAGCTCTGTATGGATTAAAACAAGCTCCAAGAGCTTCATATGCAAGATTGGATAAGTATCTTTTAAAGATTGGTTTTACAAAAGGAAATGCAGATAGCAATTTATATTACAAAGTAACTAATGATGACATCTTGATTATTGAAGTATTTGTTGATGATATAATCTTTGGAGGAGAAGATGAATTATGCAAAGAATTTTCTCTTGAAATGCAGCAAGAATTTGAAATGTCTATGATCGGAGAAATAAAATTCTTTTTAGGATTGCAGATTTTACAGACTGATAAAGGCATATTTTTGAGTCAATCTAAGTACTTGAAAGAACTACTTAAGAAATTTGGGATGGAGAACTCTAAACCGGTAAGCACACCTATGACTACAAATGACAAATTATCTCAAAGAGATGAATCTACACCTATTAATCCAACTAGATACAAATCTATGATAGGAGGTTTACTATATTTGACACAAACCAGACCTGATATTATGAATACAGTATGTATGGTTTCTAGATTTCAGAGTAATCCTAGGGAAAATCATGAATCAGCAGTAAAAAGGATTTTCTAGTACTTACAAGGCACAACAAATCTTAGATTATGGTATCCTAAAGATGAAAATTTTGATCTATATGCATACACAGATGCAAATTGGGCAGGAGATGTGGATGATAGAAAAAGCACCACTGGAGGAGCATTCTTTCTTGGAAAGAGATTAGTTTCTTGGTTAAGTAAGAAATAGAGTTGTACATCTTTATCAACAGTAGAATCAGAATATGTTGCAGCAACAACAAACTGTACACAGGTACTTTGGCTTAAGCAGATGTTGAAAGACATAAAGGTAAAATGCAAGGAACCTATTACTATATATTGTGATAACACTGCAGCAATTGATATATCTAAGAATCCAGTATTACATTCTAAAACAAAACATGTTTCTATCAAACTGAATTTTCTAAGGGAAAAAGTTGAAGAAAAGGAGATAAAACTAGTTTATGTGAATACTAAAGAACAGCTTGTAGATATTTTCACAAAACCCCTGCCTAAGGAAACTTTTGAGTATCTCAGAGATCAGCTCGGAGTCATACCTCCACTGGTAGAGACTTAGACAGTTGATGATTGTCATCAACTGACAAAATTAAATGGACAAATCTTTTATTCTGGTATTTGATGAGGAAGCTACTTCTCAGGGGGAGTAGTTGGTATTTTTGTATGGACTTAAATTTTGTAGCTTTGGCATTTGATGTCAAAGGGGGAGAGATATATGGAAAAACACATTATCAATTGAGGAGAGATATCTATGGTGAAAATTGGTATAGGATAACATCAAATAACTCATGTTGCTTCCAGGGGGAGAGATTGTCACCTTGAGGAGATTGTTGGTTTTACACTTGGCATTTTTGTTTTGGCACTTTGATGGTTTTTCCATCTTGTGTTACCATCAATGCCAAAGGGGGAGATTGTTGGTATTTTGGTATGGTTTTGTCATTGATGTCAACACCTACTAAATACACTTACTTTGGAGATCCAACAACATTCACCGGCAAACAGTAAACTGTGCAATAGTTACCAGTATATGATTAACCGGAAGGATATAATGTTCACCGGTACCTAGAATGACATGGAAGACACTTGGTAATGTCGAAGACATCATGTGGACACTTTATTTTGAAGTAATAATCATTGGTATATTCTTATTTGCATATTTGTTTTTATCAGCAAATAGGTCTAGGTTATCTAGGGTTACACCGACAGGTTTATCTTTTCCAGATCAGCATGGTACGCTATGGAGATGATTTATTATTGTTGTAAATGCATTAAACTGACATATTCAATCGGTTATTGCATCGGATATTGTATTGTTTGTAAAATGTTTTTATTGTAATATCTTGTAGAGCTGACCTACTAAAATTGGTCTTAGGGTATGGTATAAATGTAAGATCTTATTTGTAAGATCAAGTGTGGAATGCAAAAAAGATTCAAGTGAAAGTATATGTGAGATAAAGCAGAGGCATACACGAAGACATCATTTGAAGGTGAAGTTAGGTTTTTGTAGAAGCATATTAGCATTACACCAGTACTGAATTCAACATATATAGATGCAATTTTGTGTAGTACATTCTTATTGGATTTAACCATCCAATTGTAGTTAGTGTGACTCCCATTTGTGATTGAGCAGTGAGCTCTAGGCTGTTGGCCTTTCTGCATGTACATACCCCTCTTGTACACTTACTATCTGCAGTAGTATCATCTGATTATGGGTAAGGTTTCCCACCATGGTTTTTCCCTTACAGGGTTTCCACGTACAAATATTGGTGCCATGTGTTGTGGATGACTTTGTGCTTATGTTTCATGCATTAATTCTTACCGGTATAGAAATTTACTATTAACACTGTCTACCGGCATACTTAACTGATTTACCAGTATTAAGAATTAAGTTGGTTAATAAGTTTTTGGTTTGAATTTATTAGACAACTGATTCACCCCCCCCCTCTCGGTTGTCTCCGGGACCTACATTGGGATCACCATTGACTATCACTTCAACTACATTATGTGGAAACTTGATGCATTGGTGATATGTTGAAGGCATTTATCTCATTTGATGTATCCATGGTCATCCCAATAGTAAGTTGTATAAGAGATCAAGATAAGGAACTTGGAAAACCACATCCTTTGTTACCGACCCAATGCTTAGAGGTAGGGTGTTTGTTCCTTATGATGAGCATTCTTCATCATCATATTCTTTTATGGTGATCTTATTTCTAGAATCTACAACTTGTTTAGAGTATCCCAATTGTAAGATAGTTTTAAATATACAAATATTGAGACTCACCCCTCCATCTATCAAGACTCATTTTATGTAGTTTTTATAAAAGAAAGCTTCAATATGAAGTCATTCATTGTGTGTTTGACATGAAGATGTGTCATTAGCTTCTATGAATGTAAGATAATGTGGAGTGAAAAGGTATCCCTATTAGCAGCAATGGAGGAAAACTGAAAGGGGGGTGAATCTATTTTCACCGGATTATAAACTTAACCACAAAAATAGATCTGATAAATTGCAACAATAACAGAGATAAGAAAAATGACAGCACAACACACAACACCAAGATTTTGAAATGGAAAACTTGGTTAAGGAATAAACCACGGTGGGAACCTACCCACAATAAGATGATACTCTATAGTAGTATGTGAAAATATTACAATGGGGAATGCACATGCATTCAGGCACATTGCCTAGAGCTCACTACTCAATGATAGTGACCCAGAAGGCTACAACCCTCAGAGAAGTCTCACTGACTTACAACAAGATTCAAAATACAATCTAGAAGAAATGAACTACAACAATATCATCTCCAAATTCCTGATGATAGTTCTAGTTAAGTACAACTGTCTACTCTACAAGACCAATTTCTCCTTAATGCACTGCACCAAAAGATGAATCCTTTCTCACACATACACCACTCTTTGATAATGTAGACACAACCTCTACACCCAAATTACATGACAATATCATCTATTTATACAATTCATCAACCTTGACAACAAGGTCGGATAAACCCTCAATTAACAATTACAAAATTATATCACACAATACAAAGATAAACCATCAAACCAATATAATAATTTCCATGATATAAAATGGACCTAATTAAAATTCTCAAATTCTCATCACCACTGGAAATCATGCCAAGATCAACCACATAACACAAAGAATTTCACCGGTTCACCAAAAAATCACACAATGTTCAATGCAGATCATTGGGACAAAAAGGACATAATTAGGAAACACCAGCAAGCATGTTAGAATCATGAGTAATAGATGCATCAACACCACTTGTTAAATCTTAATCCGTCAATGTCTGCAACTCAAGAACACTCAAACAACGCCAACTGTCATGAACAAAGATAACTTGTGGAGCACCAAATCATGAACCATATGAAATGAAGATACATAAGACCATCCCAAGAAATATCTCAAAAACTCAAATCAAGACCTGATCACATTGGAATATACCAGAGGAAATAGTAAACTTTTCAAACCACTAATCAAATAAACAAACTGCAAAATCAGATCATATGATATAACGAATTAAGCTTCTCGGATCACCAACACTAGTCCAGAAGAATATAATGATACTAAGGATTCTCCATACACTAAACCATAATCACAATGAGCCAATCTACAATCACTAGAGCAAGAATATGTTGACATCAATGGAAACAACATATCCTAGCAGCAACAATGTCCAACAATGTCCAACAATCTCCCCCTTTGGCATTGATGGCAACATATGAATGTGAAATACAATCAATGCAAAGAAAGAAATATCTCCAGTGAACCCTCCCTAAGATCAGGCAGATAAAATAATTTTTCACATGCATCTCTCCCCCTTTGACAACAATGGAAAAGATAAGAAAAATAAATTCTCCCCTTTAAACACATAACCAGACTACTCCACCAGAGGAGCATCACCAACTCATCAATCTAGATAAAGAGATAAGATTGTGAAGTCCACAGGGTTGATGCAACTCAATGCATCTAGTTTTCATTAGGAGGGGTGGATACCCCTAACTTGTCTCTCAAATAGATAGATGTATCTATAGGCAAAGGCTTAGTGAAAATATCAACAATCTATTCCTTTGTAGACACATACTCCAACTTTACTTCCTCTTCACTGACTTTCTCCCTCAAGTAATGATATTTTATTGACACGTGTTTAGTATTTCATTGTTGCACTAGATTCTTTGACACGTTGATAGCACTAGAATTATCATAGTATATGACAATAGGCTCATCATAGATAACTCTGATATCCTTTAGCATTTGATTCATCCAAACTACTTGAGTGCAACTACCAGCAAAAACAATGTACCCAACTTTAGCAGTAGATAAGGACACTAAGTCTTGTTTCTTACTAGCCCATCAAACCAAATTCTTACCCAAAATGAAAGCACCACCAGATGTACTCTTTTGGCCATCAACATCGCCAACCTAATCAACATCAGTGTAAGCACATGACATGAATTCATCATTACTCGAATACCACAAACCATAATCCATAGTTCCCTTCAAGTATCTAAATATCCTCTTCATAGTAGTGACATGACTTTATTCTATATCAGCTTGATATCTAGCATCCATACACACAACATGCATAATGTTTGGCCTATTCCGAGTAAAATATAGCATTCCATCAACCATAGACCTGTACAAACTCTTATTATCTTTCAAAGATTCATCATTCTTAGATAATTTGAAGTCAGTCACCATACGATTTCCAACTGGTTTGGAGTCATCTAGCCCAAACTTCTTCAACAATTCCTTCATATATTTAGTTTGAGATATAAAGATACCTTTTTTAGTCTGTGAAATCTGCAAACCTAAGAAAAATTTCATCTCACCTATCATAGATATTTCAAATTCCTTCTGCATATCACCAAAAAACTTCATGCTCAAGCCATCATCACCTCCAAAGATAATATAACCAAGAAAGACTTCAATAATTCAGATGTTATCATTTTCAATCTTAAAGTACACATTACTATTAGTAGTCCCTTTATTAAATCCTAATTTTCAACAAGTACTTATCCAATCTGGCATACCAATCTTTAAGGGCTTGTTTCAATCCATAAAGAGCTTTCTTCAATTTACATACCATGTCTACATCATCTGATAATGAAAATCCATCAAGTTGATCAATGTAGACTTCTTCCTCAAGATCACCATTCAAAAAGGCAGATTTGACATCCATTTGATATACCTTGAAATCTTTATAGGCAACATATGCAAGAAACAGTCTAATAGCTTCAAGTCTGGCCACCGGAGAAAACATCTCCTCATAATCAATTCCTTCTTTCTGTGAATATCCTTTACATATGAATCTTGCTTTATTTATGACAACTTCACCTACTTCATTCAATTTATCCCTGAATACCCATTTAGTACCAATCACATTCTTATCTTTAGACAGGAACAAGCTCCCATGTGTTATTCTTCTCAATCTGATCTAATTCTTCTTCCATAGCTCTCATCCAATTTCATCTTTGCAAGCTTCAGCAACATCTTTAAGTTCAATTTTAGAAATCAAACATACCTCTTCAACAACAAACCTTCTTCTAGTCATCACACCTTTATTTTTATCTTCAATAATCTAATTTTCTGAATGATTCAGTCTTACATACCTCAGACTCTTCTGATTGTTCTAATTTTCAAGTTGCTGCACCTCTCCATCAACAACAACAACATACAGACTAATAGTTTCTACCAGATCAGTCTGCTTTGGTTCTTCAGTTTGAATAGGGTTCAGAACAATATCTTGACCATCATCATATCCACATGCTTTGATCTCTTTCCCAATGTTTTTATCCACCTTCACATTTACACTTTCTACTATCTTTCTTAATCTCTTATTGTAGCACCGGTAGGCTTTTCTCTTTGTTGAATATCCCAAGAAAATTCCTTCATCACTTCTTGCATCAAAATTTCCTATGTCGTCATGTCTCTTGATATAACATTTGCTACCAAATACTCTGAAATATCTCATAGTAGGAACATGACCAAACCATAACTCATAAGGAGTCTTACCGATATCACCTTTGATATGAACTTGGTTGAATGTGAAAACAACAATGATAATAGATTCTCTCCAATAGATCTTCAGAGTATTCCCTTCAATCAGCATAGTCCTTGCAACATCCAAAATAGTCATGTTCTTCCTTTCAACAACTCCATTCTGTTGAGGGGTTCTAGAAGCAGATAATTGTCTTCTATTCCCATGCTTTTCACATAATGAATCTGTTGGCATTATAATAAGTTTGATGGTTGATTATATTGAAAAGGTTGTTGGAGATGAATGATATAATTGATAAAGGATGATTACTGTCTTAATATTATTATTTTGTCATTGATGTCAAGCAATTGATTTTCTGATTCAGTATGATGTTGCCATATCTTAAAAAGTATGTTTTGATGAGTATAAAGATGTCAGTAAGTGAAATAGAAAGAATGTGAAAATGAAGGGGAGTAATAAGTTATTCAATGGGCAACTATTACTGAGTTTGATAGTGATGAGATTATGATGTTTTGATTGTTTTGATATCCTATATATATGTATTCAAAGACTGAACAAGAAGGGGAAAAGATTTCATGTAATAGAATGAGTAAAGGTTTGATACTATTCTATTTCACCGAGCAAGGAGCTAGTCGGTAAACTCCAAGGTTACCGATGTTGGTTAATGAATGAAAAAGTCACCGAGAAGAGAATGTCTACCGAGTAAAGTTTAGTATTAACTGAGTATCAACTGAGCAGTAATAGAATGCATTAAATAAAGTGTATACATTATTTAATGAAGGATACCAATGAGCTAGAGGTTTATTGAAGATAGGAATGTCATGCAAGAAGTTTGTTAAGGATCAACGGCAATTAAAATTCAAGAGTAAGATCTACAACATAGATTGAATGGTCCTAACCGAGCATAATTACCAAGGAAGGATACAATTTTCAAGGCAAGATAAAACATTTTTCAGATCGAAGGATACAATGAACCTAGTCAAAGTTTGAAGATCTGATGGCTAAGATTAATCATGGGAAATGTGATTAAGGAGATTAAGTGGTTCAGAATTGCTTATAAATAAAGTAATGTTGTTGAACAAGATGGCGGGAATAATGAAGCACAGTGATTCTACAGAGGTGATTGCAGAGTATAGAAGATTGAAGATATGATTGAAGAACAGATTGAGAAGCCCAGCTAGGAGAAAGATAAGTCTTATGACAAGATTATCTTGAGCATATTGAGCACATAGAATCTTCTTTAAAATTTTAGATGTGAAGTTGCAGATATATTTATTACTATTATTTATGTTTGTAAGTGATAGGAAATCTCTTAACTGAGTGGACTTAACAGTCTTATTTGTAAATCCTCTTGGAAGGTAACATTCTGAATGAGTGTTTGAAATCCTTTGACAAGGTCACTTCTAAAAAAGTGAATATTCTAACAGATCTGAGGGAAATCCCTTGACCAGGTCACATCTAGCAATGTGTATGTAATCTTCAATAGGATTTTATTTTAATTGAGCATACTCTAGAAGAGTATATTTTCTTGTGGGTCCGAAATCCCACAATGGTTTTTTCCCTATTAGGGTTTCTACGTTAAATCTGGTGTCAAATGTGAGTTAATGTTTCATGTTTATCTGTTTATGAGTTTGAATGATTTACAGTCATAAGTTGCATATCAAGTAAAAGCTATCGAGGTTGAATCTAATTAGAGTAATAATGATTGAGGTTATCTGATTCACCCCCCCCCTCTCATCTAACTAACAATTGGTATCAGAGCTAGGACTCTGGAAGAAAAAGTTTAAAGGTACTTGAGGAAAGATCCGAAGATGTATAAAAGGGATGCACCAAAGCTAAACAAGTCAAGTTTCACCACATGGCAGAAAAGGATGAAGTTGCACTTATCAAGAATTGGAGAATATGCAACATATTATCTGGAGAATGATTACATTGAACCTAGCACCTACCGTATGACAATGGAAGAAATAGAGGCAAAGCAAGAACACATTCAAGCAATAATAGAGATAGCATCAGCTTTGACTGACTCAGAGTTTAATGATCTAGAAGGTTGTAATGATGCCTAAGCAATGTGGAATAAGCTCACATCTGTGTATGGTGCAGATGAACATGTTCAAAGAGAAAAAGTAGATAGTCTAAGAGGACAACTTGAATCCATGAGAATGAATGAAGGTGAGAACATAATCCAATACAATACAAGGTTAAAGGGAATTGTCAATCAAATCAAAGGAGCAGTAGGAACTATTGAAGAAAAGGATGCAACAAGTAAGTTGCTGAGAACACTTCTACCGGCTTCTGCCATTAGAGTCTCTGCAATAAATGAATTGAGGTCTGTACCAAACATGCTAGTTTCTTTGGATGCTACTATCGGTAAGCTACATGCTTTTGAGTTAAGTAATTTTGATAATAGTACGTCTTCGCTAAACAAAGTTGAATCTGCATTTAGTTCTTTTCATCTCAGTGAATCTGAAGATTACAATGATAGAATGTCTAAGTATGCTGAAGGAAATCACAGTGGAGCAA
Source organism: Cryptomeria japonica (assembly GCF_030272615.1). NCBI lineage: Eukaryota > Viridiplantae > Streptophyta > Pinopsida > Cupressales > Cupressaceae > Cryptomeria > Cryptomeria japonica. The sequence goes on along the minus strand of NC_081410.1, from coordinate 303,348,241 downwards.
GTGATAGATTTTGAAAAAACATGGAAGAAGTACACAAACTATATAAGGAAATCAGAAAGCAAGAAGAGTTTGAAGCATTATTGGCCAAAAGGTTACTGAGAGGCAAAGGTAAGTATAAAGGGAAGTTACCTTTAAAATGTTTTAACTGTGATAAAATTGGACATATGGCTTCTAATTGTTCTGACAAAGATGATGAAAAGAAAGATTACTGAGATGACAGATAGAAAGACAACCAATACAGAAGACACCAAGACTTTAGAAGGAGAGATAGAAAGATATACCTAATAGCTGATGAGGAATCCAAAGATGATAAATCTGATGAGACTGAGACAGAGGAAGTTGTATATGTGGCTATCAAAGATGGATAAGATGAAGAAAGGTATGAAGAAAAAGCCTTAATATCACACATAAATAAAAATGATTCTTGGATCATAGATAGTGGATGCTCACATCACATGACAGGTGATAAACACAAGTTTGTTAAATTAGAAGACTATGATGGAGGTTATGTAAGATTTGGTAATGATGCACCATGTCCTATGAAAGGTAAAGGTTCTATTACACTTCTTGACAATGCTAAATGCAATGATGTATATTGGATTGAAGGTCTGAAATACAATTTGTTGAGTGTAGCACAACTAAATAATATAGGATACCAAATAGAATTTCAGAAAGGAATTGTCAAATTTCATGACAAACATGGAAAGTTGGCTACTACCAGGACTCAAACAAGAGGTAATACATTTCACCTTGACTCAACTTGGAACAATTGTCTATATGCAAAAATAGAAGATACTTGGTTATGGCATAAAAGGTTTTGTCATGTAAATTTTGATAATCTGATCAAAATAAGTAAGAAGCATCATGTAAGAGGTCTACCGAGCTTGGAAAAACTTGTGAATGCAATATGCCGAGGATGCCAGATGGGTAAGATGACAAAATCAAGCTTTACAAGTAAGTCTTACACTTCTAAAGGAATTTTAGATCTTGTACACACTGATCTTTGTGGTCCTATGAAAGTTCAAAGTTACTATGGTGATACATAATTCATATTATTTGTGGATGATTACTCAAGGATGATGTCAGTTATGTTTCTAAAAGAGAAATCATAATCTTTTCAAATGTTCAAATGGTATAAGGCAAGAGTTGAAAAAGAAAAAGGAAGACAATTGAAATGTCTTAGATCTGATAGAGGAGGAAAATTCATTTCTGATAAATTTAACCTATTTTGCAATGATCATGGTATAAAGAGACAAGTGTTAGCACCAAGGACACCACAACAAAATGGAATAGATGAAAGAAGGAACAGATCAATTGTAGATTGTGACAAAACTTTGATGATTGAAAAGAGAGTACCTCAAATATTTTGGAGAGAATCAATAAACACTGCAGTTTACACCTTGAACCAAGTACAACTGAAGAAAGGAACTATGAAGACACCTTATGAAATTTGATATGACAAGAAACCAAATGTAAGTTATTTTAAAATATTTGGAAGGAGATGTTATGTTCATAAAGATGATAGAAATGGAAAATCTGATCAGAAAAGCGAGGAAGGAAATTTCTTGGTTATTCCTCTAGGAGTAAAGCATTTAAATGTCTGATCAAATCATCTAACAAAATTGTGAAAAGTGCAAATGTGAAAATTGATGAATTTGTAGAAAGAAATGTTGAAGGAAATTCCAAAGAACCAGAAGATTATGAAGAGTTTGTATATGTCCAACCGACAAGTTTTACTGAGAAATCCAATGAAGAAATTACTTAGTTACTGAGTGATGAAGAAGATCATCCAAAGCCTACCGAGCCTATATTAGCAAAATAAGTCAAAAGAAATCATGCATCAAGTTAGATTATAGGAGATAAGGATGCTCCAGTGATGACAAGGAACAAACTGAGACATAACACATGTCTGATATCCGAAATTGAACAGAGGATAGTAAAAGAGGCATTAAGCAATGAAGATTGGGTGAATGCTATGATAGAAGAGAGTGATCAAATCAAGAAAAATCAAACATGGACACTGGTTCCAAGACCAAAAGAGAAAAATGTAATCGGTACAAAGTGGATTTTTAGGAATAAGCTAAATGAAAAAGGTGAGGTCATTCGGAATAAAGCAAGGCTAGTTTGCAAAGGTTATGAAAAAGAAGAAGGAATACACTATGGAGAGACTTTTGCACCTCTAGCAAGACTTGAAGGAGTAAGAACATTGTTGGCATATGCTGCTTACAAAAATTTCAAGGTCTATCAAATGGATGTTAAATCTGCATTTTTGAATGGTATACTAGAAGAAGAAGTCTATATTGAACAGCCTAAAGGATTTATTGAAGAGAAGAATAGAGATCAGGTATGTAAGTTGAACAAAGCTTTATATGGTCTAAAGCAAGCACCTAGAGCATGGTATGAAAGGTTGCACTCTTACTTAATAAAGATTTGATTTATAAGGACTAGTGAGAACAACAACATGTATATGAAGAATGATGAGAATGGAATATTGATGTCAGCCATATTTGTTGATGATATTATTTTTTGTGGAAATGATTCTTTATGTAAGAACTTTGGAAATGAAATGTGCAAAGAATTTGAGATGTCATTAATCAGTGAGATAAATTATTTTATAGGTTTACAAATACTACAAATGAAAAATGGGATTTTCATTACTCAATCCAAGTATATAAAGGAAATCTTGAAGAAATTTGGAATGGAGGATTCTAAACCTGTAAGTACTCCTATGACTACTAATTGTAAACTATCAAAGAATGATGAATCTGCATCTGTTGATGAGACACTTTACCGATCTATGATTGGAAAGTTGCAATATGTAGTTCACAACATGCCTGATATAGCACATGCAATAGGTATAGCTGCAAGATTTTATGCAGATCCCAAAGAAACTCATATGACAATAGTCAAGAGAATTTTCAGATATTTGAGAGGCACTGGAGATTATGGTCTACTATATGAAAAGAGGAATGAATTTGACTTAAAAGTCTATACTGATGCTGATTGGGCAGGAAATATTGATGACAGGAAAAGCACAAGCGGTGGAGCTTTCTTTTGGGAGAAAGACTAGTAAGTTGGCTTAGCAAGAAACAAGGATGCATTTCACAGTCAACAACTGAAGCTGAATATGTTGCTGCAGCATTGAATTGTACCAATATAGCATGGATCAAACAACTGTTGGAAGGAATGAATGAGACAGTTACTAGGCCAGTAACTATATTTTATGATAATACAAGTCCTATTAACATTTCAAATAATCTGGTAATGCACTCTAAGACAAAACATATCTCTATAAAGTATCATTATCTTAGAGAAGAAGTTCAAAAAAGAATGTTGTGCTGGAATATGTTAGCACAAAAGAACAAATTGCAAACATCTTCACAAAGCCACTGCCAAGGGACACTTTTGAGTATCTCAAAAGTAAGTTAGGGGTCCTACCCCTATCTAGCACTCACTGATAGAGTTCGGTGACAACATCAATTCTATGACTCCAAAGAATACTATTTGTAAGTTGATGCTGATTTACACACTTTAGAAGGATGTCTAAAGTTGTGAAGGATATAGTGAATGAAGACAAGTTGCTTTGACCAAGATACATTTGTATATGTTTGAACTGCAAGGAAATTACTTCATAGGGGGAGTAATTATGGATCAGTCTTACTTTTGGCATTGTTGTCAAACGGGGAGAAGATTATCAAACAGGAAAAGGTTACAATAGGGACATGATTATTTACAGCTCAAGGATAACATGAGAAGAATAGCAGTTTGAATCAATTGGAATAAATCAAGTTGGTATTGCCATCAATGCCAAAGGGGGAGATTGTTAGCATTACAATAAGTTGGGAGATTGTTGGCATTACAAAAAGTTTGATGGTTGATGATATTGAGAAGGTTGTTGGAGATGAATGATATAATTGATAAAGGATGATTACTATCTTAATATTATTATTTTTTCATTGATGTCAAGCAATTGATTTTTCTGATTCAGTATGATGTTGCCATATCTTAAAATGTATGTTTTGATGAGTATAAAGATGTCAGTAAGTGACATAGAAAGAATGGGAAAATGAAGGGGAGTAATAAGTTATTCAATGGGCAACTATTACCAAGTTTGAGAGTGATGAGATTATGATGTTTTGATTGTTTTGATATCCTATATATATGTATTCAAAGACTGAACAAGAAGGGGAAAATATTTTATGTAATAGAATGAGTAAAGGTTTGATACTATTCTATTTTACTGAGAAAGGAGCTAGTCGGTAAACTCCAAGGTTACCGATGTCGGTTAATGAATAAAAAGGTCACCGAGAAGAGAATGTCTATCGAGTAAAATTCAGTATTAACTGAGTATCAACCAAGTAGTAACATAATGCATTAAATAAAGTGTATACATCATTTAATGAAGGATGCCAATGAGCTAGAGGTTTATTGAAGATAGGAATGGCGTGCAAGAAGTTTTTTAAGGATCAACACCAATTAAAATTCAAGAGTAAGATCTACAACATAGATTGAACGGTCCTAACTGAGCACAATTACCAAGGAAGGATACAAGTTTCAAGGCAAGATAAAACATTTTTCAGATCGAAGGATACAATGAACCTAGTCAAGTTTGAAGATTTGATGGCTAAGATTAATCATGGGAAATGTGATTAAGGAGATTAAGCGGTTGGGAATTGCTTATAAATAAAGTAATGTTGTTGAACAAGATGGTGGGCAAACTGAAGCACAATGATGCTACAGAGGTGATTACCAAGTACAGAAGATTGAAGAATAGATTGAGAAGCCCAAGTAGGAGAAAGATAAGTCTTATGACAAGATTATTTTGAGCATATTGAGCACATAGAATATTCTTTAACATTTTAGATGTGAAGTTGTAGATATATTTTATTACTATTATTTATGTCTGTAAGTGATAGGAAATCTCTTAACCGAGTGGAATTAACAGTCTTATTTGTAAATCCTCTTGGAAGGTAACATTATGAATGAGTGTTTGAAATCCTTTGACAAGGTCAGTTCTAACAAAGTGAATATTCTAATAGATCTAAGGAAAATCCCTTGACCGGGTCACATCTAGCAATGTGTATGTAATCTTTAATAGGATTTTCTTTTAACCAAGCATACTCTAGAAGAGTATATTTTCTTGTGGGTCTGAAATCCCACAATGGTTTTTTCCCTATTAGGGTTTCCACATTAAATCTGGTATCAAATGTGATTTAATGTTTCATGTTTATCTGTTTATGAGTTTGAATGATTTACAGTCATAAGTTGCATATCAAGTAAAAGCTATCGAGGTTGAATCTGATTAGAGTAATAATGATTGAGGTTATCTAATTCACCCCCCCCTCTCATCTAACTAACAGAATCAAAATCACTGGAACAAAATTCTCCACCTTTTTCAAATCTCAAACATTTCACCTTCAATCCTGACTCAGTCTCAAGCTTTGCTTTGAATATCTTGAACTTGTCTAATGCTTCTAATTTTTCCTTCAAAAAGGCAACCCACATCATCCTTGAATAATCATCAATTAGCAACATAAACTATCTTTCTCCCTGCACACTTCTAATATTTGTAGGTCCACATAGGTCAGTATGCACAATATCTAGCAATTCATTAGATGTATATTGCTTTCTCTTTAAAGAAATTCTTGTTTGCTTACCCAATTGATAGTGTTTACACACTAGATTAGTAGGCTTAACAATTTTAGGCAGATCTCTAACAGCTTGAATAGAACTTATCTTAATCATTGAATCAAAGTTAACATGACACATTCTCCTATGCCACAAATAACTTTCATCAATTTGAGCAATCAAACAACTTTTCTCACTAGCATTCAAATGAAAAATATTATCTTTAGTCTTAGTCCCAGATGCATTTAGGATCTTGCATTTACCATTCTTGAATTGTAAATCATAACCTTTATCAACCATCTATCCAACACTCAAAATATTATGCTTCAAACCTTCAACATACAGAACATCATCAGTATTATGCTTACCATCAAAGGATATATAACCTCTACCACGGATCACACAGGCTTTTGTCATCTCCAAATCTCACTATTCCACCATCATAATTTTCCATACTCACAAATATTATTTTATCACCACTTGTATGATGTGAATAACCACTGTCTATTACCCATTCATCTCTTTCCTCAACTTTAGTAGCTAAATCTTTCTCCTCAATAGTGCAACAAGTGGGATCAACAGGTACCAGTCCATCTTCCTTAATGGAAAGAAATACAACTTCATCTCCTTAAGATTCTTCATCTGTAACACCTTCATTAATAGCATAATAGCAGTTCTTTTGATTCCTATACTTCCGGTTAGACTTGTAAGGCTTGTCATACTTCTTATGCTTCTCATATCTATCATTTTTGTCATGCTTATCAAATTTATCATACCTATCATATTTAGCCATTCTCTTCGGGAATCTAGAAGCAAAATGTCCCACCTTATTGCAAGAGAAACATTTCAAAGGAAATTTTCCATCATACTTACCTGCTCCCTTAGGCAATCTCTGGGAAATCAATGCTTCAAGCTCATCAAGTTCTCTTTCTTGCTCTTCAATCTCTCTCCTTTCTCTTTCATATCTAGATATTCTATATTCTTCAAGTTTAAACTTTTGGTTACCAGATATAGATTCTCTAAATGTTGTCTCAGACCTTCCATGTGATTCACCAAATTCTCTTAGCTCAAATTTCAGCAATCTTTCCAACCAACATATCTCTTGTCACTGTAGTCACACTCTAGATCTCATCAATAGCAGCTACCTTATGTTTATAAGCAAATGGCAATGATCTCAGTACCTTAGCAACAATTTCATCTTCTTCAAGGATTCCATCAACACATCTGATACCTAGGACAAGGTCAATTACCTTAGCCATAAAGGTATTTATGTTCTCATATTCTCCCATCTGTATCATCTCATATTTCCCTTTCAAACTCTGCAACTTAGCAACTTTGACTTGTTTATCTCCTACATGCAAGGTCTCAAGCTTCTCCCAAATCTCATGTGTGGTATGAAGTCCCATTACATTTGTCATTTCAAAATCAATCAAGGCACTCAACAATGCTTCCTTTGCTCTAATGTTATGTTCAACTTCCTGATCTCATCTGCAGTAATCGGTCCATTCAAAGGAGAAGAATAGGCATTATTTGTAATCCTCCAGTAATCTTCTCCAAGACATCTCAAATGCACTTCCATGCGGTTCTTCCATAGAGCATAGTTATTGCAATCAAACCTCAGACTCTCCTTCTTAAAAATAACACCTCCAATTCCAAATGTCATCCCGGATCTCCTCAAGCGATTAAGCTTCTTCCAGAGGATCTAGCTCTAATACCAATTGTTAGCAGCAACAGAGGAAAACTGAGAGGGGGGGTGAATCAATTTTCACCAGATTATGAACTTAACTACAAAAATAGATCTAATAAACTGCAACAATAATAGAGATAAGTAAAATGACAGCACAACACCAAGATTCTGATGTGGAAAACCCGGTTAAGGGAAAAACCACAGTGGGAACCTACCCATAATAAGATGATACCCTATAGTAGTATGTGAAAATATTACAATGGGGAATTCACATGCATTCAAGCACACTACCTAGAGCTCACTACTCAATGATAGTGACCTATAAGGCTACAACCCTTAGGGAAGTCTCACTGACTTACAACAAGATTCAGACTACAATCCAGAAGAAATGAACTGCAATAATAGCATCTCCAAATTTCTAATCATAGTTTTGGTTAAGTACAATTGTCTACTCTGCAACACCAATTTCTCCTTAATGCACTTCACCAAAAGATGAATCCTTACTTGCACATACACCACTCTCTGATAATGTAGACATAACCTCGACACCCAAATTACATGACAATATTATCTATTTATACAATTCATCAACCTTGAATGAGGTTGGATAAACCCTCAACTCACAATTACAAAATTACATCACACGATACAAAGATCAACCACCAGACCAATATAATAATTTACATGACATAAAATAGATCTAATTCAAATTCCCAAATGCTCATCACTACCCAAAATCATGCCAAGATCAACCGCAACATGCTACACCAGCAGGAAAATTGTATAACATGAAGAATATCATCGGTTCACCAAAATCACCAAAAACTCGTACAACGATCAATGCAGATCATCAAGAAAAATAGGACACAATTAGGAAACACAAGCAAGAATGTTAGAATCATTAGTAACAACTACACCAACACCACTTGTGAAATCTTCATCTATCAACATCTGCAACTCAAGAACACTCAAAGAACAACAACTATCATGAAGAAAGATAAATTATGGAGCTCCAAATCATGAACCATATGAAATGAAGATACACAAGGCCATCCCAAGAAATATCCCAAAAACTCAAATCAAGATCTTTTTAGGATCCCCAAAGATATTGAGAGGGGGGGGGTAAATCAGTATCTTGCCGGTAAATAGATTTTATTAACTTATTAAATGAAAAGCATTCCAAAACTGTGTACCGGTAAACCAAAATTAATGCAATAAATAAGAACAACAACCACAACATAAAAGACACACCATAACACAATATTTTTAATGAGGAAACCCGGTGTGGGAAAAACCTCAGTGGGATTTGTGACCCACAATATTCGTTTACTGACCAATAAGTGAATATTACTGTTACAATAGGGGCCTACACATGTAGGAAGGCCAACTGCCTAAAGCTCACTGCTTAAATACAAAAGATAAGTCTCACTGCCTTAAAAAAGTGGATTATGACAATCCAATGTCATGTACTGCTTAGAATCACCATCTGCTATGCCAGGTTCAGTACCGGTTTAAGCTTTGTAACTTCGAAAACCCTATTCCAAACTTTGCCTTAGTATTCGCACATAATATCCATCATATATCCTATTTATAAATGTTCTCTAAGATCTCATACTTATATATGAGCCTTATTACAATATGCCTTGTTGGCTTTAAAAAATATATTACAATTAATTACATTTTGCAATAAATAAAATCTTGTCACCTAGGGTGTCGGTAATCAATCTTTGCCGGTGTCTGTGCCTATGCTGGTTTCTGCTGGTGCCATAGGATTATAAGGTTGCCATCAATGAAAATACCTTCAATCACCTACAATTTCTCATTAGAGTGTGCATTTTCCAAAAATCTCCCCCTTTGGCATTGATGGCAACACTCATGAGAAAAATCCAAAAAGTGTTGTCCAAAAAAAACTGTCTTACGAAAATTGTCAAAACTATGTGTTCTGTGTGCTCCCCCTGAGCAGATGGTCTCTTATATTATCCTTTTTATCATCCTCAACTACTCCCCCTTTGGCATCAATGACAAAGAATGTCATTTAATGTCAATTGAGTGTAGTTCCTGCCTAGTTCCTTGTAACCTGTTGATTACAATCTGATAAATTTCTGCTAAAGCAATATTTAGACTGTTGCTGAACCTCTCACTATCCTTTATTGTTTGCTGCTGTTCTCTAAATTGTACTAGTCAAAAAGTGCATTTTCTCTTCCGGTGTCTTAAGTCCTGGAACAAGAGCCTTAGAAATCTCTTTTCTCAAAGAGATGAGGATATCCAGTTTAGGACTTAGTCTGCACTTAAGTTCTTTTGCCTTAACCTTTATCCTTTCCTTTTCTTTCTGAAGCTTTTCTATTTTCTCTTCAAATCCTACAATTTCCTATTCAATTACTGATATTGATTGTGATGAACCTATTAAGTTGTTAGCAATATCATTTATTTCCTTTTGGGATATGTCAATCTCTTTATCTATGTCTTTTGTCAAAATGTTTGTTTTACATGTGTCTCTATACAATTTCTTGAAGTCCAAGATTGCTTTTCCTAATACCGCTAATAAGGTTTCCATATGTTCCTTATTATTCTTTACTGTCTCCTCAAAGAATTTTTCTTTCTCTTTATTCATTTTCTCTCTGAAGGTGTCTTCATTTATCTGATCCAGTGTTATTAGGTTGTCGGTTATATACTTAGACAATGTGTCTAATTGGCTCAAGGAATCTTTACTTTCTATGTTACATTTTGGAGCTATCATCTTCAAAATTGGTAAAGTGTCATCTATAACCCTATAAGATTGTTCATTGCACTCAGTTATTTTCTTTATTGGATCTAATAGTACCTCTATTACATTTGTAGGTCTAAATTTAGTCATGGATGTTCTAGATGATTGTCCAACTGTTTTTACAATCTGTAATCCATCGGCAGTTGTGATAACTTTGCTTTCCTCTTTCTCTGGAGGATCAGTTTGAGTTTCCATTTCTACTACCAAAGGCTTGGGCTTGTCAGATGTGGTCGGTGGCACTGTCTATGAAGAAGCCTATTGCTCTGCCAGTTTCTTAGTGTTTTTCTTTGTATGAACCTATTGCTCTACCGATTTCTCAGTGTCATCTCCTGATGGTGTCTCTGTTTGTTCCTCTAATGATTTTACTATAGTGTCCACTATCAGTTTTTCTTTGTTTACCTCTATACTTTCTACTGCCGGTGACTTAGTAGGTTTTCCAGTTTTAGTAGTTGTCAGTGGCTCAGTAGATGCATCAGTATGCACACCTGTGGTCTCTATCTTTCTTGTGTCCAAGGGTTCATTTGATTTTTCAGTTTGTTGTTCTACCCCAATTCCAATGTTTTCAACTGCAATATTTCTTGTGGGTGGCTTAGTTGCCACATCTCTCTTGTCAGTTGTTTCCTTATCTACCATAATATTGACTTCTTGTGTGTCAATGTTTATTGTGTATAGCACCTCAGAATCAAGATTTGTATCCTCATGTGGTGTTTCCATACTCTATGTTGCCTGTTGTGTGTCAACAGTTTGCACCGGTGGAGTATCAGAAGGAGGTGGGGGTAAGTAATCTATCACCTTTATGCTTGGAGGTCCACCTACCTTACCTTTCCCCTTATCCTTGTCCTTTTCCTTTTTGATAGACTTTAAAAGTCTTTGGTCTCTTAAGATCTTCTTGTTTCTCCTTTTCAACAAAGAATATATCCCACTTGTCTGTAGTTTCTTCTGATATTTCATTTACTCTGCCTGCCATCAATGCCACATATCGGTGACCGGTTGAGAATACTGTCTGGTTAGCCTCACTGATTAATTCATCTATCTCTTGAGCGAAGTTCACTGGGTGAACTACAAGTAGTTTTTCTATTTTTCTATTTTTATCTAATTCCACAATAGCTACCCTTCTAGCTTCTAATCTTTTGTACAAGTCATTTGGTATATCATCAACCACTTCCATAAAAAATTTCTTATAAATATCAAGATGTAAAATAACACTATTTTCTATACTTTCTTTTTCATCATCTGATAGTGTGTTATATAGCTTGCTAATGTTAGCCAATTTCACATCCTCAGTTATCTCATCCAGAAGTTTGTTCAAAGGTGGAATAACCTATTTTTCTTTCCTTTTATTTGGTGTCAACTTCCTTGTCGGAGCCCTAACTGCCTGTTGTTTTTGTCTTGTTCTTTTTGGTATAGGAGCAGGTGCTGGTGAAGGTTTTCTTTTCCTGACTACCCTTTTAAATCCTACTGGCATTTCACTATCAGAGGAAGTAGCAATCAGTGAAAGATGTGCTTCTGGTTGTAGTCCTTCCAATTCACTCTGCTTAATACCAGTTTTGTTTAATACATCTTCTTTTATTGCTTTTGCCTGTCTTGTCCCTTCCTCACTATCTGTTCAATTTTCTTGATTCTTTTCTCAGATTGGATTTTGCTTTCTATGGTCTCCACATTGCCAAAAACTTTCTCAGTTGGTTCCTCAGGTGATTCTAAGAGGGATTTTGCATAGGTTTCAACTATGTTGTCATCTACCTCATATCCCATCTCTGTGACCCAAACACTCCTAGGGATAACTGCCTCCATCCAAATTTCATCTTTCTTGATCACAAAACATATCTCTTTTTGATACTTATCAACAATTGCTTGAGATAGCCTTATTCTTGTCTTCATCTTTTCTTTCAAAGTTTGAAAATGTTCATTTATGTTTTTCTCCCTATCATCTCCCATGTTGTTCAGTATGTCTAGAAGTTGTTTTCCTACTGGGATATCAAAACCAAAGTCTTTCCTACCAATACCAAGAACATGCTTGGTAATGTATAGCATTAAACACACAAGCAGGTTGCCAAATCTGAAAGTTCCTTTCTTATCTCCTTTGATTATCTTTAAATTGTCTATCAGTTCATCTTTTAGCCACTCACATACATCAATCATAGCATTGTTATTCACCATGTCATATGCACTTTTGATACATAAGCTGGAAAGAGTGTTTAGTCAGTTTGCATGTGTAGTCTTATAACCAAGAATCATACTGACAAATCTAACATTGATGTCCTTCACATTGTTGACTCTTAGGGATATTTTATCAAATGTTGCGCCGGTTAGGGTCATCACAGTGTCATTTCGAACCTTTTTAGTTGTATCAGGCCTGCTACTGGTGGAAGGTAAGCCCATCATTGCCCTAACTGCTTCTTTGGTAATCTTATGGATGAAATCCAACCAACAGAATTCTCCATGTACTCTCCTCAAGATGATCCTTATCACATCCTTAGGAAAATCAGGGATACTAAGAATGTCCACAAAGCCTAGGGTTTCCACTAACTTGTGTTCCGGTTTAACATTTCCATGTTCATCACAAATTATAGTTCTATACATGTTCATTTTTTCTTCAGCTCCTAGTTCCTCAATATGACAATGTATATAGATTTTAGGATCCTTAGCATAAACTACTCCCTTGGGTATTTTTGAAAATGCTCCTAGGGTATCATCTTTCTTCGCAATTTCAGGAATAAGTTTGAACACGGGTCTAGGGCACCTAAAAACTTCAATCACGGTAGGGTTTGCAATGAATTGAAGTAGAGAGGAAGAAGCCATAGTTCTGATTGATTGAAAAATACGTTTTAAGGACCTGAAACCATTACAACATAGTTAGAAAGAAAGCTAAGAGAATAGAGTCCACATATAGAGCGACTGGTCAAAAGACTAGCGAACAGAAAAAATAGCTAAACAACAAAAAATAGCAAAGAACCCAAGGAGACACTACATAGTAATTTTCTTTAGTAGATCCTCTACCTTTGTCACCAGCTCATCATAGGTCACCCTAACTACTTTCATCTCCTCCAGGTCCTTATTCACTTTCTTTTCCTTCCTCTTCCCATGGGTGCAGGTTCTGGGACCTTGGGCTTCCCTTGTTCCTTCTGCATCCAGGTCAATTTCTTGGATTTCCTTTTCATCATCAAGCTTGTTGATGAGGGTATGGGTGTTGTTGGTTGAGATTTTTAGAATGCTAAGGCTCTTCTCTGCAATGTTCTTGAAGAACTCCTCTATCTTGTCCACTTTGGCGACTGTGTTCAAGAGTGTTTTTTCACTAGTTTCCTCCAGGGTTTTTCTGTCCTATATCTCCTTTTCAATTTTCTCAAACCGGGGATTAAAGGCATCTCTGATGTCTTCCGCTTTAACAATTGTGTTCTTCAGATCCTTGATATAATCATCTATAGTGTTCCCCTCTCCAATGTTAATGGTCTCCAGGATCAGGACTCTGTTGCAAAGTTTTTTGTACTCATTCGTAGTTTTCTTATTCCCATCAATAAGCCATTCTATGGTTTTCATAAAACCATTCAAGGCCTCGGGAGGAGGGCCAGAAGAGGGAGTCACTTTTCTAGGGGTTATCTATTCATCTTTAGAGATATGGAGGGTAGAAATAGTGTCGACGGCCCTGAGAGTCTCCTCCATAGTCTCCATATCCAGGCTATGTTCAGCTTCCAAGGTCCTTGTTTGCTTGTCATCTTCCGGTTCCTTGCCAATCTCCTCCGGATCTTTGCCAGTCTCCTCTGTTTTCTTTTGCTTCTTCCTGGTCTGGGCTTGGTTCTTACTTTTTTTCTTTAGCACCCCCTTAGGGTCCTTCTTCTCCTCAAGGAAATCAGAGTACTCTTCTTCTGAAGAAATACTAATCAAGGGTTTGCTTTGAGGTTTTTTGCTCTTAGAAGAAGAGGGTCTTGATTTCCTCTTCTTACTACTCTCATACTCTGAGTCATCAGAGCTTTCCTCATTATTAGTCAAGGAATCATTGTCTGATTCCTCCTCCTCCGAGAAATTAGAATCAGACATTTCTTCTTTTGAATCCACAGAGAGCTTCATCCGCTTGATTTTACTGGCCTTTAAATGGTCATAAATGAGGACCATAAGTCCCTGGTGCATTGCAGTATCACCTCGAGTATTTCCTTTGTAGGCTTTTAGGGAGGCATTCATAGAACAGAGCAAGAAGTAAGGGAAATTCACCTTATCATTATGCCTAAAATGATTTAACAGGACAAAATGATACCCATATACTTTCGTAAACCTACCATCTAGAGTTATATACCTCATTAAAACAAAGAGAATTTCCCGCCAGGGTTTTGCAAAAGCCCTAGGTGGGTAATAGGTTTTACTCAACTTTACAAGTCTTTTCTTCTCTTTCTCAGTGACCGAGTACCTTTCAATGGCTTCCCTGCTAACCTTCCTGTCTTTGTAGAAGTTGCAGCCCTCCCTATTGAGACCCATAGCTTTAGCTATTAAATCTTCGTCAATTTCCACCAGTTGGTTGCCCATTTTAAGCATGCCCTTCTTCCAATTTTTGTAGAAGAAGCTAGTTATCTTTCCATCACGGCCATGGAGTCTCTCAATGAAGCTCGAAAGACCACCCTTCTGCAAAATTTCCCACACCTCTTCTTTCTATTTCCACTCCTTGCAACTGCTTCGCTCATATCTTCTCCTATTTCCACCCATGGTGTCATTTCTCATAGCCAAGTTTAGATTACAGAACTGGTGAAACAAAGAGCTTTTCAGAATTAAAACAAAAATCCAGAAAGCGTGTGTAGCATTAATGATCTGATGGGTTATAAAACACGTTATACTGGCTTTGATGTTATAATGAGTAATTACCTCATTATAGAAGTAACTCGAAGTGCTTACTTCATTACTTATCATAATTGCCCTATCAATCAAGAGTCTTTGGGGTACTTCGATATCTTTCATTAATTATGATTTGTCTGACATCTTCGGGGAGACCGCTCTCACCTATCCACATGGTAATAGTCTCATTCTTAACCGCTGCATTTGCAGCCCAATCAACAGAACAGTTGGCCTCCCGATAGATATGGGATATGTGGCATTTTTTGAAGGTTCTAATGATTTCAATAGCAGAAAAAATTATATTGTGAATTGACCAAGAGGGCTTTGAGGTCCCATTGAGACACTTAATTATATTATTGGAGTCCCCTTCTATCCAGAGATAGGGACAGCTCCATTTTTTGGCTAGAATAATGCCTTGAAGGGCTGCCATAGCTTCCACTTTATGATTGGTTTGAGTGCCAATATCATACCTTTGCAAACGCCTCTGTAGTCTCTGAGAATAGCTCCACAGCCTGAGGGACCTGGGTTTCCTTTGGCTGCTCCATCAAAATTGATTTTGAGCCAACCTTGGGGAGGGGTTTGCCATTTAACTTCAAGCCTTTTATTGTAGCTGAGATTATGACCATCAGTGATCTTCATATTCCAAGCTCTTAAGATGTTTGACTCCAAGGAGTTGTTAGAGTAACAAGAGACCTCCATGGTTCCCATATTTTCCTGAATAGCCCTTTGAATTTTTTGAAAAATAATGTCTTGATTTAGGGACACATCCCTAAATATTCGGTTGTTTCTTTCCTTCAAAAGACCCCACAAAATGTGTGGAAGAGAGAGCTGCCACATACATCTTAGAAAAGAGTTGGTCCAATGAATTTGCCAGGAAGAGAACAAATCTCTGATGTTACTGGGAAACACCCAAGCTAGACTAAAGCTCTTGAGGAAGCTTTCCCAAACAGAGGTTGAGAAAGAACAGTGGAGAGCAAGATGGTCCACTGACTCTTCCTCTTGAAAGCACAACACACACCTATTTGGAAGGGAAAAACCTCTGCATTTAAGGTTGTCAACAGTAAGGATCTTATTTTGGAGAATAGTCCAGAAGAAAAAATTGATTTTGGGAGTGAGACCTTTTAACCAAGCTTTAGACCAGAAGGGATTCATAGGAGGGGAGGGGGAAAGGATACAATACATCAAAGACACAGTAAAAATACCTTTAGGGTTATATTTCTAGATCATGGAATCCTCTTCCTTATTCAACCAAATAGCAGACAATTGGGTTTTGAGCTTAGAGAGACTGGGATGAATACTATCAATGTTCTGCCAGTTGTTCCCATCCTAGTAATCTGCCACTAAGGTACCAAAAGAGCCAATACAAGAGGGGGCATGGGAAGCCCACTCATAGAAATCCATAAGGGGTTTGTCAAAAAGCTAGGGATCCTCCCAGAATCTAACTTTTCTACCATTTCCAAGTTTCCATGTCACACCTTTTGCAATCACATCTTTACATTTAGAAACATGGTTCTAGATATGGGATCCATTTATGCTAAGATCCGAATTAAGAAAAGAAGAAAGAGAAGAGGATAGAAGAGAATACTTACTTCTCCAAATTTTGCACCATTCTGAATCAGAGTGAAACCATCTCCAATCTTGTTTAGACAAGAGAGATTCATTTAAAGTGTGAATCCTCCTGAGCCCTAGACCACCTTTGCTTTTTGACTTGCAGACCTGATCCCATGCCACCAAGGACATTCTTTGCTTTTCCTCAACCCCAGAACATAGGAATCTTCTTTGAATTTTCTCAATAGCTTTAGCGTACTTGACTGGAATTCTAAATAGGCTAAGAGCATAAATGGGGATACTTTGAAGAGTAGCCTTAAGGAGAAGGAGCTTACCAGCTTGACTTAAGAGAGTCCCTTTCCAACCTGCAAGTTTTTTGTGAAATTTATCAACCAGCGAACTCCAATAGGAATCTGGAGGGGCAATCCCCATGGGGAGACCAAGGTAGGTAGCAGGAAGGTCAGCAATCTTCACTCCAGAATTCCATTGATCCTTTGTTGTCTTCTCTCTGAGGTATTAATGAAAAAGACATCACTTTTGGCCTAGTTAATAAGCTGCCCCGTAGCAGAAGCATATTTACACAAGGTACTCTTCAGAACTTTAGCTTCTGAGATGCTTGATTCCCCCATAATTATTGTATCATCAACAAACTGTTGGTGTGAACAAATAAGGTCAGTAGAAGAAGGTTGGAGGCCCTTAAAGGATCCTTTCTACACCAAGTTTTCCATGGTCTGACCAAAGCATTCTGCCATAATAATGAAAAGGATAGGGGAGATAGGATCTCCTTGCCTAAGACCTCTCGAATCTTGGAAAAAAGTTGAAGGAGAACCATTGACAAGAATAGAAAAGGATGCAGAAGTGGTAAGTTGGGAGAAAAGATCCACAACTCTTGGGGCAAACCCAAAGGAAGTGAGAACTTTCTGAAGAAGAGACCAGTCAACCCTATCATAGGCTTTGGAGAGGCCAAGCTTAAGAATGAGACCCTGCTTCTTCACTTTAACAAGAGAGTGAATATTCTCATGAACAGTAATAATGGAATCAAGAATTTGTCTTCCAAGAACAAACCCATTCTACTGGTGTTTAATTAAAGCCGGGAGAATAGACAAGAGTCTAGAAGTCAGGACCTTAGATATGATCTTGTAAAAGGAGTTGTAGAGGCTAATAGGTCTGAACTTGTCCAAAGAATCAACACCTTGAATCTTGGGGATGAGAGCAATAAAAGTACCATTGATTTCCTTCAAGAGTTTTCTAGCCCCAAAGAATTCCTTAACCCCATTAGCAACATCAATCCCGATAATGTCCCAAAACTCTTGAAAAAAGAGCATTGAGAAACCATCAGGACCAAGAGTTTTGTTTCCATCAAAGGAGAAAACAACATTTTTAATTTCTAAGATGGAAGGAATGGAAGAGAGAAAGACATTATTTTGGGCATCAATGAGATGAGGAATGTTCTAAAGAAAAGAGGACTGAGCTTCAGCATCCAGACTTTGATCCCTCGTTAAGAGGTCTGAGAAATACCTCTTAGCTTCATTCCTTATTTCATCTTCCTTGACCAGCTCCCCACTGTCCACAACTAACTTGTTCATCCTGTTGGCTGCTTTATGTTTGATGGTTGACATATGGAAGAATCTTGTATTCCTATCCCCTTCCTTGAGCCAAATGCATCTCGATCTCTGCTTCCAGAACATTTTCTCTTTAGCAATAATGTCATGGTATTTCTTAAGAATCTCATTCTCCTCAGCAATAGAAACAGTGCTGAAACCATCCTTCTGGATTTGGTCCTATATTTCTTTAAGGCTTTCCTAAATTTTACTCTTAGCCTCAAATATATTCCCAAAGTTGTTCCTATTCCAGATTTGAATGTTGTCCTTCACACTTTTGAGCTTCTTAACAACTTTGAACATTGTCGTTCCCTCAACTTGGATACTCCACCATTTTTGAATATATTTTTTAATGTCGGGGTGAAGGGTCCACATTTTTTCAAATCTAAAGGGATAGTTTTTCCTTCTATTGATCAGATCAGCATTGAAGGTGATTGGAAATTGATCAGAACCAACCCAAATATGTGTAGACAAAGAACAAAAATACTGACTGTACCAATCATCAGAAATAAGAGTTCAGTCAAGGTGCACTTGAATAAGGTCCTTACCATTTCTTCTATTTGTCTAAGTGAAATTACAACCCTATATCTCCAAATCATTAAGAGCTTGGGAATAAATAAAATCCATGAGGACCATCCTACTTTCCAGCTGAGGAGGACTACCTCCAAATTTTTCCTCCTCTTTCAAAGGCATATTGAAATCCCCCATAACCATCCAACTAAGATTTTTGAAACTTTCCCTAGCCTATCTAATCCTTTTCCAAAAAGAGTTTCTAGCCTTTAAGGTATTAGGAGCATAAATGTTTGTGAGAACCCATGAAGAACCATCTTTAAGATGCTCAAATTTAATACAAGAAAAATTACTTTCCTGAATAATGACCTGGCCTTTAACAGTGTTAAGATTCCAAATCGTTGCAATGCCTCCAAAAGCACCCTAAGAACTTCCCCCACTAATATTACCATTTTTGAAGAACTTCAAAGATTCAACTTTTTCTCTACTCATTTTGGTTTCTTGAATAAGAAAAATGTCAGGATTGCTATCTCTTATCATATTCCTAATAATATCATGTTTATGGGGATTGTTTAGACCCCTTATTTTCCAAGAAATTATCTTCATAGCTACTTACCAATTCCTAGCTCCTTGAGAGTTTTTGGAGTTCCATCTACTATGTTCTTGCTGGCCTCCATATCTCTAACTTTGTGGTTAGAGGGTCATCCTGGGGAAGAGGAGACGTATCCCACATCAACTTGAGTGATTCTGCTAGATTTCCTAATCAGGGATGTCAAGGGTGTTGCTACTTTCTTACTCCTATGTTTAGGCTACTTCCATTCCGTTTCTGACACAGGAGCCGCTTCCGAATTGATGGGGATTTTGGAAATTTCATCTTCATTACCCCATTTAGGAGTTCTGGACTCAGTTGAAATAATGTTTGTTGTTCTTGAGTTCTGATCTGAATCCAAAAGACTCAATCCCAAAATTGCACACTTTTGGGCTTCTTGAATTTCAAAACTAGGTATGGCTACAAAAGAGTCTATCCTTTCAACTTGTGGATCTGGGATCTCACCTTCCTTAGGTTGATAGTCTCTAGCTTCCACTACCTTGTTTTCATATGTGTCATCAACCACTTCATCTTTAGCTTTTGGAGGATCATTCTGATCGTTCAAATCCTTTTTTTGAGTTGTTCTTATGGGACTGGCTTTGGTTGTTTCATTTCTATCTACTTCCTGTATAGTGGGACTGAAGATAGAGTTTGAGGCTTCCTTCGATTCCCCCAAAGGAGAAAAGTGATTGGAATTTTCTTCCTTATTTTCTGTGTTTTTAACTTGCCACACCCATTTCTCTGGCATATTCTGGCTTTCAATCTGAGGTTTTAACTATTTAGGCTCCGCCTTTTGCTTTTTTGGGCAAGATTTTGCCCAATGACCTACCTTTTTACAGTGGAAACATGCAAAAGGAATAGTTTCATATTCTATATGTTGCTTCTAGGTTCCTAGTTTTGAAACTAGGTCAATCTATTCCGGCATATCTACCTCAGGGGCTACTCCAACACAGAACCTTGCATGGGTTAATCTTCTTTTTGAAGTAGTGACTAGGTCTATAGAGAGTAGCTCACCAAAAGAACTTGCTATTCCAGAGAAGATGCTTTCTGCCCAATACTCAAGAGGCAATCCTGGTAGCTTTATCCAAATTGGAACCTATGCCAGAAGAGAATCATTCATGTTTAATTTCGGATGCCATTTTCTTAGAACCAGGGCTGTCTTTCCCACCATCCAAGGACTCCCACACAAGATCTTAACCTTATCTTCTTCGCATGAAAAAGAGAAAGACAGAAGACCTTTGGGTAGTGCCAAGACCTCAACATTTCCTTTAAGGGCCCATTTTCGTTTAACAAAGGCCCTAACAACTTCAATGTTTGGGCGTGGACCCATAAATTTCCCTACCAAGGAGTTTGACATACTGTTGATATTATGGTCCAGAACCTAGTCAGGGATGGAGATAGCAAACTTACCACCAGAAGGGTCAGAAATGTTCTTAATAGGAGGAAGGGAGGATTTACCAGTTGGTCTAGATCCAAAAAGGGAAGACCATTTTTTCCCCTCCCTCCTGCTATCCACGGGGTCAACTAGTGGCATGGGCCCCCCATTGGACCCTTCCCCCAGATGCCCAGAAGAATCCACTGTCATGGCAAACAAAGTACCATCAGACTGTGAGTCAGCAACAGGAACTAGGAAGTCCGGGGGCTTGTCCTTATTGTCAATAGGACCAGCACCATTGATCTGGCCGCTCTCACCATTGGAACCAGGGTTCCCGCCTTGCTGGAAATTTGAAATTTGAGCTCCTCCCGCTCCTCCCATGTTAGCTGGAAAAACATAATGTAAGAAGCCATAGTTATAAATACCTTAATCTGCCTTTAGGATGATTTGCTTTACTTTTCGCTGTGGATCCCTTCGCTCAGGAATTTTGCGCTCTCTAGAGATTTGAATGCTCTAGTGAATGAAAAAAGAGCCAAAACACTTGCTTTATAATGTTATTTCCTTCAACTACCATATTTGATGTCTAACAGTTAAGTCAAAACTTAACTCATCTGCCGGTAAAGAAGTAATCCAACTTTTCACCATCAACCGAGGGTAAACTAGCATATTTTTCAATTTATTGCCATACCCCCAAAAGGTTTTTCTTTAGTTAGATGAAGAATCTCCTCCCGGTGGAGTGATACTCTGTTCTACCAGTGAAGGAATAGCTTCACTAACATTCATGTCAAACTTTCTAAGCCATTGTTTTGAAAATTCTTGCTTTACCTCTTCAACCTTCTCTTTACCTTTCAAACTGGGTCCTTTGTTATTTGTTGGTGATGTCTTACTTCTACAAAATTTTGCAATATGTCCAATCTTGTTACAAGCATAACAAGTCACATTGTTTTTTTTCTTAATAGCTTTTCCATATCCTATGCTAGTATGTGTTCTGCATTGATTAGATAAGTGTCCAAATCTTCCACAAATATAACATCTTACATTCATTCTATAGTTTTCTAAGTTATGTCCAACTTTGTTGCATTTATAACATTGACCAGTGGGTGCATTATTATTTTGATAGTTTCTAGATCTACATTGATTTTCTCTATGACCATACTTGTTATAAT
Organism: Cryptomeria japonica; assembly: GCF_030272615.1. Classification (NCBI taxonomy): domain Eukaryota; kingdom Viridiplantae; phylum Streptophyta; class Pinopsida; order Cupressales; family Cupressaceae; genus Cryptomeria; species Cryptomeria japonica. The sequence goes on along the minus strand of NC_081410.1, from coordinate 303,326,558 downwards.
TAAAGCATTTTCCATTGAATTTGTAAGCATTAGGTTGTCTTACCAGTTTACTATGATCATGGGTGTTTGCAGTATTGGAGCTCTCACCAACTTCAAAGCCAAGGCCATTAGTGTCACCATGAGGTTTTTGATTTTTTAGCATATCATCAAGTTCTTCTGAACTTTTCTTGAATTTCTCCTTGTGTTGATTTGTAGTGGCCAACTCATTTTCCAAGAAATCTTTTTGTCTCATGAGTTCAGTTTTATCATGTTCCAAGTGTATCATATCTATTTTTAACATATCATTCTCATGACTGAGTCTCATATTTTCATTTGTAGCATCATTGATTCTTCTAGCCAAATCATCTTCATTATTCTTTCTATCTTCAATGTCTTTACAAAATCTCATGGTCATATCTTGCATCTCATTCTTCATTGTATTGTTTTCTTGTCTCAGTTTGTTCACAAGGTCATTAAGAGTTTCTTTCTCATCACCATCACTCTGCATCTTCTCAGAAAGTTCTCTTCTTTTGTTCCTATCAATAGTGAGATTTTTCTAAAGTCCTTGAATGATTTCCTGTGCAGCCTTTAGATCATCTTCAAGTTTCATATTCCTCAACTTTTCTACATCATAGTCTACAAGAGATGTTTCTAGTTGCTTCCTCAAGTTTTCCATCTCTATTGGTGTTAGAATCTTCCTCAAGTTGTTAGGCTTTTGAAAATAGAGGACCAGGCTCAGATACCAATTGTTAGGATTCCCAAAGATACTGAGAGGGGGGGTGAATCAGTATCTTGCCGGTAAATGGATTTTCTTAACTTATTAAATGAAAAGTATTCCAAAACTGTGTACTGGTAAACCAAAATTAATGCAGTAAATAAGAACAACAACCACAACATGAAAGACACACCATAACACAATATTTTTAACGAGGAAACCCGGTGTGGGAAAAACCTCAATGGGATTTGTGACCCACAATATTCACTTACTGGCCAATAAGTGAATATTACTGTTACAATAGGGGCTTGTACATGCAGACCAACTACCTAAAGCTCACTACTTAAATACAAAAGAGAACTCTCACTAACTTATAAAAGTGGATTATGAAAATCCAATGTCATGTACTACTTAGAATCAGCATCTACTATGCCAAGTTCAGTACCGGTTTAAGCTTTGTAACTTCCAAAACCCTATTCCAAACTCTGCCTTAGTATTCACACATAATATCCATCATATATCCTATTTATTAATGTTCTCTAAGATCTCATACTTATATATGAGCCTTATTACAATATGCCTTTTCAGCTTTCAAAAATATATTACAAATAATTACATTTTGCAATAAATAAAATCCTGTCGGCCAGGGTGCCGGTAATCAATCTTTTCTACTCTCGATGTCGGTGTCTGTGCCTGTGCTGGTGTTTGCTAGTGCCATAGGATTGTAAGGTTTCCATCAATGACAATATCTTCAATCACCTACAATTTCTCATTGGAGTGTGCATTTGCCAACAGATCTGATCACACCAGAATATACCGGAGGATATATGGAACTCTGCAAAACACTGATTAGATTAACAAACTGCAAAACCAAATCATATGATATGATCAATTAAGTTTCCCGAATCACCAACACCGGTCCAGAAGAATATAATGATACAAAGGACACTTCATACACCAAACCATAATCACAATGAGCCAATCTACAATCACTGGAGCAGTAATATGTTGACATTAATGACAACAACATATCCTAGCAGCAACAATGTCCAGCAATCCCACCATGGCTTGAAACTGGTCCACATTCAGATCAATAGGGACAAATTGAGATAAGGGTGGGTGTCTTCCCTAACTGGTATACAAGGTCATACTCATTCTCAGTAGATGATGAAGTTGTTGTTTTGGATGAAATACCTTGTAAAGTAACTTTACCCCTTTGATTTTTCACATTGCATTCATGGGTTTTGTCGTCAGATGATGAAGATGATGATCCAATGCCTTGAAAAATAAATTTACCCCTTCAAGGGTTTTGTCCTTGATAATTATGGGAGACACATGGTTGTCCATTTCTAAAATATGGTTGATGATGCAATCATAGGACGTAGTAGTGTAATTGGCATTGTTGTTTATCATGTTTTGGGAATGGTTCCTTAAAAATTGCATGCTCTTCATTGGAAGTATGACTATCAACTTCTATTGCACCATTGTTAATAACATCTTGAATGAGATTCTTCAATCCATGATAATTGCTAGTCTTGTGTCCCTTGCTCTTGTGATAGTCACAAAACTCATCATCATTCCACCATGTAGGCTTTACCTTAGGTTAAAATGGCTGATTGTCTAGAAATGTAATAAGCTTGTTTGCAACTAACTTCTTCAATGCAGTTTCAATTGGTTCTCCCAATGGAGTGTATTTCCTTGGACATCTTGATGGCCTTTGAGCATTTACTTGATTATTGGAATTACATGAACTTGCATCGAGAAAACTTAACTTCATTTTTATCACATTTGCATCTACTACCCCATCATTAATGGTATTCTTTATTATCCTTTAAAAACTTTATTTTGCCTTTCTCAACTGCTAAACCCTTCTCAATAGATCCTTAAAAGTTGACAAACATTCTTTTCTTAGTTCATATCCAATATCTTTTTTGACATTTTGAGTAAACATTTCAACCATTTATTTTTGTGGAATATCACAAGAGCAACGACTAGCTAAAATTTTCCATCACTGTAAGAATGATGCAAAGGACTCTCCCTTTTTTTGCTTGGTATTACATAAGGTATTCACTGACACGTCTATTTCAATGTTGTATGAAAAGCGTTGTATAAATTCTTTTAGTAGTTCACCCCGTGATTTGATCCCAAACAGAAGTTGTGAAAACCATTCCATGGCTTGTCCACCTAAGCTTTGTGGAAATTGTTTTCATGTTTGAAATCATTAAATTAAATAGCTAAATAGGAAATAAGGATGATCAAAAATCCTTAACTAATATAGCATTACTTAAAACACAAAGCAATAGAATAAATGATAGAATTGAAAGCTTTAAACAAATTCAAACTCCCCATTCCAGATTTTTGCTTCCATTGTTCTTCTCCAAATTGCTAGTGTAGGTGGCTCTTAGGTATTGCACTGAAATTCCTGCATAAAATGACAATTATTTTGAAGAGTGTGATCTCTAGATTGATTTGAGAAATTGATGTTGTTTATATAGATTTTCATGAGAGAGGGGGAGGGATTTTGAACTCAAGTTCTAATTGGGAGTGAACTGATTTAGATTGATCGGTTAACATAGTTGATTGATTTTTTAACTTAGATTGATTGAGTAGTCAACTAAATAGACTAGATAGTGAACTGAATAGATTAGCCAGTTCACTGAGTTGATTGAGGAGATGACTGAATGGATTAGAGAGATAAGTGGATTGATTGATCAGTTAGAAAAGGTGATTTGGAGTGAAAAGGGATGATTGATAAGTTAACTAAGTTAATTTATTAGTTATTTGATTTGATCAATTAGTTAAGATTTCAACATGTTCTATAGGATATTGAAGTTGAATTTGATTTTCATTTCCAATTTTGATTCGAATTTGGGTTTTCAAATGCTGAAATGCACATGAAATTTACTAAAATTCATATTTGGTGAAATGTTAATTTGATGGTTTGGAATTAGATGAAATTAATTGAAATCGACATTTGGGGAATTGTGAATTTGAGAGAAATGAAATTAGATGTAATTATTTGAAATTTGAATTTGGGGGATTGGAAGAATAATTAATTAGTTTAAATGAAATTAATTAAACATTAGAAATGTGATTAATTAAATAATAAAGATTATTTAACTAAGGAATAAATTGTAATTAATTAAATAAATGATATTTAATTAATATTTGAGATAGGGTTAATTGATTAATTAATTAAAGAATAGAAATTCAATAATTAGAAATGTTGAATGTGATGATTGAGTCAGTTGAGAAGAAATAACTAGCTTAATTATATAATTAATGAATTAATTAATTAGGATGAAAAATTAGTGTGCAATTAATGAGACATTTTTTAGGTGTCTACATTTGCCCCTCTTTGACACAATGTCAAGATGACGTTGTTTCAAAGGAAACAAAAATTTCTGCCCCAATATGCCTGGTGACACTTTATAGTGTAAATATTACCCTTCAAAAAAAGTGGTCAAAAAAATTTGAAATTGAGACCATTTTTTCGATACAATGCTAGTGAGCAATCATGTGAAGTTTTCTATGATTTCGAGTCTATTTGACTGTTCTACAAGTGCGTTCAATTTCAAGGGGATCATGGCCATCAGAGTGGTAAAAACACTAATTTTGAGCTATAAATAGTGAATTAGCCCTTTCATTTGGTCATTTGCATCCTTTTGATTTTCTTGAGATCTTAGTGATTTTTGTGATTTCCTGCAACTTTGGAGCGTTATGGCAGGTTACAAAGCAAGATCGCACTTGTTCGATCAAGTGCGTTCATACGAGAGACCACCAGGTATAGGAGGCATGGTACGTATTTCGAAAAAATTTCTCATTTTTTGCCTTTTTTTAAAAAAAAATTCACGTTGATGTCAGAGCCAAAATTTTTAATTAATGTGCAATTGCCTTTCGATTTGTTCACAATTGATTATATTTGTGCGTAGTTGAGTTTATTAATTCACAGTTGATGTAATGATGCACAATTGAGTTTATTAATGCACAATTGAGTTTAGTGATACGCAATTGATATTATTAATTTACATTTGCTTTAAGTAGTGTGCAAATGAATTTAATGCTGCGCAATTGACTTTAGTGTTGTGCATTTTCTTTGACTTATTCACACTTGACTATCTCCATTTCTTTTGTTCCCACTTGTTGTTTTTGTGATTTTTCTAAAATATATGAGTTGATTTTTTTCATGCGAATATAGTATTTGATATTTTTATGTGTTTCATCTTGTAGGCACATTACCCTATCCTAGTTGGTAGGCAAACGAGGCTAGTTGGTCTCAAGCATCGTTATGAACTTCTTGATGAGGAGACTACTTTGATCAAACATTTGGGCTTGTATCACATAATGCACTTGCCATAGGTTATGGCCAACATGGCCATGATCATTGCTTTAGTCGAGCAGTGACATTTGGAGACTTGTTCATTCCATTTACCTACTGGTGAGGCATCAGCCACACTAGAGGATGTGTGGCGCATTTTGCATATTCCCATTCATGGCGCCCAAGTTACATTTGATCATGATGATGGTGTTGTTGGATTATGTGATTTGTTTGAGTGATTAGAGTAGGGCTTACCTATATGGGGTCGATATGAGATCCCATGGGATGATCTTGATTATGATGACCTTACTGTCATTTTGTGCTTTGTTGTTGTTGGCCTACCGGTTCCTGATCGACAGACACATGGCTTCCTTGTAGAATGGGATAGAGTTATTTGAGACATGATTATTAGAAGATGTGTTTTTGCTTGGCGTCCATGCTTATAAGCTACTTTATATCATCAAATGAATGGCATTGTATACTTAGAGAAAAATTCTATTGGTTGTGGCATCACTTTGCTATCTTTTGACTAATGATTCATGTTGATTTTAATGATGAGAAGCCATATGCCTATAGATACATGACTGGTATTATACATAGGGTGTCAAGGAACACCCTTTACTAGAGACATCAGATAGATTTCTTGCAGTACTTCTCTTGGAGACCGTATCTTGATTGTCATGGTTGGGCTGATAATGTGCAACATTAACCTTATTATAGACAGCGATGATATCTTATTGGTCGAGATGTTGGTAGACACATGGTTGTTGATATCCATCTTCTAGGCTGGATACTTTATCAAATTGGGGAGGTATAGGATGTGCCAAATGTGATAGCTTACTTTGCTAAGATTACGTGAGAGATCGGGGATTGGGGGGCTTGTGCACAACCTCATGTTGTTATTACAGAGTTTGATTCTCTTTGGTTGTTATAGTGGGATTGGTCCACTGGGGTTGTAGATCCTGGTGCTATACCTCAGTATGATGCTTGGTGGGTGCATTATATGCTAGTACTATTGATTGATCCTATGATTCCTATTTCTCCTTAGCAGATCTAGCACAGGAGGGAATAAAGAGGAAGAGGGATAGGTAGAGGGAGAGATGGTGGAGGGAAAGATGGTGGAGGTCAAGATGGTGGCTAGATTGGATTGATTACAAAAATAGGGGCAATAGAGGTTGAGCCAAAGGGTAGTAAGGAGGATGTAGACATCGATGGAGACATCAAATCTATGAGCAGCTCTATCTAGGATGAGAGTGATGATTTTGAGACATGATCATCTATTAGCGGAGGGAGTGATGGTTGGGATGGTGGCGAGTAGGACATTGAGATGCCCTAGGTTGGAGATGTGCTAGGTGCAGAGGGAGGTGGCGACGAGGAGGGTGAGGATGAGCAGGTGTTGAGAGCTTGGATTAGGAGCTTAGAGGATCTATTTGTCACATTGAGACAATGACAGATGGATGATATGGAGCACTTCCATAGAGCGTATGGTGTCTTGGAGGCAGAGAGAGATCATATTACGGGAGAGAGGGACTATCTTTAGGAGGAGAGGGATCATCTCCAACACAAGAGAAATGTGGCCATGAGGAGGTCTAGATTAATCTAGGATGCATAGGAGAAGTACCTTGATCCTTCTACATGGTTGAGAGATGAAAGATTGATTCAGCTAGCTCAGGAGTGCGCGTACTAGAATCATGAGTATGAGGATTCCATGCGAGAGGGACAATGAACTTTGAGTTATAGGAGATATATCTCAAGTAGGAGATCTACCAGGTCTACTAGTCATGATACTAGTACATCTAGGGTCATGGGTCCACTTGGGGCATCATCGGGGCATCCTAGGGTAGGATCGAGTAGACAGGATCCTCCTCGAGATATGGGTAGTGCTAGTTGAGACACTCTGTCTTGTACTTGATTTGATGTATTCTGATATTTTTTGAGATATATATGATATGAATTTTGGTGGTGCTCTACATGCCTTGTGTTATTTCTATGATGTATGATTCTATGTGACATGTCTATTTGATGTTTTATGTGATGCATTCTATGATTCTATGTGTATTCTATTTTATGTGATGTGATGATATGATTGTGCAACTAATGCTTTTGACACAGATTAATATGATAATGAATCTAAAATAAATTTTAAATGATATGATATTTATCTAAATGAATCTAATGCCATGAAATCTAAGTGAAGATGCATTGAAGCCTAGTAATAATGGAAGTGAATCTCAGTAACATGTATTTAAGTGATAATGCAATCTAACTAATAGAAAATAAACTTAAAATGGCATGCAACCTATATGATTGTTTTTGTTATGACAAAATACATTGTGAATTGTGCCTCTTGAATTAGAAGAAGTGTTAGAAAGAAAGATAGCTTTGGAAAAGATGATGAAGAGATAGGTTAAAGATGAAGAATCAACTATGTTAACTTGATAGCAAAATTGATATGATATGATAGTGATGAGTACTCTTTTTTCCTTTATTTGTAGTGCAATACATTATCATCATTTAGCCTTATTATGTAACAATGAAGATTAGTACACAAAGGTATAAGGAACCAAGATGTATAGATATCTCACTGCAAGAAACAAACACATAGCAAAAAAGGAGTGAACCCTCCATTCTGGGAATTATGCTAGGGGTCGAGGTATGTATGGCATTCACAAGCTAAATTCTCCTATCACAGACACCCACTAGAGCAATTTCCCCATAAATCCATTGGTTCATGCCACTAAACAACAAACAAAGTAAAGGATCATGCCCATCATGGCTCCTCTAGTCACTTTTGGACATCCTTGAGTAGCATGAAAATATGATCTTTGCCAATTGATAAAAGATAAAAACCAAATTAGACAAAACTCAGCAGCTAGATTGATTGTGCCTTTGCTTTGATTTATTTGATGTGATGGTTGACAATGTCTAGTTTCAGAAGTTTTGGACCCTATTTAAGACTGATTTGTCTAATTTTGAGTGTATCTGATTCTGTCTAAGACATGATAATGATTACGTTGATGTGGATATCGATGATTGATAAAACTTGATCAGTTTGGTTGCAGATTTTTTATAAGATAGTTATATCCTTTGTTTAACTTTGTGTGAAGTGTTTGTTGGATATCTGCTAGGGTATTGTTTCTCACGAGACATTTTATTGAAAGCTTTTGATTGTTTTCAATTTTTAGTTTGTTTTTGAGTTTTCCAATGTTTAGGGTTTTGTGGATCATTTTTGAATTTTTTTTGTTGATTTTGTTGTTTTTTAAATTATTTTTGGTATTTGCTTAGGATCTTTTTCTAAATTTTGGGATTTATTAATGATTTGCAAATGTTTTTGTATTTTTGGTTTTTCGATTGGTTTGAATTTTGATTTTTCGTTGTTTTTATGTTTTTTTCAGGACTTTTTCTAATGTTTAGGATTTTTTTAGTTATACCCCCAATATGTAGACCTATGATAACATGATGATCTAGGCGATGCATATGGAGACAATGAATTTTTTATATGAGTTATGCTAATGCAAGATGCATGAAGAAGATGCAATTACTATTTGAACAAGGATGATTGTGTGCATCTTTCATTGAAATGTGTTAATTGAATTAAAGGTATGAAACATTTTAGAGATAGGAGTTCAATCCATTCTCACAAGGCTTTAGACCATCTAACCTAACACACTATGTAACTAAGTGATGCAGTCAAGGTAGGGAGATCCAATGAAGGAATCCCATCCTTGCAACCTAACACAAACACCATGCAAGATATAATGGTAACAGGTAACACTACACCAGATAAAGTAGAAAGAACAATCAGTAACATCACAAAATACACAACCGGTAAACAATATAAACAATTCTTATAACAGTTTGAAGAATTGCATATGTCACATGCTAGACCATAGCCCAGGATTAAAAAACAACTCTTACAACTTAGATCTATGATCCATAGATAATCCTCTCAAAAAATCATCATTTGGTAACAACTTCTATTGTTCTGCACTAATCTAGACCTCAACCATCCTGGCTTCAGTCTCCCTAGACCATAATCTTGCTAGAATCAATATACAAATCTAAGATCCATAGATCTTTTGCTCGACGAATAGGTCTCTAGTAACAACCTGCATTGATCTGGACTTCAGTCATCCCGACTTCAGTCTCCCCGGACCAGAATCTCTCCAGAAACTACATCTTGCTCAATCTTGAACTTCAATCTTCTATCTTCTATATTATCAAATGATTCACAAAATTCTCTTTATACCATCCACAAATAACAATAACTTGATCAAGTCAGCCTAAATACCAACCGGTTCATAATGAAATGTACTAATGGTAACATGTCGGCTCAAATCATTAAGAGCAGCTCCAAAATGCATAAAACATCACGCGGTCATCCAGGAAAATAGGACAAGGCCCAATAAATATAAATCAATGATCTGCAAGTCATGGAGATCAACTGTAACCTGATTCAACTTCGCTCAACACACTGCAAGACTAACCGGTAAGAACATATCAATCGAGCCAATACCGGAATCGATATCTCACTGGAATCAACTCCAAATGCCATGAAACTCGAACATGATAAAGACCATGAACTCAAGGGAATAAATCCAAATCCACAATGCTTAACTCTCAAACATGAAGAAATGCCACAATCTCCAAGAAATTCCACTACTAATTGCCCAACTGATAAGAAGTACACTGGTGCTCCTGCATCACTAAGATTTATGAATGGAGGCGCAGGAAACTTCTCCATCAATGCTTGAAACTTTGATCTCCTTTTTCCAATGTGTGTGCACTTGAGTATATTCCTACCCTTATAACCATTACAAGCCCTTGGTATCCTATGTGGCTAGCTACACGAGTTATTCTAACTTCAAAAGCAACTTGGATAGAGCCTCATTTCCAGCAATCTTTTAGGGCTCCAACAAGGTTATACACCATAATCTCTCAAATATTGCTCCATTTCTAGTAGGCATCCATAGCCCTAATAGATTTATTTGCATGTTCCCTTAGTCAATATTTTATTGCACATTTTTGCATGATATTTCAGTTATATATCTGTGTTATTTTTCCTTGAGATGGATATTGGCATAACACATCTTTTTTATTTTCTTGCCTTGACTTGTAAGTAATGAAACCTACTTTGATATGACGATTACAACATTGCGGAAGTAGAATGTTGGATTTTTTACTAGCCACATGACCAACTAGGTATCTGTAATGACTTAGAGCATGTGATTAATGGGTGATATATATAGCAATTGGTAGATTTTGGGTAACAAGGACTAATAGTGAAATCTCTACACAACCATGGATAAATCTCAATCACAAGGTGACATTGGAGATGAATGACTACAAACCTCCTAAAGATTTCATGAACAAGTATCTAGGAAATGAGACAACCTTCGCTCCTTTCAGTGCAAATAGGTAAATGAATTAGACAATCACCTTGTTTTATTGATGAAACTATATGAGAAAGAAATAATAATATAAAATTATATTTTATATTATTTGAAATGCAAGCAACTATGATGCACTCTGAAATGGAGAAATGTGATGTAATGTAGTAAAGAAATGTGCAAATGCAGTACTACAAATTTTAATGAACCCATCCCTTAGATGTAATATATTTTTAGGTGCATTTTGTTCATGGGAGAGGAGTGGATCTCCCTCCATTGTTGTTAAATGATAAGTGCTATTTCCATCTACTCGTGTTATGACAAAAGGGCCTTGCCAATTTGGTTCAAATTATCCTAGCTTTTCTCACTCTACTAAGTTCCTTTGGTTTTGTTTTAAGACAAGATCTTCTACTTCAAAGTGACATGGTCTCACTCTTTTATTGTAGCTTTTGTGTATTCTATTATGATAACCTTGTATGTGGTTTAGGGTATTCTACCTCTTTTCATCCAAGAGTTCCAACTCTTGCAATCTTGCAACTGTGTGATCTTCATCAAATATGATATTCTTTAAAGAGATCCTCAGTGATGGTAATTATACTTCAATAGGAAAAATGGCTTATGTACCATATACCAAAGAGTACGGTGTGGCACCTGGCACCGTGCGTACACCTATTCTATAAGCCCATAGAGAGAGATTGAGTTATATGTGCCAATCTCGGCCTACTTCATTAACAACCTTTTTCATTATTTTAAGGATTGTTTTGTTTGTTTCCTCTCCTTGACCATTTCTCTAAGGATAGTATGGAGTTGCAAAGCATTATTGTATATGGAACTATTCTCAAAGTTCTATCACTTTGTGGTTCTTGAAAGGTCTACCATTATCCATTATAATTCTCATTGGTATTCCATATCGATGGATAATGTAGTTCAGAATAAACTTAGTTGTTTTCTTTCCTATAGTATAGGTCATAGGGATTACCTCAACCCATTTATTGAAATATTATGTGGCAATGAGAATGAAATTTTGTCCATTGGATGAAGTAGGGTTGATTTTCCCTACCAAATAAAGTCCCCATTGTGAGAATGGCCATGGTGATGTTATTGGTTGAAGATCTTCTGTTGGTGCATGAATTAGGTCTCCATGGATCTAACATTGTCTGCATCTTTTCACATATTTGTATGCATCTTTCTCCTTTGTCAGCCAGGAATAGCCTATTCTCAATATTTTTTTAGCTCAAGTTGGGCCAATGACATGGGCACCACAAATTCCATCATGAACTTCTTGTAGAGCTAGTTGTGCTTCATCGGTATTGATACATCTAAGTAAAGTTGTATCCAATCTTCTTCTGTACAATGTGTTTGCAATGAGTGTGTATCTAGATGCCTCCCTTATGAAAGTATTTTTTTGATTAGATGAAAGGTCAGGTGGCATATACTGATCATGTAGATATGCATATATCTCTTGATACCAAGGAGATTCAGGTCCCACTATTACACAAACATATTCTAAAGTTGGTATTTCATATGAAGGTACCATCAGTTGTTCCACTACAAACTCAAATTGAGTTCTATTGTTTGGCATGTCAAGGAGAGATCCCATAGTTTCCATTGTATCAGTAACTCAATTTTGTACTCTAGGGATTTGCTCGAATGTGACGTTGGTGAAATATTGCTTTAGTTCTTCTACCAACTGTTTGTAAGGTGTCAGCTTGTCATCTTTGGTTTCATAATCAACATTTACTTGATTCATAATGAGTTGAGAGTCACCATATACATGTAGGTCTTTTGTTTTCCATTACACTGCTATTTGAAGTCCTATGACCAAGGCTTCATACTCAGCTATATTATTTGTACATGAGAAGATTATTTTGAATGCCTTGGGAATAGAGTCACCTTGGGGTGTGATAAAAAAAATTCCCACTCCTGCTCCATGGTTCATATGTGATTCATCAAAGAATAATTTCCACTTGTTGGATGTTGTGACTGTAAAGATAGAATCATCTAAAAAATCTATCAACATAGGATGGAGGTCTAGCATTGTGCTTCTGCCAATTGGTGTACTATAATTTATCCTTTGATGGCCCTTCTATCAACATATTCAATGTTGAATTTACTGAGGATCATTACCCATTTGGCCAACCTTCCAGTTAGTGTAGATCTACTTAAAAGGTACTTGAGTGGATTGAATTTTGTAATGAGCTAGATCTTGTGATTGATCATATAGTTTCTTAACTTCTGGGAACCAAAGACCACTGCTAGGCATGCATGCTCAATAGTAATGTAATTGAATTTGTAGGCTACAAGGGTTCTACTAATGTAATAGATTGTTCGTTCCTTCCCTTGGTCATCATGTTGTGCTAAAAGGGCACCCAAAGCTGAGTTGGTACCTGATATATACAAGACTAATGGTCTTCCATGAACTAGTGGTATCAAAACTATGGTGGTCAATAGATAGTCTTTCAAAGCTTGAAATGCCTCTTGGCATTGTTCTAACCATTTGAATGTAACACCTTTCTTTAAAAGGTGTTGAAATGGGTGGCATTTAAATACCAATTGTGCTATGAAACTCCTGATATATTGAAGGCGACCTTGTATACTTTTGAGTTGTTTAAGTGTTGTTGGTTTTGGAATTTCTAAGATGGCCTTCACCTTTGCAAGATCTACCTCTATTCCTCTATTTTATACTATGAAGACCAACAAATTTCTGACCATTACACCAAACACACACTTCTTTGGGTTTAACCTTACCTTATATTATTCCAATCTATCAAATATTTTTGGCAAGACCTCTAAATGATTTGCTTGGGTTTGAGATTTTTCTAAGATATCATCGACATAGTCTTCCACGATATCATGTATCATGTAATGAAACAATGTGGTCATTTCTCTTTGATATGTTGCTCTTAGATGTTTGAGACCAAAAGGTATCATATTCCAGTAGTAGGTACCACAAGGACAGGTGGATGTTGATTTAGCTTGATCTTTTGGTGCTATTTTGATCTAATTGTAACTAGAAAAATCATCCATAAGTGATAGCATTTAATTCCTTATTGTAAGATTTACAATTATGGTTATATTTGGGAGTGGGAAACCATCTTTAGGATAAGCCTTGATAAGATTCTAAAATTTGTACAGATCCGGATGCCTCCAAAATGTTTAATCACTGGGACTAAATTGGAAATCTACTCTACATAATTGATAGGTTTGATGAAACCCATGATAAAATTATAAGACACTGAGAGGGGGGGCTAAATCAATGCAAGAAAAAACTTAATAAATTTGATAACACCTTTCACCAACTTGAAAATCAATAAGCATGCAAGAAATATAACCACATAAGAAAACATCCAACAAAGCATGCAAACCATAACACAATGATTTTTCATGTGGAAACTCAAATGGGAAAAACCACAGTGTGAATTAGTACCCACAAAGATCAACTATCTCTAGTATAGAGATCTGACCGATTAAGGTCATACAACACCCTATTAGGGGTACACCCGATTAAGAGTGTTTTATCCCGATTAAGAGCTATACAATAAGGCATGTTAGGACCCAAACCTATTAGGGGCTACTTGGTTAAGGGATTTCAAAAAACAAGCTAATGTGTCACCTGGTTACAGGATTTCACCTCCAGACCTATTAGGAGTGACCTTGTTAGAGGATTTTCTAGTTGCAACTATTAGGAAGACAACAAGTTCAACTGATCTGAATTTAGCACCTCTATGCTTGATTAGATCCTCTTCTTCTCTACTTCTATCATTGACTAAACATTAAACCCTAACTTCTTATTCCACCACACAATCAAATTCTCACTCTTGATCCATAAAATCATACAACTTAGATCTCCTTATAAAGACTCTGTTAGGTCAGCTAAGAACCTTGGAACAATTTCCTAGATTCAACGAATCTAGTCACCTTTTATATTTCCTTCTCATTACACTTTCTTCATGTCAGCCAAACAATGCATAACTTAAAAACATAATAATAAGTCTATCAATTACCAATCAAAGAAACTCTACTTTACTAGTTCTCTATTCTTCCTGACAGTAACTATTCTTCCAATCATAACTTGCTCAATGCGTTGAATCTGCTAATGTGGTTTGGAACATAGGTGCATGTTCCTGTCTCCAACACTCCTATAAAACCACAACATCTAACTCAATGTGTGTTTGGATCTGGTATGCAAGCTCTTCCATAGAATCAGGTATACTCATTTCAGGTGTAGTCAAAATTTCCTCTATCTCTTTGTATCTTGTTTGCAAAATTTGTAACTTAGGGACTAGGTGAGTCTGTAACTCCTGCAATGATGTAGTCCTCTTAACCTATTCAGCCTCATATGCCTTAAGCTTATGTTGTATTACTATAATAGATCTTCCAAAAATTGTTGTTGAATCATTTAAGGGATCAAATGATTCACTCGAATGCTTTAGCTTCTATTGAGCTTCCTTTCTCTTCTTGTCAATATCATCAAGAAACAATGAAAAGTTATAGATTGTAGACAAAATTTTACCTCCACTCTCCAATGCTTCTTTGATTTAGTCCATATTCACAGTCAAACCTTCTTTGTCTTTGTCAATTTCCTTGATTAGCAACTCAATCCTTTTCTTTTCATATTCTTTCTCTGCATTTTGTAGAGAAACCTCTCCAAGACTCTTCATTTGCTCCCCTACTGTTATAACCAAGTGGCCTAGTTTTTGAATGGGAGTTGAGAGACTATCAATATTAGTCTCTGGTAATAGACTAGAAAATATATCAACTACAGTCTTTATAGTTTGAGCTTCTCTCCTCTGAGCTCTCATTATCTTCTTCTTGGCCTTGGATTGCATTGCATATGCAATCTCCATTAGTTCTGTTGGACTCAACATATCCATATTTATTGGTCCTTGGATAGATACAGTATCATCATCTTCATCATCATCATCAATGATCTTCTTTGAAGTAAGTGACTGGTAGGTCTCTTTCTACTCTTGTGCTTCTTCTTTTTGCTTCTCTTATGCCTTCTCTAATGGCTTAGTGATTTGTACATCATCTATTTGTGCATTCTCTTGTGTATATGTCTTCTCATCATCTTTACCAGTTGGAATCACTTCTGGTATCACTAGTTCTTCTACTATGATAGTAGGATTTGATGTAGTACCACCTTCTGATTCTATCTTTGTTTGAGTAAATATCTCATCAATTTCAAATACATCTAGTAGTTCACCTTCAATTACCGGTGCCTCAGGAATATCTTCTTCCTCACAAGTTTTTATCTTCTCAGGTTCCTCTTTTTCAAGTCCTAAAAAATGTTTTATGAATTTCCTTAGTCTCAGCTTGCACAAACTGGGATTCACCAACAAGCAATCTTGTTAACCTCTTCTTGGTCTGGAATAATGATTTTGATTCTGAAATAATTTCCCATACTTCCTCCTTAGATGTCTCTGATTGTAAATGCATAAGAACATACTCTATCATTTCTTTGTCCTACCTAATAGAAGTCTACCATCTAGCTTCCAATTTTCTATACAAAGAATCAGGTATCTATCCTTGTAATTCAACCAATGCTTTGTTATAATGATTCATGAACCAATCAACTAAATCCTCAATTTGTTTCTGTTGTTCCTCACTAAAAATGTTATAGTACTTATGTACACCAACCAATACACTGTAATTCTTTATATTCATTAATAAGCTCTCAAGAGAAGTAGGTTTAGTTACCTTAACTGATTTGATAGTGGGTGCACCAACCACTTTAGATTTCTTGCCACTTGCTCTCAGTTATTTATTTCCTCCTTCTGATTCGGTTTCCTATGCTTCTTCCTCTACTACAACCTTAAAAAAAATTGTGCTTGTTCTTTCTTTCTCTTTCCTAAGACTTTAGGTGCTTGAGGCTTATCATCCTTTTTTTTTTTTCTCCTGATTTGTATCTTTGGAGGAAGAGGGGGCTTCTTCTTGACATTTTCACTTCGAGTTTGTTTATTGGTGGGTGCACTAGAGGTTCATGCCTTCCTTTCTTCAAATCTAGTTCTAGCTTCATCAATCATCTCCTTTGTGAAACCTTATGCAATAGAAAATTCCTCAACCTTTTTCCTGACCTTTGTGGTAATTACCAGTGTGACCAATTCAACATGTAACTGTAATTATTTCTCTTTGTATTTACTAAATCTATGTACATTAGGATCTACCAGTTTAGATAGGAGGTGATCAACATAAATAGTCAATATGTCTTCTCCTACCTCATACCCCATAGGCATGACCCATGGAGTTCTTGGATATGTAGCCTACATCTGACAAGTATCAATAACAATCAAAAAATAGATAGAGTCTTCATACCTTTTTACTACATGCTCTGATATCCTCTCTCTGACATGCATTCTCTTTTGGAAATTCTTGAAGTATCCCCAAATTATCTTTGTAAATTCATTGTGAAGCATCTTAATGTTGTTCTTAATTTGCAACATTTTCAGTGTATCGACAGACCATTGGATATCACCTATACCTGGAAATTAATTCTAGAAATAGAAAAATAATCCAATAATCAACTGACCAAAATTGAACTTTTGTCTCTTGTCCTTCTTGATTGATTCAAGATTCAACATTAGTTGGGCTCTCAAGGCTTTTGCTAGATAATAATCAACATTCTCTTTCAACATCTAGTATGTTGTGTGGATAGCAGCTCTGGGAATGCTATTCATCTAGATTGAATGATAAACTCTATAGCTAATGACCATAGATGAAAACTTCACTTCTAGATCTTCAATATCATTTACTATCATAGCATGACCATCCCACTTTGATTTTGTCAATTGGATAACTTCATCCTTTGGAATTGATCTCAGAATAGGAACTTCACCGGTTGCCCATAATCTGTTGACAACATGGATAGCCTCATTTGTGATCTTATGTGGTCTATCCAACCACATAAACTGATCATGAATCCTGCTTAGAACATTTCTCACATGCTCTTCTTCAAAATCATCTAGAAAGTTTAATGCATGGTGAAAACCCTTATCGGATACCCTTTTGAATTCATCCTTCATCACACCTTGTTTATCACACAGTAATAGGTATTGATCAAAGATGGAAAATGTTCCCAAATCTTCCAGTTTGCAATGGATGTATGATCTAATGTCCTCAACATGAAAAAATCCATAGGGTAAGTTAGATAAGACTCCAGTTGGATCCGTCTCCATGGACTTATGAGGATGTCTTTTAAACTCCGGTCGAGGCCTTTCAGTAATATCAACAATGTGTGGTTTATCCATTTTTAAAATCCAAACACAGATTCAGATTCATAGAGAAATACCTTTCAACTTCTTCACAACTAGGGTTTCTAGTCCAAAGGCTCTTCCATCGATTCACTTTTTTCACAAATATTCACAATCCACTATCAACTTTGCCAAAGTAACAATAAAATTCTCTTCATTGCTTCTGTCACTCTCCAAATGTGCTCTCAAAAATTCTAGGTGAGAAATGAGACTGTAAAACACCTTTTTATTTGCCTTTTACCAACTAATGCTAAAACTGGTTGAACATACCCTAATCACCATTCAACCTTAAAGCTTGCTACTGGTTCATATATCACATTCAATTTACTAGTTTCATCATAAAATCACTCCATAAAATCATATTAAATCAAAACATGTAGATTTGACTTACCATGCATCATTTAGGGGGTCTAGAAATGGATTTGACAATATGCTCCCCCTAAGCTTCATACATAGCTTATTTTACTGGTGATGGATTCTCCAGACTAAGTGAACAATTGGAATCTTCCAATGGTTTCTCCTCACTTTTCTTCCTCCATATCTTATTCATCTCACTTCTGGTTTCTTCCACATCTACCTTCTTCTTTCCTTTCCAGTCAACAGACTGATTAACCGATTGGTTCATTCTAGCTCTACAAAACCTTGCAATGTGTCTTGGTTTGTGACAATAGAAACATGCCATTCCATATGCTCTCTAGGGTCCAACATTGCCTCTATCAGTTCTTCTTTGGAAATTTATAGCCACATGACCATAGTTACAGATTGAACATGTCACATTCCATCTATTCTCCGTTTCATATGGACTAGATTGGTTCACATAAGGTCTCTGCCAAGTAGGGTTCCTCCGGTCATTGTAAGATCTCTTCCATTCACCATTAGACCTCTTATTCATGTAAGATCTTTGATTGTTCACTCTTGATCTGCATTCAACATCTCTATGCCCATACTAGTTGCAATTGAAGCAATATCCATAAAAATTACTAGGCTTATATCGTTCATATTCATTAGGTCTATATCCATCAAAGTACTAGATCTACTTCTACAAACATTTGTAGTATGACCTTCCTTATGACAGTTAAAACATACTGGTTTGTAGGTTCTCTTATCGGTGTTATTCTTGGTCTTTAGTGCAAATTTGGCTTCATGCATGGTGACCTTGGTACTGGATGGATCTCCTCATTCAAAGGTTGTGTATCCCAAGCCATGTGTATCTCTGTTCTACCTTTGTGTCTGAATCTGCTCATCAAGCATAGCAGTGCTCTTGTTGAATTTAGCTAATAACTCATTTGCATAAGCCAACTCCTTGGTAAGTTCCTCATTCTTCTTCATAACACTTTCTCTAAGAGACATAGCCATGTCTAGATCATCTTGTATTTCCTCTTTTTCCTCTCTTTCCTCACGAGTATGTACATGCAGGGTACCAATCTCTCAATTCAGCTTGACGATATCATGCTCCTGATCTCTTATTTTGTCTTCAGCTGTCCTCCTAGCTTCCAACTCTTGACTCATCCTAATGGTAAGGGCTTCCAATTCTCTCCTCAGATTTTTCTTATCATCATTCAACTTTTCCACCTCATTAACCAAGGCATCAATGTTTGCTTCCTCAGATGAACTATTTTCACTGAGTTCCAACAACTGCTCAGCTAGCTATTTTCTCTTAGCCAGTGAAGATTTGTACATGGCCTTTAGTTCACCAAGGGATTCTTTAGATTCTATAAGCCTATATGAAAGCTATATCTAACTCATTGAACCTTCCCCCATGTTATCCTTAGAGAGCCTTCCCAAGTGATTAAGCCTTAAGGGAATTAGGCTCTGATACCAATTGATAAACTTATAAGGAACTGAGAGGGAGGATGAATCGGTGCAAGCTAAAAATTAGTAAATCTAAGAACACCTTTCACCAAATTGAAAATCAATAAGCATGCAAGAAATATAACCACATAACCAAACATCTAACAAACCATGCAAACCTTAAATCAATTATTTTTCATGTGGAAACCTAAATGGTAAAAACCATGGTGGGAATTAGTACCCACAAAGATTAACTATCTACAGTATAGAGATTTGACCGATTAACGTCATTCAACACCCTATTAGGGGTACACCCAGTTAAGAGCTATACAGTAAGGCATGCTAGGACCCAACCCTATTAGGAGCTACCCGGTTAACGAATTTCAAAACACAAGCTAATGTGTCAGCTTTTTAGAGGATTTCACCTTTGGACCTATTAAGATCCTACCGCACCCTATTAGGAGTGACCTTGTTAGAGGATTTTCTTGCAGAAATTGTTAGGAAGACAACAAGTTCAACTAATTTAAAGCTAGCACTTTTGTGCTTGATTAGATCCTCTTTTTCTCTGCTTCAATCACAGACTAAACATGAAACCCTAACTTCTTCTTCCACTACATGATCAAATTCTCACTCTTGATCCATAAAATCATACAACTTAGATCTCCTTATAAAGACTCTATTAGGTCGGCTAAGAACCTTGGAACAATTCCCTAGATTCAATGAATCTAGTCACCTTTTACATTTTACCACTCACTACACTTTTCTCATGTCGACCAAATAATTCATAACTTAAAAATATAACAATAAGTCTACCGGTTACAGATCAAAGTAACTCTCCTTTACCGGTTCTTTGTTCTTTTGATCATAACTTTCTCAATACATGAATCTGCTAATGTGGTTTGGAACATAGGTGCATGTTTCTATCTCCAATACTCTTGTAAAACCGTAACATCTAACTCTTCTCAAATCATCCATAATCGCTTAGTTCCTTCTTACTGGTTGACAACAACTTAGCAGTTTTGTTGTCTAACATATTCCACTACCGGTTAGGCTAACTGGTTGGTATAGATGACTTAGATGACTAACAAAACATGGTTTCCATCAATGACAACACAAATCAAGTCATCAATAATCCTATTACAACTATATCATCATCATCATCAAGCCAACAACCCACATCTAATAGATTCTGTAATTTAATCTTGACTAGTAAGGCTATATGAGGATGCATTTTTATCAACTTCTGCGTGTATGGATTTACTTTTGGTAATAGATGTAAGTGATGTAATACCAACTCAGTGTCCAATCTTGGCATATTTGTATAAGACCATGCAAAGTTGATAGGTCTTTGCTTAAATAATTGGATGAAGTTCTCTTTTTTATAGGATTTAGAGCTTTTGCTAGATGAATCTTATGTATATTTTTAGAATCTCCAATGTTGACTTCTTATGTTTCCTCCATAAGGAGTGTTGATTGTTCTCTATCAATGGGAATATCATCCAATATTCCTCTATCATTATTTCTATCTCTTCTTATTGATCTAGATTTGAGGATGAGCTAGCCTCACTAAAGTATGTTGTTCTATCCAAGTATATTGTAAATCCTGCCTTATGATCACCATAAGGAAACCCTTCTCTGACACCAAGGAATTCTGCAATAGCTTCATCATTATTGAACCAGTCCGAATTTAGTAGGTCCTCTTGCCCCCATTCAATTAGATGTGAATGTACAAGGGGTAAATCTTTGCTTTCATCTACTAGATAAGTGTCTAACATCATGCAAACCTAGTTATTTTGAACTTCATAGATAGTGTCATCATCAATCAGTGGTTGATTGTCATATGTCATGTCTATTGTTCATGGGCTACTATTTTGAATAGATAAAAATTCATAGTCATGAGAATATGTCACACTTTCTATATGTGTTCCATTGTCTGAGGATGTGGCACTTATCTCATCTTGTTCTTGTAACAGAATTTGTTCCTAACTTGTGGATCTCCTTTGTGTGGTGTAGACCCTTATCAAGCCTTGTATAAGATATTGCAATATTTCTTCATCTAACTCATTTGGTAGAGCTAAGCTTGTTTCCCTTGGTAAAACTATTGAGAAAATCCAAGGATTAGGCTCATTTGCAGGTGATGATCCAGTTTTTGTTACCACATTTGCTTGTGAAATTATTTCAGGTACCATACTGTTAGGTGATGTCACATTAGTTTCTTGTAAAATATTTCCAAGGTCTTCACCATTTTAATTTTATACTAGGGTATGATGTTTCTTCCTTGCTTCTATGAGATGGAAGAAATACTTGTGTTGATAACTAATTTTGAGGTATATACTTTGATGCTAGTCTTGACTAATTCAATATGTATAGTGTTATTTGTCTTTCCTTTGTTATCTTTGTGACATGTTTATACCCTAACCCTTGATTCTTTGGGTTCTCCTAAGGTAAAACAAGTTCTATTCTTCCCTATTGTTGTAGTCCCAAGCCTGTGTTACCATCATACCCATGTTTCTATAGAATTTTGAAACCATTGCCATAATGATCCAAGGGTAAGCAGGCTATTGTCATCTCATCTTCTTCTTTATATAACCAATGATTGACATCTTCCTCTAGGCCCCTAAGGATTCTTCTTGTAAGTCCCCCCATCTAATAAATGAGCATGAATCTAAGTATTTGACAATCTTCTTTCCTTTATCTTGTTTTATCAAAGTAGTCTGAGGCTTCCCAAAAGATCTAGGAGAAAGAGATAATTGTTTGATATTTGATGTTCTAGAGATAGAATATTCCCCACACGTGACATCTTTAATTTGTAAATAAGGTTTTGTGGGTGTATCTTTCTATGCTTATGTAATTATTAATGAGTCCATTTGTGTGGTAATCAATGGTACTTTATTGTTTGTGCTTGCTCTTAAAGTATTGCAATGTTGGAAGGGGTTAGGATCCCCATGTACAATTATTTCTACTCCATTGATTAGGAATTTGATGCATTGATGAAAAGTAGAAGGCACTTCCTGCATGGCATGTATCTATGGGCGTCCTAATAACATGTATCCCAATTATTTGTCCAACACTTGGAATCTGATATATGTAGTAACCGGTCCAATTTGTACTAGTAAAGTGGCCAATCCTTCAGAAGGACATTCCTCATCATCATAGGCCTTGATGTTGATTTTCTTAGTTGGTCTATGTGAAAATTTCAGTAACCCAATTCATTGATCAACTTAAAGGTACATATATTCACTCCTACCCCTCCATCTATGAGCACTCTTCTTATTTTCTTTATATGAACATAGGCTTCTAGATGTAAAGGATTGTTGTCCATGATCTTGTATGTGGATATGTCTTTCTTTGTGAAGGCCATCCAATATGAAGCGGTTATAGTGCCCACCATTTCTTGTAATACACTTTCATCCATGTCTCTAGATACAATTGAATTTTGCAATGCTGTGTTTAGAATATCTCTATGAGTTGGTGAAATTCTGAGTAACTCAAAGAGTGAGATTTGAGTGAGAGTCTTCTTTAGCTGATCCACAACATTAAAGTTTCTTTCTTGATGAGGTGCTTCAGGAGGTACTCCTTGTAATATGACCTTGGATATGCGGGTTACCACTGCACAATCTCTATTTCTAGGGTTGATGGAGATGGTTGCTACTATTTCCTCCCCTTCACTAATTGCACTGATTGTATAATCATATGCAACCTTGGTGTAGTTGGCCATATTGTCCTATCCTTTTGATGTAGAGGCTTGTCCTTGATTATGCTTCACAAAAGGATCTTTGTATATGATATGTGCCTAGTTTGTTGATCCTTTATCTGTATCTACTATTACATCACCTTGATCTATGAGGTCCTAGAAGAGATTCTTGAGTTTCTAACAGCTGGATGTTTTATGTCCTTTGCAATGATGACAATCACAAAAATCATTGTCATTCCACCAAGTCGGTTAGAAAGGGCCTGGATCATATGGTCTTGCTTCTAGAAAGTTGATTATGTTTGTTTGTATCAACTTGTTTAAAGAAGCATCAATAGGTTCCCTAAAAGGTGTGAAATTTCTTTTTTGTGCCACATTTCTTGGAGGTCTAACTGCATTAGATTGCACTACATTGGTGTTGGCTGAAGTTGCATTATTTTCTTGTGACTTATTTACATTTTTTGTAGGAAAATGGTTTGGTCCTTGTAATGATATTGTGGGTTGATCTCTATTGACCACTCTTGCATCAACCACTCCATAATTTATAACATTCTTGTTCCTTGACCAAAATTTAGGTTTATCTATATTTGTATTGTTGAGTGCTCCTGAATCTTTGCTATTTTTAATGACACCTTGCTCCAACAATCCCTTCTCATATTTGAGACCTTTTTCTGTGATATCCTTGAATGTATCTAAACATTACATTTATAAAGGATATTTAATTGGTGGAATGAGATTTTCACTGAATATGTCCACTTGTTCTACCTCTAGTATATTGCTTGGATACCTTATATACAATGACCTCCATCTTTGCAAAAAACATAGCAAAGGTATTTGTTTATTTCTGCTTTGTAGTGCACAAATCTATTAGGAGCACTGGATTGTCTATATTATGAGAGAAGTTTGCAATAAACAACTCTGGTATCTCTCCCCATGAACTAATTCTAGGAGGTAGATGTGAGAACCATTCTAATGTGGGCTCTCCAAGACTTTTGGGAAATAATCTTAGTAGATAAGTGTTTTCATGTGCCACTTCTATTCAAGATGTGAAAAAATCTCTTATGTGACCCCTTGGATCATCCTTTCATTTGTATTTATCAAACTTAGGTGTCTCAAAGTGTAGAGGAAAGGGTGGCATGTATAGAGACATATCATAGGGATAAGGTCTAAGATCTTCCATTGTGTATATTTTCTTGTCCTTGCTTGTTTGCATCCTCACCATTTTCTTTTGTGAGTTTTGGACTTGCTGAGTCAAAACTTCTATTTATATCAAGGGTATGCCTGATGCATAAATGTTTGCAACATATGGTGAAGTGGTGGTGTATACTGGTGTTGTTGAAGATTATTGACTTTGCACTATATTGAAACCACTACTAGGTGTTGTGAAGTATGTAAACTAAGGCATTGTATTAGCCTAAGTAAACCCAAAGGGATTGGTATGTCCATGTTGTATCCCTTGGCTACTAGTTGCAAATCCAGCTGATACTGATGTAGTTACTTGTGGAGTACTAATGGTGTGTGAGTTAAACATGGGAATTGATTGGAACCTTGTTGAAGTATCCCCTGACATTTGTGCAGAACTTATAGCTGCTTGTGTTGTGTTTAACTGAGTTGGAACTGCTTGTGTTCTTGGAGCAACACTTTGGGTAGGAGTTGTTATTGTATATGCATTGGGCATCTATGTTGTATTTAGATTCTGTGTCACTCCTGGTGGTGTTATTGTGGATATGTCAAAATTAGGAGGAAACTTTGCTCCATTTTGAATCAAGAGAGACAAATACTTGTCTCTATTGTTGTTGATAAGGGCATTGATTACCATTAAGACTTGAGAGTCTTGTTGAGCTGCCTCTATTTCCTCTTGTGTTAACCATGTTTGCATCTCCTCTATTGTTAGTAATCTATTGGAATCTCTTGGTATCAAAGCTCTATTTCTTGATTGAGAGCTTGAGCTTTTGGTTGTGTTCATATTCCAAGTTGGGTTATAGTATGGGTCACTCTTCGGATCCATCATATTTTTTGCCTTTTGTGATCTTGTTACTATCATGTGATCTTGACACTCTATGACTCACTATGACCTTCTAAATGCAAATGTGTAAGGCCTTCACCAAACCAAGCTTTGATTAACTTAGTTGACCATGTTTGACCCTATTAATAAATGCTATATAATACAATAGAATGGACTGTGTTAGACCGATAGATTTGTGAGAAAAGAAATTGAACCAAGTTATAGAGTTATTTCACCCAGTGGTGTATATTTTAATGTATTATGAATTGAAATCCTAAAAGATCCACTAATTGGATAATCTTGATCAAACGTATGTCAGCTATATCTAGATTTAGAACTTATCCAATTCCATGATTTGGATAACATTGATGTAGGATTGATGCTTCATTTATATGCTTTAGGATATAGGACTCTACATGATTCTAGAATAGGATGAATTTGAGATAGTGTATGTCATTATTGGAATTGGAGGACTTTACCATGATGATAGAAATAGAATGCATGTTTTATGTATGGAGTAAAATTATGAGAATTGTGATAATTGCTTATGTATATTTATTTGGATATAAGATGTATTGGTTTGTGTAAGGGTATATTGCATGTAGAATGTTTGATGTGTATTTTTATTCATGTGCTTTATATTATATGAGGTTATTCAAAATTACTAATGTGTGATTGAGTTGCGCAGGAAAAGTTATCCATGTGACCATGGAAATATTATGGAGAACCAAACCTAAACCTATGTATGTTCGTAAAACCAGGGTTTGTCTATTTGGAGAGACAACACCCCATTTGTGTCATATTTTATTCATAATAGTAAATGATGCATGTGTGTTAAATGTTATTTAATTCATTTATTTAAATCCAACAAGAGACACGATTTCATGTATAATTTTGTAAAAGTATTTTCTCGGTGTCACTTGACACGTGTGGAATTATGTTTGAGTTTTTAAAATTTGTCTCTTGGAGGGAATTGATTAACTATATCTTTTTCAATTAATGTAATGTGATTCCATAAATGCCTTGGGTAAAGAATCTTTGGGATGGTCAACATAGGTTTGACCCGAAAATAAACTTCAAAGGGGTTAAAAAAGGGTTAAATGGACACCTAAGGGTAGTTTGATAGGGTTTCCTAAAGCCCATAAGGTATACCTAAGGGTTAGGTTTAATTTTAGGCAAGTTTCTACTCCCATGTGACCACTTAGACACCCTAAAAAGTAGGTTTTCTAAGTTGAGCAAAAATTGAAAATTAGAAGGCATCATCTAAGTTGATAGCCTTCCATTTTGAATGGGAGATCCCCCTCCCATCTTACCTTACCTTCCTTTTCAGTTTTAGAAAACTGTGAGAACTCTCACTAGGACCTTCTTAAGAAAGAATGAGAAAATTAGTGGGTAATCACCCACTCTCCATTTTTGGAGACAAAAGAATTTTGAAAAGAAAAATATAGATTTGGGATTTAGAATTTGGCGAAGGGTAGAAAGAGAAGACTTGTGGAATTGGGCTACTCATCCTCAACAAAACTAGCATACCATTGAGCAGTTTAAGGTTGGTTTTACTTTCTTGAAATGCTTTCTTATTGCATGTTGTATTAAAAGAATTGTTGTGTTAAAGGCTAGTTGTCCTTGCATGTATTCCTTAGAAATTAATTTGGTGTTTTGTGCTTATGCAATTTATGTGTTTTGGGAGTAATCAAAACCTCCTACTCTTGGGAGAGAGGATGGTCTTGTGGGTGGTAGAAGTGATAGGCCTCGAGTGAGAGGCTCTTGTTATGAGAGTGATCACAAGGGATTTTGTGTGACCCTTGTTGCATGGCATGCTTATGCATTGGGGGTCATAAGGAGAGAAATAAGGCATGAATGCCTTGGGGGGCATAAGGAAAGTGGGGTTGTTATATTTGATATATGTGGTTTTCCATGAAGGTGGCTATATGTTTTGGTTTTCCATGAGGTGGCTATATGTTTTACCATACTACAGTCTCGTCAAGGTACTTGGTCCACTACCACCCTTGAAAAGACATCACAAATGTGTGGTGCAGTGTAGCTTGGGTTGGGATTGTGTTTTGAATTTGTGTATTCCCTTGTCTTTTGTGTTTGCATGTGTGTTACCTGTCTAGGGCTTGGTTCTCCGAGCTTGGGGGTGGCTACCAGTTAGCCTAGGCTGGGAGGTGAGCACTCCATGGTCATAGTTTTTGATTTAATGCAGGTTGTTGAAAGGAGAGAAAAAGGGCAAGTAGAAGTGGCTGGTTATAATCAGTTGCAGAAAAAGATTGAGATATAAAGTATCGATATTTTATTTTGCAAATTTGTAAAGGAAAAACTATATGTTGTGTTATTTAGAAAAAACATGTATTTATTTTGGTTTAAAGTCCCCATATAATAGAAACGAGGGACTAGTTTGGGTATTTCACCCATTTTGTAATATTAGCTATATTGTATGCCAAATTTGATTAGATAAATGCATTATCACAGTTAATTTGATTATTGCATAAATGTCAATTTGATTATTGCATAAATGAAAAGATTTCGTTGGATATCAGTTGCATTGTTCTTATAATGTTATTGCTTGCATGTGAGTTTATTTTGGAAATAAGAGCTCTGCTTATATCCTTATGCATATCACCAAGTTTAATGCTGGTTGTAATTGTTTAATTCTGTCATTTTCTTATTGCAGAAAATAAAAATCAAAATTTTATTATAGTTTTTTCTAAAGTTTGATTTTAATAAAATCTAGTTTCATCTAGTCGCTGTTAAATTTGTTTAACATTTTGTCCTTTCTATAGTTGTTGTTAGCATTATTAAATACTACCATTTGCTATGTACAGAAAATAAAATCTATAGAAACAGATTAAATGAAATAAATAAGATCCTTGAGTTGTTGTTTTTAAGTGATTTAATTCTGCCTTTTACATCATTTTTGCTGAAAGAAAATCAATAACTAAATAACCTATCTATTTCTTTTTAGCAACTAAGATTTTGATAAAAGGGAAAGAAACACAATGATTTAAATCTCATTATAGCATCAAAACTGTTAAATAAGTTGCAGATTAAAAGCACCTATATATTTATTGTATAGAAAAATTTATACCCTAGTTACAACATGCATTTATTTTGTATATATATATATATTTAACAAATTTGCATGCCTATGTCTATGAGTAAAGGAAATCATTCTTAGAAATAAACAAAATATACTTATATATGTGTGTGTGTGTGTGTGTGTGTATAAATATATATGTATACATATATATATTTTATATTTTTAAATAAAAAATAATAATATTAAACAAACTTTAAAAAAAAAAAATTATTATTTTATGGAATTTCGAGAGGGGGGGAGGGGGGGGGGGTCGGCGGCCAAGCCCACTGTGCACTGCATAGTGATCAGTGGTGCCGCCCACTATGCATTTCGCAGTGGCCGGTGGGGCCAAGCCCACTGTGCAATGCATAGTGGATGACGAGGGCCAAAACCACTGTGCATTGCACAGTGGGTGGCTTCGGCCACGCTGTCCCCCAACCTTCGCCCCCTCCCTTGCCATGGCCACAACTTCTAGGGTCTGGTTCGGCCCTGCAAATCAAATTTTCAAGCAAGAAGAAAAAAAAAGGAAACCCTATAGGAGAGCCTATTTTTATAATGAAAAAAAAAGGGTTAGCGTTGCATGGGCAATACCCTAGGAAACTGAATATATATATATATATATATATATATATATATATATATATATATATATATATATATATATATATTATGATATTATGATATTATTATATTATTATATGGTTGTAAATAGATATATGAATGTATATATATATATATAATTATAAAGGTGGAGATGTTATGAAATAAATATTAAATGGGGATTAATATTTATTCTTTTTTTATTTGAGAATATTGAGATGTCATAAAATAAATATTAATAGGGTTAATATTTATTTTATTGAGATATTATGAAATTAAATTTTAGTGCAGTTAATATTCAATTGTAAATCTAAATAGGGTGAAATATTTATAGATTGAAATCGGTGGATTATTATAGATTTTTAATTAAGTAAATTTAGATGTTTGAAACTAAACCACTAGGGAATTTAAATTCTAAATGTAACATAATGGGCTAAAGGGTAAACTTTTAACTCTCCTAGACATAGATGCATGTGATTAAACGCTATAGGAAAATATGCACTGGCATTTATGATCGACCCTTTAGTTGACCTAGTTTAATTTACTTATTGACAAGTAGATTGGAGGCACTCTTAAAACTAATCATTAGAACTCCAATTTTATCTTAATATTTTTGATTACTTGAGCTAGTTAACTCTAGACATAGTTAAGAATAACCAGGTTGTAGCAAGTTATATTTGTCGATTTAATGATTTTATAGTTATGTTTTTGTTTTTTTTTAAATTCCTTCTTGCCCTAAAATTGGGGCATGACGTTTTGGTATCAGAGCCCTAGGTTCAAACACTGGTGAACATGGGCTACATTCATAACTTAGTTGAAAACAAACTATGGCTTGAAGTATAACACCTAGGTGGAAAACTTGCGAAAATAACAAAGTGAAACATAAGTAAAAATTCTTGCAAATCAATAGAGCAACATATAACAATTCAAGGGGTTCCAAGGGGCACTAAAAGCCCTGAAATTTGAAATTATTAGTCATAAGGTTTATGGCATAATAACACCCCAAAGGCTGCAAAATATTCAACTATTTATTCATATGAAGTAATTTCGGTGTTATTAACGGAATTTAGTTCTTTAGTACGTATGAGGTTACCATTCAATTTGAACCTAAACGCAATGATCTCCCTAATCAAAACAATATGAGGAGTTAATTCTTCAATAAAATACCTCAAATGGTAAACTAACAGGATGCCATCAATCGAGATATGTACTTGACATGGCAAGTCAAGCAAGATAGTTAGACCTAAGATGAAGGCACCATAAACAAGATAAATAAGAATCGAGACAGTTCAAAATAAAATTTTAAGCTATGTGAAATTATGGTGGTTAAAAAGATCAAGGTCACCATTAGAGACAACAATGAAGGAGAGTTAAGAGGTACTCTTGCGAATATTAGAAAGAAGCATTAACCTATCCTAATAACCAGGTACCTTAAGCATGTGGTCATGTTAGATTTCTTATTTAGAGCATTTCTTGGACAATGTTGGTAGCAATACAGTGGAGCTAGAATTGAATGACCCTGAAGATAATAATTAAAGTGAAAAATGGAAATTCCCTCGATCAGAAAACCCTAGTAATACTATAGGTGAGTTAAATAAGAAGGGAGGCATGAACTTCTTGGGTAAAAAAATGTAGTTACAATAAACCCTAAGTTCATCCATGGTTATATAATTGGGAAAACAAGCAAGTAAAAAACCTCAACTAGTACCTTTATGAGAAGATAATCTTGGAGAAAGTAAATAATGGAAGAGAGAGTAGAGTTGATTTAGGAATCATACAAAGATCTCCATTGAAGTACAAGGAGTATAAAGGTATTAGGATCTTATAATCTAGGAATGAGTAACTAATATTCGTTCAGAAACTAAGGAGGAAAGTGCAACCCCATCATGGTTAGTCGCTAGGTACAAGATAGTATGTAGTAAAATTTCTCTACTAGGCACAACCAAGGTAGGTTAGTAGATTTATGGCACTCAAGTGTGGAGGTATGCGAAAACATTAAGGATGGATGAACCAATGTGCAGATGGAAATGGCTTAGGGAAAGATAGTATAACAGTAATATAATACCAAAGTTTCAATGAGAATTAGCTGGTAGTATAAAATATTTTATGAGAACATAGATAAGGAGCCGAATTATGTGGTTAGCCAAGGGAGAACGTGGAAAAGAATGGGTCTTAAGACATTGGTAGTTATTGGACACCCTTAAGTTATACCATAATTAGGTAACAAAATATTATGATGATAATGTGTTTATTTTTGTGGATTGAAGGAAATCGTAAGTTGTGATATGTCGGAAATGGCTACTTAGTAAATATAAATAAGTAATATGGAACGAGACAACTTCCCTCTTTACTAAATTTTAATTAAAAGGATGGGTGTTGGTCACTTTTCAAGTGCACACCCCCTTGATTTCATAGTTGCATAAGTGAAGTAGGAGAGAATAAGTCCACTCTCTGAGTTACTTGAAATATGTCTTGAAATGTGTGGGCAGAAATGGTTATCAACCGTTATCAATCTTACTTGACAATAATTCCACCCCAAATGGCTCTTAACCTTTAGTGTGAGTAATTTGACAAGAAGCTCCTACCTAGTTAAGGCAAGTGAATGTTAGAGGTAAAAGTATAAGGAGCTAGCTTTAGGTGCTAAGAAAAACAAATGATGTCTCTTTTAAAATTATATGATTACATTATACAAATCCTAAGTGGTCCTAAGTAAACAAGCATCAATTTTGTACTGAACTATCAACTATGTGTGTAAGACATGGAAGTGGCGATACTCGAGCTACCATGTAACATTGAATCAAGGTTAAGAATATTAAGATAATTAATAGAAGCCATAATAAATTAAGTTATTAAGGAAGGATGTATTAACATGATGGAGGAAACTGGATATTTATAAAATAATTGATATTGAACCAAGTAACTATATAAATGTCTATTTAGTAGAAAATGACCTAATTAAGTACTATTAAACGCAACTGTAATGAAAGAGACTTTTGAGTGAAATTATTATTGCCCTTATTAAATTTATTCGATCCACTTGATAATAGGAGTTATCGTATTTGTTATGTTAGTAATTTTCTTAATCCTATCGCCTAGGAGTTTTATCGAGACCAAAGGTTTCATTGGGTCAGCTTGTTAAGCTTTAACCTCTAATTAAACATAAATTGTGTGTAATTAAGTGTTCAAAAAGATTAGAGCAAGAGGAATGGATGGAGAATGATAGAGTTAGTGCAAGCACCTGTTAGAATATAATTAAGGATGTTAATAACCCTGAATAGATAGTGGATTATATCGGAAAGTGTTGCTTGAAATAGTAAGCACGTGAAGGTTTAAATGGAACATGATTTATATAAAAAAAACAAAAAATGAATGCGATCTCTTGTGTATAAGAATTTATTTCATAAATCAATAAAGGATTATAAAGAATCTAAAATCTCAAGAGTCTAATAATCACTTCCTAACACACTCAGGACGTGTGATCTTGGGTGATGTGTTGCGGTTACTCCCTATAGCATGGCTAGAATGGTCATCTTGTTTCGAGTTTGATTCAACATTAATTTTGATTTTTCTTTGAAAGGTATATTGTGACACTGGGGCTAGAACTTTCCTTTTCGTTAATTTTTTTATTATGAAGAGAGGACCACTAAATTTATGTTTCTTTTTATATGAACTATGGCACTTGCCATATTTCTAGTTTTAATATTTTTCAATTGCTGGCATTTTTCTTCTTTTATTGGACTTGGCAGAAGTAACTTGTATTTTGATCTTGTAAAGTGTCAAAGTGGTCATTTTGATGGTTGATATAACTAGCCCTAGTGATGTGATTTGTGTAAATGTCTATCATGTTCGTTGAACCGCTGATAGTGTGTCATGGGAGAATACCACAAAGAGTGAAATTAGACACAAGAATTAACAAAGAATGTGTTTTTATCAAATTAAGATAAAGGAAGGAATATCCTCCTAAGTAAAATTAATTATGAGTAATCTAAAAGAGAAAAAATTGTAACAATAGTGTGACCTAGACCCAATGAATTGTGAAAGTAATGATTGTCGACTGGTAAATTTGGCATGTGTATGGAGATGATTGTGTGGATGATATCTAAAATAAGTATTAATAATTTCCATCACTCCCTTAGAATGGGATTGTTGTGTACCTTAATGTTTGGAAATGGCGAATAATGCTCCCTATAAAACTTAAACCTTGGAGCCTAGAAATATAAAAACATTTTAATCCCTAGTGGTAGAAAACTACCCTTTATAAGGACGGAATTGAAGAACCTAAATTTGATTTTGCCTTGTCACCTAAGAAAGTTGGGAGAAATTATGCACCTATGACGGTTTAGCAAATAGTTTATTAACACCCTAATGAGGTGCCTGGTTGTAGAATAAGTAGATTCATTGTGGATAAGTGTGATGTCAATTTTCTTAAGTAACATGCTTGGATGAGAATACAGTAGGGTAAACATGCTTTTAAACAAATTCTAAATAAAGTAGGACTCCTAGAAATTTAATATGTGTAACCTTGATTGTGGAAGTTGATGTGTGTTATTGATATAGTTTGGATGGCGCATTAATGTAAGCTATTGGGAGATAGAATTTTGTAAACACCTACCTGAGATTTAAGGGAAATGTAATAAAAATACTAAGAATTTAAACTTGTGTAGATAGTAAGTTAATTACAAAAAATAAGTTGATTTTGGTATTTCAACCTTCTAGTAGGCAAGATAAGATTTTGAGTAACTCATTGAAATTGTGGGAAATGTTATGTCCCTACTTCGTAATTCTACTCATGCGACTTCCAAGAGTAAGTTGAACTCTAGGGGGGGAGGATGTAAGGCCTTCCCCAAACCAAGCTTTGATTAACTTAGTTGACCATGTTTGACCCTATTAATCAATGCTATATAACACAATAGAATGGACTGTGTTAGACCGATAGATTTGTGAGAAAAGAAATTGAACCAAGTTATAGAGTTATTTCACCCGGCGGTGTATATTTTGATGTATTATGAATTGAAATCCTAAAAGATCCACTGATTGGATAGTATTGATCTGATGTATGTCAGCTATATCTGGATTTAGAACTTATCGGATTCCATGATTTGGATAACATTGATGTAGGATTGATGCTTCATTTATATGCTTTAGGATATAGGACTCTACATGATTCTAGAATAGGATGAATTTGAGATAGTGTATGTCATTATTGGAATTGCAGGACTTTACTGTGATGATAGAAATAGAATGCATGTTTTATGTATGGAGTAAAATTATGAGAATTGTGATAATTCCTTATGTGGATTTATTTGGATATAAGATGTATTGGTTTGTGTAAGTGTATATTGTATGCAGAATGTTTGATGTGTATTTTTATTCATGTGCTTTATATTATATGAGGTTATTCAAAATTACTAATGTGTGATTGAGTTACGCAGGAAAAGTTATCCATGTGACCATGGAAATATTACGGAGAACCAAACCTAGACCTATGTATGTTCGTAAAACCAAGGTTTGTCTATTTGGAGAGACAACACCCCATTTGTGTCATATTTTATTCGTAATAGTAAATGATGCATGTGTGTTAAATTTTATTTAATTCATTTATTTAAATCCAACAAGAGACATGATTTCATGTATAATTTTGTAAAAGTATTTTCATGGTGTCACTTGACACATGTGTGGAATTATGTTTGAGTTTTTAAAATTTGTCTCTTGGAGGGAATTGATTAACTATAGCTTTTTCAATTAATTAATGTGATTCCATAAATGCCTTGGGTAAAGAATCTTTGGGATGGTCAACATAGGTTTGACCCGAAAATAAACTTTAGAGGGATTAAAAAAGGGCTAAATGGACACCTAAGGGTAGTTTGATAGGGTTTCCTAAAGCCCATAAGGTATACCTAAGGGTTAGGGGTAATTTTAGGCAAGTTTCTACTCCCATGTGACCACTTAGACACCCTAAAAAGTAGGTTTTCTAAGTTGAGCGAAAATTGAAAATTAGAAGGCATCATCTAAGTTGATAACCTTACATTTTGAATGGGAGATCCCCCTCCCATCTTACCTTACCTTCCTTTTCAGTTTTAGAAACCTGTGAGAACTCTCACTAAGGCCTTCTTAAGTAAGAATGAGAAAATTAGTGGGTAATCACCCACTCTCCATTTTTGGAGACAAAAGAATTTTGAAAAGAAAAAGATAGATTTGGGATTTAGAATTTGGCGAAGGGTAGAAAGAGAAGACTTGTGGAATTGGGCTGCTCATCCTCAACAAAACTAGCATACCTTTGGGCAATTTAAGGTTGGTTTTACTTTCTTGAAATGCTTTCTTATTACATGTTGTATTAAAATAATTGTTGTGTTAAAGGTTAGTTTTCCTTGCATGTATTCCTTGGAAATTTATTTGGTGTTTTGTGCTTATGCAATTTATGTGTTTTGGGAGTAATCAAGACCTCCTACTCTTGGGAGAGAGGATAGTCTTGTGGGTGGTAGAAGTGACAGCCCTCGAGTGAGAGGCTCTCGTTATGAGAGTGATCACAAGGGATTTTATGTGACCCTTGTTGCATGGCATGTTTATGCATTAGGGGTCATAAGGATGGAAATAAGGCATGAATTCCTTGGGGGGCACAAGGAAAGTGGGGTTGTTATATTTGATATATTTGGTTTGTCATGAGGTGGCTATATGTTTACCCATACTGCAGTCTCCTCAAGATACTTGGTCCACTACCACCCTTGAAAAGAAATCTCAAATGTGTGGTATAGTGTAGCCTAGGTTGGGATTGTGTTTTGAATTTGTGTATTCCCTTGTCTTTTGTGTTTTCATGTGTGTTAACTGTCTAGGGCTTGGTTCTCTGAGCTCGGGGGTGGCTACTAGTTAGCCTAGGCAAGGAGGTGAGCACTCCATGGTCATAGTTTTTTATTTAATGCGGGTTGTTGAAAGGAGAGAAAAAGGGCAAGTAGAAGTGGCTGGTTATAATCGGTTGCAGAAAAAAATTGAGATATAAAGTATTGATATTTTATTTTGCAAATTTGTAAAGGAAAAACTATATGTTGTGTTATTTAGAAAAAACATGTATTTATTTTGGTTTAAAGTCTCCATATAATAGAAATGAGGGACTAGTTTGGGTATTTCACCCATTTTGTAATATTAGCTATATTGTATGCCAAATTTGATTAGATAAATGCATTATCTCAGTTAATTTGATTATTGCATAAATGATAAGATTTCGTTGGATATCAGTTGCATTGTTCTTATAATGTTATTGCTTGCATGCGAGTTTATTTTGGAAATAAGAGATCTACTTATATCCTTATGCATATCACCAAGTTTAATGCTGGTTGTAACTGTTTAATTCTGTCATTTTCTTATTGTAGAAAATAAAAATCAGAATTTTATTATTGTTTTTTCTAAAGTTTGATTTTAATAAAATCTAGTTTCATCTAGTCGCTGTTAAATTTGTTTAACATTTTGTCCTTTCTATAGTTGTTGTTAGCATTATTAAATACTATCATTTGCTATGTACAAAAAATAAAATCTATAGAAATAGATTAAATGAAATAAATAAGATCCTTGAGTTGTTGTTTTTAAGTGATTTAATTCCTCCTTTTACATCATTTTTGCTGAAAGAAAATCAATAACTAAATAACCTATCTATTTCTTTTTAGCAACTAAGATTTTGATAAAAGGGAAAGAAACACAATGATTTAAATCTCATTATAGCATCAAAACTGTTAAATAAGTTGCAGATTAAAAGCACCTATATATTTATTGTATAGAAAAATTTATACCCTAGTTACAACATGCATTTATTTTGAAAATATATATATATATATATATATATATATATATTAAAAAAAAAAACATATTAAAAGGTATACTATATATATCTGTGTGTGTGTGTGTGTGTGTGTGTGTGTGTGTGTGTGTGTGTGTGTGTGTGTGTGTGTGTGTGTATTATATTTTTAAATAAAAAAATAATAATATTTTCAAGCAAGAAGAAAAAAAAGGGAAACCCTGGCCCGGTTAGGGTTAGGGTAAAACAAAATATGTTGATAGTAATAAGTTTTTAAAAGAAAATAATAGGAGATCCCATTTTTATAATGAAAAAAAAAGGGTTAGGGTTGCATGGGCAATACCCTAGGAAATTGAATATATATATTATATTATGATTGTATATATATATATATATATATAAAATTAAAGGTGGAAATGTTATGAAATAAATATTAAATGGGGATTAATATTTATTCTTTTTTTATTTGAGAATATTGAGATGTCATAAAATAAATATTAATAGGGTTAGTATTTATTTTATTGAGATATTATGAAATTAAATTTTAACGCAGTTAATATTCAATTGTGAATCTAAATAGGGTGAAATATTTATAGATTGAAATCTGTAGATTATTATAGATTTTTAATTAAGTAAATTTAGATGTTTGAAACTAAACCACTAGGGAATTTAAATTCTAAATGTAACATAATGGGCTAAAGGGTAAATTTTTAACTCTCCTAGACATAGATGCATGTGATTAAATGCTATAGGAAAATATGCATTGGCATTTATGATCGACCCTTTAGTTGACCTAGTTTAATTTACTTATTGACAAGTAGATTGGAGGCACTCTTAAAACTAATCATTAGAACTCCGCTTTTATCTTAATATTTCTAATTACTTGAGCTAGTTAACTCTAGACATAGTTAAGACTAACTAGGTTGTAACAAGTTATATTTGTCGATTTAATGATTTTATAGTTATGTTTTTAAAAGAAAAAAATTTCGTTCTTGCCCTAAAATTTGGGCATGACAAAATGGTAGATTAAGATGGATGCAAGATTTATGCTAATGGCTGACTAAGTATGTATGCAATCTATGAATGGCAACACTTTACTAAAGTTTCTGATGAGAAATTGGACCATCTAGCATAAGTTTCTTGACAAATTATCGAAATTCTTCTTGTTCTCTTTGTTCCTTTATTTATTTTTCTAATTTTGTATCAAGGCAGATAAATTTTTGAATTTCATTATCTATGACAGCCTCGACTTCCTCATATTGTGGAAGATAAATTCTTACTTCCCAAGAAAGATTGTCCAAATCATCGATTATTTCTAATTGATCATTGTCTAGTCCAAGATTAGGTTGTTCGAATGGAAATTCGTCATCTCCTTTTAGACCCATGCAAAGGATATGCTATTAAGACCTCTATGATGAATGTTAATGAAGGTTATGCAAAGATGATTTGGGTATTAAGATTAGATGCTCAAAGTAAGGACTATATTTTATGAGTGTGAATGGTGGACTCTATCCTAAACTGAATGCAAATGATTGTCTTTACTCTCCTAACTATGAAGACTTATGCAAAATATGGATGAAATACTTAGATTATGCTTCCCCTATATGTGTGAGTATCTATGATCACATGAAGTACCATTTTCTTCTAGACTCTTGAATGTTGGCAAAATTTGTTGAACTTGTTGGATGTAAACATGTGGTTGTTCTCTTGAATTTTTGGCTCTTGATTGTTGAGTTAATAAAATTTGGTTGATGGTTGATTTGAAAAAATTGGTTGATATTCCACTTTTAAATGTTTGATCATGTAACAAAGACACAACAGACACATCAAGAAATAAAATGACATAGAAGGAACACTTGTTTAAGGAGCTTTTTCAAATTTCCATGAATGTTGGAATCTTTTTCAAGACCCCATTTTGTTTTCAATAAAATTTTGGTTATTCAATAGCATATCAAGTAGACTCTCCTGAGGTCAAAAGGTCACGAATATTGCCACATCCCACATCTTGATACTCTGTCAGCTCAAATAATCCTATCACACCTTAAGGTGCACCCATTCTTTTGCCATTGTCCATAAATTAAACCAAAGAAGATCTCTCCTCAATTGGCTTGTTATCCTGGGAGATATATGGTGAGTGTCTTGGGGGAAGATTCTTCCCCACCCTTGCACTATGATAATATAAGTGTTTGGCTACTGACTCGACTGGTCTTCTAATTTCTAAGGTATTTAGAAAGGCTTTTGTTTAAGTGGTCACAATCAACAACATTTTACACTCTATTAAGGGAGGTCTCCTAGTCTGTAGAGGTTTACACTCTATAGATTTTAATGCATTGTATAGGCACTAAGGTAGGCATAACACCGTTGTGACAACATGTAACACTCAATTTTCATCACATATGCATTTATTTAGAGTAGCTTGGATTACTTGGCTTTAGTCATTGCCACTTAGGTCGTTCCCCTCTCACTGGCCTTATGGGATTCTCGAGAGGGCAAGCCTGCTAAAGGTGTTATCCTATTTGCATAAAACTGACTAAAAACATGAAAGAGATAGGTCTAGATTTTTGGTCCCTATCATCTCACAAACATGCAAAACAATATTCTTTTTAACCTCAATTGCAAAATTTTTTAGTCTAAATGGAGATGTTGCTCCATGAAAACATGGTATTATTTTTATCCTTTATACCTATTGTGAAGAAAAAAGAAGATTGTTTGTGGTTTATTTTAAATGCACCAAAACAAAAGTTTCTAAGCTACCCCTTCAAGAAAACTAGAAAAAGGTTAGTTGACACATAGTGGGCTCTCTAGCCTAACTTTCTTCTCAGTTACAACTTTCTGTTTGCAAAAACAGAATGGAATTTTGACAAAAATGACAAAAAATAGAAACAAAATTAATCTAATCTACTATAGCAATTGTGAATTAACATCTGATCAAATGTGAATTATTGTAACAACAATTGTGAATTACTGTCAAATCAATTATGCATCACTTAAACCTGTATCTTTGAAAAATTATTAAACATCAGAAAAAGATGGAAGAGAGAAGTTTTTGCCTTCAATGAACTCATTCTAGATAAGGCTACCCATTACTTCGACATCATCATAAATATTGAATTTGTGTAGGATTTTGTTTACGGTTTGAAGGTATAAAGCCCTAGCCTTTCTCTCTTCAAATTCTCAAAGTTGTTTTTCTAATTTTACAAGTTTTTGATAGGTTTTTAGTTGCCTTATGTGTTGTTTCCTCCTTCTCGCACCTAAAATCTTAAACATTACCTTGCCTTTCATGGGATTAAAGACATTTCATGCACAAAAAATCAACTTTTCCAGAATTAAGAAAGCATGATGGTTTAATCTCACAAATATATTTAAAGACAAAGCGACAATAAAAAATGAAATTCTAGGTTGAGCATGCAATTGTGCATTAGTTAAAGCAATTGTGAATTGATCAAACAAAAAATGTGAATCAAAATAACCTCAATTGTACATTAATATGTGCAATTGCAAATTTCTGTGTAGGCAATTATACATTCCATTTTTTTTGTTTTGTACAACCCTACAAATCACAAAAACCAAAAAAGATAAATCAATTGTTGTAGGTTCATGTCAGGTT
The DNA here is from genome assembly GCF_030272615.1 of Cryptomeria japonica. Lineage (NCBI taxonomy): Eukaryota > Viridiplantae > Streptophyta > Pinopsida > Cupressales > Cupressaceae > Cryptomeria > Cryptomeria japonica. The sequence goes on along the minus strand of NC_081410.1, from coordinate 303,286,353 downwards.
CACGATTGTTTTCATGCTTGAAATCAATAAATTAAATAGATAATTAGGAAATAAGGACGATGAAAGATCCTTAACTAATCTAGCATGATTTAAAACATAAAGCAATATAATAAATGCTAGAATTGAAAGCTTTAAACAAATTCAAACTCCCTATTCCAAATTTGTGCTTCCATTGTTCTTCTCCAAATTGTTGGTGTAGGTGGCTCTCAGGTATTACACTGAAATTCCTGCATAAGATGGCAATTGTTTTGATGAGTGTGATCTCTAGATTGATTTGAGAAATTGATGTTGTTTATATAGATTTTCATGAGAGATGGGGAGGGATTTTGAACTCAAGTTCTGATTGGGAGTGAACTGATTTAGATTGATAAGTTAACACAGTTGATTGATATTTTAACTTAGATTGATTGAGTAGTCAACTAAATAGATTGAATAGTGAACTGAATAGATTAGCCAGTTGACTGAGTTGATTGAGGAGATGACTGAACGGATTAGAGAGATAAGTGGATTGATCGAGCAGTTAGAAAAGGTGATTTGGAGTGAAAAGAGGTGATTGATAAGTTAACTAAGTTAACTGATTAGTCAACTAATTTGATCAATCAGTTAAGATTTCAACATTTGTTGTATGATTTTGAAGTTGAATTTGGTTTTCATTTCCAATTTGGATTCAAATTTGGGTTTCCGAATGCTGAAATGCACATGAAATTTACTGAAATTCATTGAAATTCAAATTTGGTGAAATGTTAATTTGATGGTTTGAAATTAGATTAAATTAATTGAAATCCACATTTGAGGAATTGTGAATTTGAGATAAATGAAATTAGATGGAATTATTTGAAATTCAAATTTGGAGAATTGGAAGAATAATAAATTAATCTAAATAATTTAAATAAAATTATTTAAACATTAGAAATGTGATTAATTAAATAATAAATATTAATTAACTAAGGAATAAATCATAATTAATTAAATAAATAATATTTAATTAATATTTGAGATAGGGTTAATTGATTAATTAATTAAAGAATAGAAATTTGATAATTATAAATGTTGAATGTGATGATTGAGTGAGTTGAGAAGAAATAATTATCTTAATTAAATAATTATTTAATTAATTAGGACGAATAATTAGTGTTCGATTAATGAGACATTTTTAGGTGTCTACATTGAAATAATCTCATCAAATAGGATTCCTCTCTTGCTACCTCTATGCAAGACGTGAAAAACTCTCTAATATGTGCATTAGGATCTCCCTTTCCTCTATACTTGTCAAACTTTGGTGTCATGAAATGAGGAGGAAAAGGATGCATTGGTATACTTTTATTATATGAATAAGGACATATGTTATTGATTGTATAATTGTCTACTGGTGTCTTCATATCTATCATTTGCTTTTGCAAATCCTTGATCTATTGTTACAAGTCATTACTAGGTGTTGCTTTCTCTCTTTGAGTTATTCCCATTCCTAAGCCATTGAGGGGAGGCATAGGGATATATTGCATGTAGGGATGATATTGATCATATATATATTCATATGGAGGAGGAACATAATTGTATCTATTGTATGGGCCACCTGGTATGGTATTATAATGGAATAACTAGGCCTAGGATGATTGTATGTGTCATGACCATGAGGATGAGGATTACTATAAGTATGATCTTGATTGTTGGCCCCAAATCTAACACAGGGTCTCCTTATATAGGTATTTTGATATTAGATATTCTCTTGTTGGTTATATTCATTTGTATTCCTTCGCCCTTGGATAGGATGACCACGGGGTTGTTCAAGAGTATGTCTAGCAAAATTGGTATAGGCATGAGTATCAATTACAATGGGATTTTGAAACAAGGATGAGGGTGACTCAGGCATGAGATGTTCTATTCTATTACCACCATTATTACCACTAGGATTTTCATTGGCTTGTGATGGGGTAATTTTAAGCCTCATCATTTAATATATCAATCCAAGGCGGTGTCCATGGTTGTATGCAAAAGAGAATTCTTGATAGTCTCTTCTAAAGAACACTTGTATAAATGAAAGCTAGTCTAAGGCACACTTGAATGGAAGGAAAGGAAAATCTAAGGCACACTTTCATGAATTTAAATGGATAAACTAATTCACACTTTTTGGAAATAAAAGACTTGCTTGAATTCAAATTTACTCTAAGAAATTCTAGAAAATAGATTGTTGGAAATGAAACTAGTCTATCTTATTTCATTGGGCTGAAACAAGCCTTTCTAATCCCCCCTTTTTCTTGATTGATTATAATATATTTATATAATTCTCATTCCATATCTATCCAACCAATCCACTAAGAATGTGGATCCAAGATCATATTTTTAAGGGGTTGTTTACAAAACCTAGAGAAAACTCAAATTGTTGTCCTTCATCCCGCCAAACTATCTCAGTCATTTTTTGTCATGAACTTCTCCTTCCATATTGTGAATCTTGAAAAACCCTAAAAATTAATTTATCACTTGAAGTATAATTTCCATATCGTTTTGAATTTCTTAATCTCGTTGAGAAGTGAGGAAGATATCATTGTTTTACTGAGACTATGTTTTTCACAATTTCTATGTGCCAGATTTCTAGGAAGTCTTCAAGTTCTCAACATGAATGAAGGAATTAACTATTAGTTTAGTTGACCAAATAATTTTTTATCATCATGAATAATATTATACAATAATGCAATTACATTGGATTTCTTTAGTAACTTGAGCTATCTTTGATGGAGAAAGATAACGTAGTGTAGTGTGCAATTGCAACTTGCATGAAACATATACTTTGCCCATGATTTAAGAATGACTAATGCTCTATGATTTGCATGAATGTTTGAGTTTGTTGGAATTCTTAAAGAGTCTTCTCTATCTTATCTTATTTTCTTCAAAGCCTTCTACAATGTCTAGAGTTATCTAGAGTTAATGTTTGGAGCTCTCTGTTGCAAGTATTTTTGAAGCTTCTTGTCATGAGATATTTAATAACTCATTCAACTACATTGTAACATCTTTTACACTAATAGAGACATATTTGAAGAATTTTAAATAAATTTATTTACTAAAAATAAATCAAATATCTACTTTATATTCTACCTTAAACGAGCTAAATAACTTTCAATTATTACTCAAATCTACTTTTACAACAATACAATAAGATGAAATATATTATTTTAATGGGTTAAATTTGAGATACTTTATGGTCTTATCACCTCCCCCACACCTAAAATGTTGTAGTTCCCTCTACAACTCAAAATGAGCCTTCAAATTGAATAATTTCACTTTTGTAATAGTTTCTCCAAGGAGCTTTGAGTAGCTCTTGATGGCTCCTGATTTACATTTAAAATAAAATTTTATCTCTTAACAGCTCCATAAATCTTGAAATAAGAATTTAGGCACTTTTTCTTCTTCTTTTTGAGTGGATTGAGAAAATGAATAAACTTCAAGTTGAATAAGAATAAAATAATAAATCAAATACCTAATTTTACCTTACCTTTTTTATGCAACCATCATGCATGAGTTGTAGTTTGCTTTACCCATGATGCATGCAAAGAGTTTCTTCAACTTTTGAGAGTTGCAACTTGATCCTTTATTTTGACTAACAACTCTGATTGCTTCATCATTGTTATTTCTTCCATGATTTTAAATATTTAGTGCTATAACTAGAGCCTGAGACTACAACAAACAATCATCCATTATGTCAAAATATTTCCAGCAAATTTTGAGTGCAACAACTTGTACAAAAGTTACAACCTTTGACAAGAGGAAATAGCATGTGCAAAACACTTATTTGCAGAAAGAAAATCTACCCTAACCTACTCTACTTAATGATGTAGAGAGGTTACACATAACCATTAACTACTTGTGAAAAATATCTTCCCTTTCTCACAATATTTTTCCATGCATTCAAATTTTTCAAAGAAGAGAATGAAAAGAAGATGACAATTTTTTTGAAATCCAATGCTTCACCTTCCTTTGAAGTGGAAAACTTCGCCATGACTTTTCATTCTAGAAAATGAATGGGCTGATTGGAGAGATATTGTAATCCTTCCTTTCGATCTAATGCATGCATGAATGGAATTAGCTCTTTGTTCTTCAAATCTCTGATTGGGCAGCCATTCTTGGACTTTGAAGGCGTCCAAATAAGTCTCTCTTTTGCAAGCTTCTGTAATGAAGATAAGATATCTTAATTGTATTATCCACCTCTTGCAAGTAATAAGCCATCAATTCTTTCTTTAAATAAATATCCTTTTCTAGGACTTGTAGTGATGGTCCTCCAACTAAGGATATTTTTATAAAATAGCAATGTTTCACTTTAGATTTGGTATTTGGGGGTTTTGATTTGGTTTTTTTTTTTTTTCTGGGGGGGTGGGGGATTTGAGAGAAAAATATTTCTTGAGGAACTTATAAACCTAAAAGACTACCAAACTAATTTTCCTAATTCCCTAATGACACCTATACCTGGAAACGGTACCAAAAATAGTGGGGTTGTTGTAATCCTCATCATTTAATTTATCAATCTAGGGTGGTGTCCATGTTTGTATGCAAAAGAGATTGAAGAAAACCGGTTTGACAATCTCTTCTAACTTGTAGGAAATGAAAGCTAGTCTAAAGAATGCTGGCATGAAAGGAAAGGATAATATAAGTGTAAAGCGGAAAATCACGATCGAACCCTAGTTGCTCTCCCCTCTTCCAACTCCAAGGAGAGAGAAGGGAGATTCACTAGGGTTGATGGTTTTCACTTAGGGGAGAGACTTTACATTCAAAAGAGGGGTTGAAACCCACAAGATTCAATCCCACGCAATGCAAGATTGGATGCTAAATGAGTTTCAAGGGTTATGACAGCAAGGTTACCCTCTTTTGTAAAGAATGTGCATAGAAGAATTGAGCTAGGAATGCATAGAAAGTGACAAAGATTCGCTTTATAAACTGAGATAGGGATATAGGATGAAGCTGCAGACCTGGAATTAGCAGTAAAATGTCGATATGGCGCTGTCCTGCAAATTTGAGCAAAATTTGTTAGGACGATGGCGCCCGGCACCACGGTCCTCCGAAAAATCCGCGAAACGAAGGGGGATCTATTCGTCTCTGCACAAGGATTCCAGATCTTCAATTTCAGCCGCGTACCTGCAACCTACACACAGAAAAGCGAAGACGATTGGGGGGTTAGGGATTAGGGGTTTGCCTTTAGGTCAAACCCCAGTTTTGGAATTAACCAAGAAATGAGCAAGAGCTGTAAATGCAAATGACTGTAAAACAAGTACTAATACCTTGTTCTAAGGATGTTTGTATCCTTATGTGCAAAGGTTTAGATGTTGTATGTTGTATGTTGTAGTAGTATGTGATCTCCTCTTCAATGGTTGAATCCTTGTCTTGAATGCAACACTTAGCCTTGAATGGAGACTTGAAATGATCAATTGCTTGAAGGAATGCTTGAATGCTTGAATGCTTGAGTATAGTTTCCATGCCTTTTCCATCATATCGAATGAAAGAGGAAAATGTAGTTTATATACTTGTCAATTAGGGCTGATAGACTGATTTTCTCGACCTTAGGCCGACCAAGAAAGTTTATTTTCCAAATTGCAAACAAAAAGACCCGAAGTCCAAAGGAGACCGGGCCCAAAATAGGACCCAGGGACCAGGGCACTGGGCGCCCTGGTCCCACCTCCTGGGACAGTAGGGTGAAAGGAGGTTTAGGCCAGGGTGCAAGAAAATGCAGTTTTCAGTGTCATAATCAGGTTTCAGGGTCTCCATTCAGGTTGCGTGTTGCGTCGCCATCGTGAAGACCGAAATGCAGTCAAAATTGCAAGTGTCACAATTTTAGGACGCTACATTTAGCCCCCACTTTAGCGAGAGTATGTATGCTCATACTGCTGGTAAAGTACAAGGAAACAACATTGAAAGACTTTCACCACATCAAGGAGGCAAGACACACCAAGCCCCCAGTGGACTAAGGATCTTACGACTTCGATTGACAAAGTAAAAGGGAAGATCACGAGGGAGAACCATGACTGTCAGTAGTAAGGTTCCCTCACTATGAGTCATGCAAGAAAGATATCAAAACTTTTCAAGGCAAAGCAAAATTTGCCAAGAAATTCTCAAGTATCTTGAAAAGATATGAACGGGATGTATGCCCCCCTACGTTAAAGCGATCGTACACGCCTCACCGGGGGTGATTGTTTTAACGTAGTGATACACATAAGAATGAGAAAGGAAAGGAGCACATTATCGCAAGGATTTAGCCCCCAAGTGTGAGATAAGCCCAAGGATAATAGACACAAAACACAAAGCACGAGGTGACTTCGCTTTCCTTGGGGTCAGTATGCTGTATGATAAGTCATGTATATATCATATGTATGTATGCATAATTGTTCTTCATTCCCCAATCAAGGAAGGTCACCTAGAAGAAGGGAACACATGTGTCTTTTGAGTCAACATGAGAGAGATCGAGAGATCTCAATGCTTTGCATCGTCCTCAAGTAGAGAACACTAAGGACAACAAATAGAAGAATGAGAATAACATATAGAAGAAGTAACACAAGAGAGGAGGAGAGAATCTGCTATGCTAATGTAACTAGTCTAGCACGTCATCTACCCCCCGATCTTGCTGATCAATGTTTCGGGAAGGCAGGGAACACGCTAGAGGAGGAACATTCAACACAGCAGATGGAGCTATCACAAGATCCAAACAAGGGCTATGTTCATGCTCCGAGCCACGTTGTTCTTGTCTAGGAGCTAGGATAAGTGCTTTAGAAAATTCATTAGATAAATGGTTATCAATATCAACAAGTTCATATTCACTATCAGAAGCAAGAGAAATAACATTTTCATCATGAATAACATTTTCATCTATATCATCATCAAGATTTATAAAAATAGGATTTTTAACTCGCACAGGATCAAGACCATCATGCATCTTATGTTTAGGAGATTTAGGCTCAATGTCTGGCTGAGGAGAAAATGGAATAATGCTTGTTGAAGGTGTTTTTGGAGATTTCAAAGTTTGAGAAGTAGCTGCTTGAGCCCTAAGACGACGCTTTCATCGGCGTTCACGTGCATAATGATTTCATCTAGTCTTAGTAGGAAGTGAAGAAGATTGAGGAGGAGGAATGTTCTCATCCCTATCACTTGGGTGTTTAGGTTGTGGTCTCTTAGGCTAGATAATAGGAGAAGAAGAAGGTCTCTTCTCTCTATAAAAGGAAGGGGGAGGAACTGCTCCATATAAAGGAGGAATTTTTGGTTTAGGAAGGAGACCAAGTCCATCATGACGAGGAGGGATAGGTCTACTTTTAGGAAGTTTATTAGATATAGACATAGTCACATCCATAGGGATGGGTTGGGAATCTTCTTGAGGAAAGACATTAGTTTTATCTTTCAAAGGAAGAACTTCCTTCTCAAGAATGATAGGAATGTCAAGTTTAGGTGTTCTAGGTTCACTTAAAGATAGGATCATATCTGTTTTCCACTTTTGATAAGATTTGAAAAGATGATCACTTCGCGGAGGAAGAGATTGGAATTGTTTAGGCCAAAAGTAATCAATAGGGACGCTAGAGGTTCTTTCAGCTGGTTTAAAGAGACTATGATTGACAGTAACAACTTCATCATTATGGGGAAATTTCAAACACTTGTGAATAGGAGAAGCAATAGCTTTCATGGAAGATAGCCAAGGATAGCCAAGCTTCACACGAAATTGTTCGGAAGATGGAATAATAGCAAAGTTCACATCAAGGGATGTGTTATGGACCTCAATAGGCAATGTAATAGAACCAATTGCAGGAGAAGAAAATGCATCAAATAGTTTCACAATCACATCTATTTTGTCATATATCACTTGATTCAATTGCAAAGTAAAAAGAAATTCTTCAGTAATAACATTAACCATGCACAAAGGATCAATAAGCACTCCACGGCAAGGTGTATTCTTGACTTTTGCAACTATTTATAAAGGACCATCAGGTGCCCTAATAGTTTCACTGGAATCAAATGTGATGGAAGGTTCTTTAGGGTTTTCTTGCTGCTCTACGAAGTTAATCACATTCGGAGTCATAGACACAAGACCATCAGATGAAAAAGAGGAACCATTAGTCTCAATCGCATTAGAGGTATGAGAAGGTAATGGATCAGTGAAAATCTGAAGATTTTGATTAGGAGGAGCTACAGATGTATTGCCTTTATCATTCACTCTAGAAACAGAAATAGTATTATTATCAATCAAATCTTGAATTTTACCCTTTAAAGAAAAACATTTTTCAGTATCATGCCCAGGCTGACGATGAAATTGACAAAAAGCTTTATTATCAAAATAAGGTGAAGTAATCTTTGCAGGATCAATTTGTCTTATAGGAGGAAGAGTAAGCACATTTTGTTCCAATAACTTATTCATAATACTATGCAATGATTCATCCAAAGGAGTATACTTTCTTTCTTTCTTGAAAAATTTAGAAATAGGAGGCACACCTGATGCTGCATTCACATTGTTGTTGATGATGTTTTCATTGAATTTGATGGAATCTCTGTTCGGTTTAAACTTCCCAAATGGTTGTTGACTACTATCACCCTTATCACTCGGAGCCATAGGATATGATTGTTCCATTTGACTCACAGTCAGCTGATAATTGTGAAGAGTGGCACACAACTGTTGGAAAGAAGTAAACTCAGAAAACAGAAGTTTGTCTCGAATATCTTTTTGTAAATTAGAAATAAAGATTCTTTGAATATCATTGTCAGGCACTGGAAAAGAAATTTGAGCATATAAATGCTTATATCTACCAATGAAATCAGTCACTTTTTCTTTAACACCTTGTTTACAATGCATTAAATCAATCAAAGTAACTTTAGGACTTATATTGTTTTGAAATTGTTGAATGAAAGCATTTGCAAGTTGTTCGAAAGAAGTAATAGAATAGGAAGGCAACGAGCAATACCATTGTAGGGCTTTGTCTCTTAATGTTCTAGTAAACAATTTTGCAAGCAACCTTTGGTCATAAGCAAAATCAGTACATATTGTTTGAAAAGTCTTAACATGTGTTAGAGGATCACCTTTACCATTATAAAGCTCCAAATGTGGAATTTCAACATGTTTAGGGGGAATAGCTCGAACAATGTCAAGAGAAAGTGGGCTCGCAACATCAAATGTGGGCACACTAAACTTAGATTGATTCATAGAGGCAATTTGTTGCTGTAAAGAAGAGACAGTTTGTGCAAGATTGTTAATGGTCGCTTCAGTCGAAGAGTTCATATTAGATGTGTTAGATTGAGATGGAGGTGTTATGTTATTGAAAGAAGGCAAAGAGTAAGGTGGTGGGACTCTATGATAATTAGTCATAGGAGATGATTGGACAGGAGGAACACTACAAGGAGGAATGGAATGGTTAAACGAATTGCCCCCTTGCGTCATGTTCATTTGTGAAGATGTAATAGGAACACTCATTGAAGGAGTGAATGAAGGAGTCGGATTGAATGAAGGAAGAGGGTTAATTGAAAAGGAAGGATTGCCCCCATGACTAGTGATCATAGGAGGAATGTCTTGTGTAGAAGTAGCCATTATGTTTGATGTAAAGGTAGGTATGCTAGCAATAGAAGTCATCAAAGGAATAGAATGATTGACTTGAGTAGGAGGTTGTGTATAACCTAAAGTTTCGGCACAACTCTTCATAGGCATCACGTTCGAATTCACAATGTGTGAAATACCACGCAAAATATCAATTCCATTCTTATCACTTTGAAGCATACGTTTTAGACCCTCAATTAAAGGAAGAGCTTGACTATCAGGGTATTCTTGAGACATCCATTGTCGAAAATCATCAAATTGGTTATCCAATTTTGAAATTTGTTCTTCAGAAACCTCATGGAGAGCTTCTTCATCATTAGGAGGATTAGAGGAATTACCCATGTCCTCGTTAAAAAGGCTATTCAAATTAGGTTCCATCTCCTCGGTAATTAAACCTCGGAAAGACTTAATTCTACGGCTTCGTCTAATGGGAATAGTGTAAGTAGGGCTTATTGTTGTAAAACTCATGCACTAGAGAAGGAGAGAAATTTTTGATTTTAGAGGTAGCAATTTTCAGTAAAATCAGCCAATCTTCTGGATTTAAGCTGTTAAATGCAATCACGACAGTCTCCCGAAATTTCGGAAAAAATGTCCGGGACCGTGGCGCTCGGAGTGCAACACGGTCCTTGCAACTTTTTTTGAAATTTCTAGGGATGAAAGGTATGATGATTTTAAAGCCAATCTGAAAAAATTGAGTGATTTTACGATCTGTAGATAGGCCAAATTAAAGTTGCAATCTCAAAATTGAACCCTACCCAGATTGTCGAAAAATGCAAAAGTTGAATTTTGAAAAAGAGAGGGAAACTGAAATTTTGAATTTTATGATTTTAGAGGGAATGTCAAAAGCAATGCAAGTTTTGAAATTCAAAAATTGACTCAATTTCACGCAAAATTCAATTTTGAAAGCGGAAATCAAAGTTGTTGTAATTAAGCACTTAATTTCAAAAGTCACAAAATGCAAGAATTTGAATAAAGCACTGAAATTTTTAATGAATGTTAACGCACTTTTCAGATTTAGGACAGTAAGAACACAATTTTGACACAAAATTTCAGTTTCAATGATTTTTGAATGTTTAAAAGCCTTAATCCAAGCAATTACAAGACCAACTTTGACTGTAATTTTGAAGGTGTTAAAATTGATAAAATCAGCCAAAATTCTGGATTTTAGCAGGAAAATACAGTAAGATCTAGCTCCCGAAATTTCGAAAAAAATGTTGGGGATGATGGCGCTCGGAGTGCACACGGTCCTCGCAAATTTTTTTCAAATTTTCAGGGATGAAAGATATTGTGATTTTATTGCGGAATCCAAAGTTATAGCTGATTTGGAGATGTTTTGATCAGTGAAATTATCAGTCAAAGGTTGAATCAAGAGGGTTTCAAAAATTAGGGTTTTGACACTTAACCACTTAATTTTCAAAATTAAAGCATAGATATGAATTGATAATTTGTAATAGAAGGATAGATCTGAAACAAGCATTAACATTTAGACATTTCACAAGCTTAATTACTAAAAAGAAATTTTAGGGTTTTTATGCAATCACCTCTAAAATTTTGCAAAAGATCAAACATGGAAATGTAATCAATTTTTTTTTTAGATCTAAGCATGAAAAACCAAAAAGGATGTTCATGTCAGGTTCACCAAAATGTAAAGCGGAAAATCGCGATCGAACCCTAGTTGCTCTCCCCTCTTCCAACTCCAAGGAGAGAGAAGAGAGATTCACTAGGGTTGATGGTTTTCACTTAGGGGAGAGACTTTACATTCAAAAGAGGGGTTGAAACCCACAAGATCCAATCCCACGCAATGCAAGATTGGATAATATATGAGTTTCAAGGGTTATGACAGCAAGGCTACCCTCTTTTGTAAAGAATGTGCATAGAAGAATTGAGCTAGGAATGCATAGAAAGTGACAAAGATTCACTTTATAAACTGAGATAGGGATATAGGATGAAGCTGCGGACTTGGAATTAGCAGCAAAATGTCGATACGGTGCTGTCCTGCAAATTTGAGCAAAAGTTGTCAGGACGATGGCGCTCGGCGCCACGGTCCTCCGAAAAATCCACGAAACGAAGGGGGATCTGTTCGTCTCTGCACAAGGATTCGAGATCTTCAATTTCAGTCGCGTACCTGCAACCTACACATAGAAAAGCGAAGATGATTGGGGGGTTAGGGATTAGGGGTTTGCCTTTAGGTCAAACCCCGGTTTTGGAATTAACCAAGAAATGAGCAAGAGCTGTAAATGCAAATGACTGTAAAACAAGTACTAATACCTTGTTCTAAGGATGTTTGTATCCTTATGTGCGAAGGTTTAGATGTTGTATGTTGTATGTTGTAGTAGTATGTGATCTCCTCTTCAATGGTTGAATCCTTGTCTTGAATGCAACACTTAGCCTTGAATGGAGACTTGAAATGATCAATTGCTTGAAGGAATGCTTGAATGCTTGAATGCTTGAGTATAGTTTCCACGCCTTTTCCATCATATCGAATGAAAGAGGAAAATGTAGTTTATATACTTGTCAATTAGGGTTGATAGACTGATTTTCCCGACCTTAGGCCAACCAGGAAAGTTTATTTTCCAAATTGCAAACAAAAAGACCCGAAGTCCAAAGGAGACCGGGCCCAAAATAGGACCCAGGGACCAGGGCGCTGGGTGCCATGGTCCTGGGGACCAGGGCACTAGGCACCCTGGTCCTGAAGGACCAAGGTGTTGGGCGCTCTGGTCCCACCTCCCAGGAGAGCAGGGTGCAAGGAGGTTCAGGCCAGGGTGCAAGAAAATGCAGTTTTCAGTGTCATAATCAGGTTTCGGGGTCTCCATTCAGGTTGCATGTTGCGTCGCCATCGTGAAGACCGAAATGCAGCCGAAATTGCAAGTGTCACAATTTTAGGACGCTACAATAAGGAATACTTGCATGAATTGAAAAGGATAAACTAATTCACACTTTCTAGAAATAAAATACTTGCTTGAATTCAAATTTACTCTAAGAAATTCTAGAAAATAAATCTCTGAAATTGAAACTAGTCTATCCTATTTCCTTAGGATGAAGCAAGCCTTTCTAATCCCCCCCTTTACTCAAATGATTACAATATATTTATAGAATTCTCATTCTATATATACCCATCCAATCCACTAAGAATGTGGATCCAAGATCCTATCTTTAACGGGTCATTTGAAAAACTTAGAGTTCAAACTAAAACTGTTGTCCTTCATCTCACCAATATTGTCTCAGTCATTTTATGTCATGAAATAATACTTCCATGTTGCAAATATCACCAAACCCTCAAAATGGATTTTAACCCTTGAAGTCTACTTTCCAGGTCATTTTGAATTTTTTCAATTTTGTTGAGAAATGAGGGATATATCACTGTTTTACTGAGACTGCGTTTTTCACAATTTTTAGGCACCTTATTTCTAGGAGGTCTTCAATTTCTCAATATGAATGAAGGAATTAACCACCAGTTTAGTTGAAAAAATCATTTTTAATAATCATCAAGAAGACTATACAATAATTCAATTACATTTGAGTACTTTAGTAACTTGAGTTATCTTTGTTGGAGAACGATAACATAGTGTAGTGTGCAACTGCAACTTGCATGAAATAGATACTTTGCCCATTGATTTAGGAATGAATAATGCTCCAATATTTTGCATGAATGTTGGAGTGTGTTGTGAGTCTTCAAGATTCTTCTCTTTCTTATCTTATTGTCTTCAAATCCTTCTACAATGTCTAGATTTGTTTGAAGTTAATGTCTAGAGCTCTTCGTTGCAAGTATTTTTGAAGCTTCTTCTTGTCATGAGTTATTTAATTACTCATTCAACTACATTGTAACATCTTGCACACTCATAGAGACATAATAGAAGAATTTTGAATCAAATTAAAATAAATCAAATATATACTTTATATTCTACCTTAAACAAGCTAAAGAACTTTCAATTATTACTCAAATCTACTTTTACAACAATACAATAAGAAGAAATATATGATTTCAATAGGTTAAATATGAGAGAATTTATGGTCTCATCAAATTGATTGGGATCCTCTTACAAAATTTGTGACGCATCAAAATCATGGGGTAGTCTTGCACCACTTTGCATGAACATTTGTATAAGTTATTGATGATCCCTTCTCATTATTTCCTCAATCATTCTATTAAACCGCACATCGGATATAGTGTCTTGAATATCTCCTGAAGTAATGGACTCATTATCATTATCATTGTCATTCTCTATTGGATTATTGTGATTTTCAAAAGCTTGTGAGTTGTAAAACTAGTCTTTGTCAAAATCATAGGAACTCATGTTGAGAGATCTTAGATCTTCCTTGACTTCTCTTCTTGACCTTTGTGTGGGTTTCAACCATGAACTAAGCTTAGCTAAAATGAAGGATAGAAGAAAAATGGAAGATTATGGAAGATCAAGAGGAATGAAATGGGAAAATAATCTAGGGTTGTCTTGTAATGTCTCAAAATGTAAGTCCAAGATAAATGTGATGATCTAAAGTAATGTGTGGCTTCCAAAGAGATGATAGACCTAATGTAGGAACCACCTAGAGATGTGATGTAATGTGTTAGAAAGATAGGATGAGGACTATTAAACAACCTTTTGACTTTAGTTGTAAAATTTATGAATGGAAAAATTGCAAGGATGTTTGAAAATGTATGAAAAGGTTGTGACAAGTAATGGCTAACTAAAAATGAAGCTCTAGGGAAGCAAACTTAGAAACTATTTTGATCTCAGAACACAGACATGGAATGAGTTCATAGACATGTCAAACTTCCACTTATACGCAGTTTCAAAGTCTAGATACATGTTTTTTCATAGTTGATATGCAAATCTCATTTTTTTTCTCAAATACATGATAACAAATTATAGATATGTGCCAAAATACAACACAGGCGTGGAAATAATGAGCACAGACACAATTTCACTATTGAAATTTGTTCTTAGTTTGATCAGATATGCATCAACAGAATGCACAAACATGAAAATAATGAGCATAGACTTGATTGTAACTATTGGAAATGTTTTCAATTTTGATCAAATACAGGTCAATAAGATGCACCAATGCACCAAGATATGTCGTATACATGTCAAGTAGTGACATAGATGCGATTATGGTGAATTTATGATTTCTGTCCAAATTTTGCAAAAGTTGAAGGTGACTAGATCTCAATGTTGATTGTTTTGTGGCAAGAAGATGCAATGTCTGAAGGTGTTTTTGTCAAAAAATTTAGCACAAGTGTGTATGTCCAATAATTTTTCACTGGTATAGCACAAATCAAAAACACTTGTAAGCATGCACAACCTAGGTTGGAAAGAGGATACTACTTATTGAGTTCTCAATGCAAAATTTAATCCAATCTGCACTTATTCAGAGTGGATAGCCTTAAAATTTGGTAGCACTAGCTCCCCTCCATGGCACTCACTTCTCAGGCATACCAAACTTCAAATTCCCAAAGACCAAAAGATCTAAAAGAATTTTATATATCTACTTTGAACTACAAGAATGTGAGACGACTGTGGAGGTATGACCTCTTACACCAACAAGTAAAAGTGAGTTTTGGCCACTACAACAAAGGTATCTAGTGGGGGAACTTTAGCAAAACCTAGTGTCTACCCATGCAACGGTGAATCATTTAAGAATCTATCCCAATCCTTGTTAAATTATTTTTACATCTCACACAAGTATGATACTAGGAGAAACTGTTAGTGTAGATACACATCACCAAGTAGTTGCAGCTTTCGCCTAAATTATTAGTTTATATAGAGAGCTTAAGAAGTACCACTTGGGTCATTCCCTCTCACTTGGCCTTATAGGCTACTCAGGAGGTAGGCCCTTCTACCTAAACAAATAAGATAATAACAATTTCTCTTACACCCAAGGTCCAATGGAAGGCGAGGGGAGAGGATACTTTTGTTGTCACCTTAGGGTTAAACATAAAAAAGTGCCTAAAGAACAAGACACTTCAAACAAGTTAATTTACCCCTAATGAAAATTATGTGATCCTAATTAAACTAGAAAAAGGAAGACATATACCTAAATTACCCCTGCAAGTAAATGATTAATAGTTTCAATGTTTACCCCAACTTGCAAGCAAACTTGTTAGGTTAATTTTAGAAATCCCAAAATGAAATATGAAAAGGGGCCTTCGACAAGACAATAAAGAGAGTTGCACCACTTTGTCAAGCCACAAGGGGTTAGGACAAAAAGAAAAATCAAATCTCAAATCTAACCCTAATTAAAATCCCAAAGAAGAAAACATAGACACAATTATACCTGACAAAAACATGAAAAGACCCAGATCAAAAACCTGTAACCTGCAAAAACATTAAACACATATGCGACACTATAGAATAGATATGCATCAATAAATGTTAGATACATGGAATAAAAAGTCACAAACACAGTCCTATGAAGCACAAACACAAAAAAAAGTCCAAAATACCATCAAATCTCATAAGCACAGATGTTGAAAAAGGATACACACACAAGCAAAAATATGCCTTTCAGATCCGGGAATATGATTCATATACGCATTTTTGGTAATCCTATAAAATAAAAAGTCAAACAAGACACATAAAATGATGCAAAGATGTGATTTCGGCTCGTAATCGTCACTGATATGATCTACAACTTGTTAACAAAACTTAAAACTGCCAAATGATGTTATAAAAAGGGACTAAAGTCCCACCGAGCATGCCAAAATTTGTACAGAGAAAATAGAATGTTAAACTATTCTAAAACCAACATATCCAACCACATAAAACCCTAGTTCTATAATTAAGAATCCACCATATACCAATGAAGAACCTAAAACATGCAAAATATAAAAAACATGAAAGATTATACCATTCGCATGCTTAGTAGGGTTTGATCTCCATTGTTTCCTATCTCCATTGATCTTGTTTGATATGATTGCTCTTAGATTTTGTATATTGTGCACAAAAGCTCAACAAAGAATAGATTGTGGTTGTGTAGATGCGTGATTGCATAATCGCATGGAAGATTGATTTCACTTGTTAGGGATATGAAAGGATGAAAGAATCCCCTTATATAGAAGACACCTTAGACAATGGAGGGACAAGATTAAGAGGTGAAAGGATAAATGGTCAACAAGGATTAGAGGGTAGGCATTGAAAATGGAAAAATATTAGAGAGGTGGTTAAAGGAAAATTAAAAGATGAATGACAAGTGTCATGGAGGAAAAAAGCTAATGAATTAATTAAATAAATAAAGATCTATTTAATTAAAAGAAGAAGTGGGACCAATTAAATAAATAAAATATTTTTTTGATTTAGGGAAAGGATGATTCAAATAAATAAAAATATTCATTTAAATGAGAGGCTAGAAGAGGATTAATAAATTAATTAAATAAAAAAGTCTATTTAATTAATAGATGGCTTTGGATAAAATAATTAAATATATAAAGTATTTAATTAATTAGGCTACGACAATTTAATGTGTCTACAAAAGTAAGCACCAAGAATCCCCTCACACACACTTGCAAAGATGGTGGTGATACGAAATAATGGTGGGATGTAAGAACAAAGATCAAGAAGTTGTAGGTTTGCCAAAGGAGTCTAAAGAATGCCCCAAAATTTGAATTTCTTGTTAGAGACCCCAAATGAAGCTCTCCAGGCCAGATAAACAATCTAGGCTCAAATATGACATCAATGGGTGTATACAAGGCATTACAAAACCTACCAATCACATGTGTAATGCTCAAATGACCACCTTCAGTCTACAGATTCGTAGGATGCTAGCATGGCGTGCAGACATCTCTGTGGTGTGCTAGTGTCCATGAGTCAATAGTCAATGAAGTTGAAAAAATGCTAAGGTGAATATGTTCTCCAATCAATGTAAAGTGAAGGCATTTGTGCAGCTTGGAATTGCACGGGGTGTAATTTACGATATTGTGAGATAAAAACATCTATTACAGTTACTAGGGAGGAATCGTTAGTGTTGCTTATATTTACAGTTGATGATGTACTTACTTTTAAATATTAATAAAATATACTATTATTACCCATGTGTGTGTGTGTGTGTGTGTGTTAGCTAGCTTATTCCTCCATTTTATATCCAATATAATTTTCCATTTGGATATGAAGATCCATTGAATCTACAAAAAAAAAATTCATGTCATCTAATTCAAATGATTATTTTGCAAATAACACATACAATCCTTAAATAAATTGGAAAATATCTCTAGATCATATGATTTAATAGTAGATATTTTAAATTTGATATTGAAAAAAACCTCCAAGATTTATAATCTTTCAAGTTCTTCACTTCCTTGAATTTATGCCTACTTGGATCATATTACAAATATTGGAGGAAAAAATTAATTAACAAATAGAAGCTCATCATCCAAATATATGTGGGCACACTTATTATAATATTAATAGACATGAACAAAACTAGGAATATCCTACAATATCATATGGAGAGTGTTGAGGACAATGA
Source organism: Cryptomeria japonica (assembly GCF_030272615.1). Lineage (NCBI taxonomy): Eukaryota > Viridiplantae > Streptophyta > Pinopsida > Cupressales > Cupressaceae > Cryptomeria > Cryptomeria japonica. The sequence goes on along the minus strand of NC_081410.1, from coordinate 303,268,349 downwards.
AGTAAATAATTAAGTATGATAGTGTTGAAGATAGAGTACCACTGAGAGGGGGGTGAATTAGTGGTTGCCAAACTTTTTGATCTTTCAAAGCAACTTCAGAATAACAGTTATTAACTTAAGTACTAAAGAATCAAACCGATGAAGCAGAAAGGAAAACCAAAGAGATTAATCATGCAAATGCAACCCACAACACCAAATGTACGAGGAAAACCCAATATGGGAAAAACCTTGGTGAGAAAAGTTGTTGGAGACTACTGCCCCAATCCAGCCTCACAAGTAAAACACTGGATTACAAAGATTTAGGGCACCAACCCAAGGAGAACCCATCCTTGCACCAAGCTCCAACTTGGCGATGTATATATTTAAATACAATTTAGATACAATTAAGGCTTCTTGTTGCAAATGAATTCTGCAACTCTTGATTAAATATCTTACTATTAGTTGACAGTCTTTTCTCCTCCACTGGATCTCACACTACCTGGTTGTGAGATTACTCTCTCTGATTCTTGACTTCTATTATCACTCTCTTTCTCTCACAATCTCATAACAGACTATGTCACACTTGGATGCTACCTTTCTTTACCACACCTCACCGGTTTGCTTAACTGTTGAACTACAATTATACCAGTATCCAATCACTGCTGGTTAAACCCTCTCACAGATTTGCTTGCTCACTTACTCTGCAACTTTCTTAGAATAAATTATAAGGCCAAAATTCTTCTATGTACTTAATCTCTCTTCTCTCTTTTTCTTCTCTACAACATCATCCTTCTCTGTCTCGAGCTCATATATTTAACATCATGATTTCCCACCAAGAATGCATTCAAACACTGAGCAGTTAGGGTTTCCTTTACCCAACACAATCTTCATGAGATCTAATCTAGTTTATCTTGGATCGATCACCTATACTTCAGGGATGCATCTGTACACGTTTCCATTATCCAATGCATACTTGCTAAAGATAGCAATCACGTACAAGATTTCCTACCTTGAAATTTGTCGACTCATAAAATGCCTAGCTATTTACTTTTTGAGGTCTTCTTGCAATCAAATTTCCTTTACATTGATCTAGATGCCAACTATTCCCTAACCTTCCTCTGTCATTCTTTCTTCCTCAAGCCGCATCAGTCAGCTACAATCCCATGATTTGTGGTTGTTTCATTAATGTTGACTACTTGTTTCAACAACCATGTCGATGGAGGCTTCACCAACCTCTGCATGTTTGCCACCTCAGCTCCACATGGCATCATAATGGTCAATCACTTAGCTCACCGACACATAATCGGATAATACTTGATCATTCAGAAAACTCATACTAGTACATCCCTTTACCGATGAGACCTTCTTCTTCTGCTAACCGGCAATGCACACTACACCGGTAACACATCTTCACCTCCAGTGGTTTGTGATAACTTTAACATTCTGCCTCTTCATCAAAAGTTTTTCTCTACCAGTTGTTACTCAGCATGCTAATATACACATAGTCTTCATCCTAGTTTATGCCTTACCAGTAATCCTTCATTCTGTCTTCTCACTCTCATGTGAATTGCCATCATACCAGCCACTCCTTCTTTCTTACCGCTAACCTTGCTAAACCAGTTGACATCAATGACAACTTAATGCCAAAATGCCAACAATCTCCCCCTTCGGCATTCATGTTAACTTATTGCAAGACACTTCATACCAGTACATTTCTCCCCCTTTGACACAATTACAAAGGATACTATACACTCCCCCTTTTCTCCATACCGAGCCCCCCCTTTGACTATTATCAACACCCCCTGAGCCACATAAATCCTTTCTAGGTAGATGACACAACTCCTAACTTGTGTCGAAGGTACTCAAAAGTGCTTACCGGTAATGGTTTGGTGAAGATGTCTACTACTTTTTCTCTAGTAGGGACATAATCCATCCTCACCTTTTGTCCTTCAACCTTCTCTTTGAGAAAATCATACTTGATAGCAATGCTCTTTGTTCTAGAATCCATCACCGAATTCTTTTCTATGTTGATTGCACTTGAATTGTCACACCAGATGAGGATAGGATCAATGATGTCTACCTGTATGTCCTTGAGGGTTTTGCTTCATCCAAAGAACCTAAGAGCAGCATGTAGCAGCAACAATGTATTCAGCCTCAGTAGTAGATAGAGAGAGTGAGTCCCACTTCTTGCTATGCCATGAAACCAACCAATCACCTAGAAAGAATGTACCACCACTTGTGCTCTTCCAATCATCAATGCAACCTATCCAATCAACATCAATGTATGCTTCCAAGATAAAATCTCCTTGTTTAGGATACCATAATCCATAACTGAGTGTCCCTTGTAGGTACCTAAAGATTCTACCTACAACATTCATATGTGACTGCTTAGGTGCAACTTGGAATCTGGCCACCATGCATACTGCCTGTACTATATCTGGTCTAGAAGCAGTTAGATACAATAGACTACCTATCATGGATCTATATAGAGTCTAATACACCACTGATGATTCATCATTCTTGCTTAATTTACTATCGGCACCATGGGGGTACTTACCGGTTTACAATCTTCTAGTTGGAATTTCTTCAACATCTCCTTTGCATACTTGATTTGTGAGATGAAGATTCCCTTATCTTGCTGTAATATCTATAAACCAAGGAAGTATGTCAATTCACCAAGCATTGACATCTCAAATTTTGACTACATCTGATCAACAAATTCTTTGCAGAGGTTGTCCTTGTTGTTACTACTTATCAAGTTGCCATTAGTTTTTATATTCAAAGTCATACTATATATTCTAGACAGTTAGCAGTACTGAATCATGCAGTCGGTATAACAGTCAAGTTGGTATGCACAGTCTAGTCAGTTATAGAAGAAAGTAGTCACAGAACGCAGTACACACTGAGCAGTAAAGATGACACACCGAGTTGATATTCACCAAGTGAAACGTTTTACCAGATACATTGAACCTGGACATGCATATGAAAATGTGTTACAAGATCAAGGCACATCTAACCATTATTACATTGGAAATTGCACTAGAAGATTGTGTATGATTATGAGGTCAATCTAACCAATGAAATATTTTGTTTAGTTATTCATTTGAGGAATCTTGTTTGTAAGATCGAAGCAATGAATTGGATCACCATTTTAAGAGATCTATTTATACAACATGAGTGAATTGTATGTATGCATGGAAGAAGACTATTATAGAGACACAGAAGTCACCAAGAAGGTTTTCAGAGAATAGTCGAAGAACAGAGTAAACAAAAGGGTTTACCAAGTTACTATATGGGTTACCGAGGTATGCTATAAGAAAGGTAATCTATTCTGAGCACATAGAATCTGCTATAACATTTTAGATGTAAAGTTGTAGATATTTGTAATGATTTTATTGTAATATTGTGAAGTTGTAAGAGAAACCTTTAACAGGGTAAAAGACTCTAATCAAGTCTATAAATTGTAAAGCCTCTAACCAAGTGCAGCATTCAGAATAAATTTTGTAAAATCCTTTAGCAAGGTAGATCTAACAGATCTTATTACTCCTAACAGGGTAAGCTATCAGAAATAGCTAAATGTAGCTCTAACCAAGCATTCTTTATTATTGCAGTAGTGAAGTTGTGGGTGCCATCCCCACCACAATTTTTCTCTCTAACCAAGAGTTTCTGTGTAACCAAAATATATGTGTTATGGAGTGAATCATGTATGATTGTTATCTTCTTGTTTTAACTTTATTTTATGTTACTGCACTATTCTGTTTATGCATAACAGTAAAGTTATTATTCAAGAAAAGTTTTGGAGTATTGATTCACCCCTCCCCTCTCAGTACATTAGCTTTCCATATTGGGCCTAACACTTGTTGCCTCCAAAGATAATGTCATCTACATACACAACCACAATGATCATGTGGTTCCCATCTTTCTTTGTGTATAGATTGTTGTCAGCACTCCCCTTTTTGAATCCCTGCTCCTTTAGGTATTGATCTAATCTTGAATACCAATCTCTAGGGACTTGCTTAAGGCCATACATGGCCTTATTCAACCAACACACAAATGTTTCATCATCATGTAGCAGAAACCCTTCTAGTTGCTCCATGTATACTTCTTCCAAATTTCCATTTAGGAAGGTAGATTATACATCCATTTGATATACTTTATAGCCCTTATAGGCAAAGAAGGCTAGAAACATTATAATTGCTTCTAATCTAGCTACCGGTGCAAATGTTTCTTCAAATTCAATCCCTTCTACCTAAGAGTAACCTTTGCACACTAGTCTAGCTTTGTGCCTAACAATCTTACCTTCTTCATTCATCTTATTCTGATAGACCCATTTCATGCCAATGATATTCTTGTCTTCCAGTCTAGGGACTAATTCCCAAGTCTTGTTCTTCTCAATCTATTGTAGTTCTTCTTCCATGGCATCCATCCATTCTCATCTTTTGCTGGCCTCATTGAATATTTTGGGTTCAACTTCAGTCATGAGGCAGAGGTTGACTTGTTCATCATTCCAAGCAAGTCTTATTCTAGTATGCACACCATCACTCTTATTTCCCAGAATTTGTTCTTTTGGGTGATGCAACTACACATACTGGTTGGGAACCTTCTTAGATGCTTCTTCTGGTTCATTGTCTGACTCAGCTTCATCACCTTTATTACTGGAATCATTATATTGGTTAACCTATGGTTGACATCCTTTGTGCATATCCTCATCAACTTTTACTTACACACTCTCAATGAATCTTCTTAGTCTTTTGTTGTAGCATTTGCATGCCTTGCTGTTAGATGAGTAACCAAGGAAGATTCCTTCATCACTCCTAGAGTCAAAACTTCCTAGACCATCCATATCTTTCTTGATAAAGCACTTGCTTCCAAATACTTTGAAGTATTTGATTGAGGGATTATGATCATACCACAACTCATAAGGTGTCATTTTGTTGTTTATTCTTAATTTAACCCAGTTCAAAGTATATGTAGTAGTATGAATAGCTTCCTTCCAATATGTGTCCGACTAGCTGGCCTTATTTAACATGGTTCTGGCCATCTCCTTGATTGTCTTGTTCTTCCTTTCTACCACACCAGTTTGTTGTGGTGTCCTAGGAGCTGAATATTGCCTTCTAATTCAATATTTTTCACAATAATATTCAAATTCATTTGATGTAAACTCTCCACCCCGGTTTGATCTTAGGCATTTTAACTTGCACCCACTTTCTTTATCCACCATCTTTCTAAAGATATTGAATCTTTCAAATGCTTGTGACTCATCTTGTAGGAAGGTGACCCATGTCATTCTTGAGTAGTCATCAATAAAGAGCATAAAGTATATTTCACCTTCAAGTGCTCTTGTCCTAGTTGGACTACACAGATCTATATGCACAATTTCAAGTGGCCTTGAGGTGTTTTACTCTTTTGTCCTGAAGCTCGCCTTAGTTTGCTTACCTTTCACACATTCATAACAAAATATGCTTACCGGTTTGATGATGATTGGAATATTCCTCACACACCCCTTTCTGCTTACTGCAACTAGGTTATAGAAGTTTATGTGGCCTAATATTTGGTGCCACAACCAACTTTCATCAACCTATCTTAACATGTACTGGGACTCATAGCATTCCTTTAGATTATAAACATTGTCATTTGTTCTCTTTCCTTTTACCACAACTTGACCGACACTGTCTTTCTTTATCTATCAACCAGTTGAGTCAAAGGTGAATTTATAACCTTTGTCACACATCTTACTCACACTTAGCACATTGTTCTTTATGCCTTCCACATAATATACATCATGTGCCTTCAATTTTCCATCAATACTTAGAGTGCCTTTTCCCTTTATTTTGATGGATGAGTTGTCTCCAAATCTTACTGAACCACCATTCCAATCTTCAAGTTTGATGAATTTCTTTTTGGTGCCAGTCATGTGGTTGGAGCAACAACTATCTACAACCCATAGATTTTTCCATTCAACATGTAATGCAGTCTGCACTATGAGACTTGATTCTGCCTTTTCTTTTTCTTTCTCAACCCATACCGGTTTGGTTTTCTTCTTCTTGTCAGCTACTATATTGTGCTCAGGTTTCGTTACCGGCTCTTGATCAGGATTTGTCTTCTTCTGCTTGATCTTCCTATTTTTACATAACCTTGTTGTGTGTCCAAACTCTTGACAGTTATAGCATTTTACATTTTCATTAGAGGGTATATCCTTAAAATTATTGTAGGGTACTGGTTTATTCTTCCTCCATTCAAAACTCTTATGACCATATCCATTGTACTCATAGCAAACAACATTCATATCCTAGGGTTCATTAAATGGATTTCTATTTTAATAACTCATAGAGGACTTATTGATTAATCTACAGTCAGCTATTCTATGCACAAATTTGTTACACCAGTAATAGTAACCTTGAAAGTTTGAAACATACCGATTAGGTTTCCTTGGTCCTAAATAGGACTGCCTCATCGGGAGCCTTCCCTTTATGTTGTTGAATCTGGTGAATCCTTCATGGTCAACTCTTTCATTTCTCCTTGGATCTAAATGTTGGTTAAAAGAGTGTGGCCTCTGGTTTATTGCTGCATACTAGTTTGAGTAGCAATTTCCAATGGCATCTGCATATGTCTTTTTACCAGTATCCTTGCCTACAGTGAATGTCTTCTTTTCTTCACCTTCAATTGAAGAGGTGAACTTTATTTATTTGTCGTATTTATCTTTGTGGGTTTAACTTTTACCTTCTTCAAAGCCTAAGCCACCAGTGTCTTTGGATCACTTTTGTTTGCTCAACATCTTGTCTAAGGCCTCGGTGTTGCCTTCATATTTTCTCCTTACTTTTATTTCTTATTTACTTTCTTCAAGTTCCTTTCTGAGCTTCACCATTTCTTCTTCCAACTCTGGATTCTCCTTTTCCTTCTTTGTCAGATTAGAGGATGTAGCCTCACATATCCTCTTAGTTTCTTCCAGCTGCAATTTCAAGTCAAATATAACCTAACTGGACTCATCCATGGATTGCTTCAAGAGATCTTATTCATCTACTGTAGAAAGCTTGACCTTTTTGAGTTCTCTTCTTGTTTTACTCAATTCCTCAAGAGCATTGATAAGTTCACCTTCCAAATCCACTTCATCTTCAATATCCTCCTCTTCCTCATCTTCATCAACTGGTTTATCAAGTGCCATGAAGAGATTGACTTTTCTGTCATTCTCATGGTAATCATCTTTTGATGCATTTTCTTCATCTGTCGTATCATCCTCGATAGTATATAGGCTGTTCTGATTCTGGTAGCCTCTCCTTCCTTGCCATTAGTCATTTCTTTCTCTATTTTTGCTAGCAGATTTTCTAAACTCTCTTGACTCATCTCCACTAGTTTCTTTGTGGGGACAATTTGTAGCAAAGTGTCTGATCTTACCACAGTTGAAACATTTGAGTGGTAGCTTTCCTTTATACTGATCGGATTCTCTTTTGAGCTTCTTGACAAATTTTTCTACTTCTACATCAGAGTCTTCATTGGATTCTTTATGAGTGGTTGCTTCTTTGCCCTTTTTGGTGATGTTGAATGCTGCTTCTTTCCTTAAGAAGTATCACCGATTGTTCTCATATCATAGGTTGTCAGTGAGCCAAATAACTCATCCATTGTAAAAGTATTCAGATCCTTGGCTTCTTCTATGGCATACACCTTAGTATCATACTTAGGTGTGAAAGATCTAAGTACCTTCTTGACAAGAATTTCATTTGCAATCTCTTCTCCAAGTCCTCTGATGGTGTTCATAGTTTCAGCAAACGTGTCAAGATAGACTAAAATCTTTTCATCATCTTTCATCTTGATGCTTTCAAGTTGGTCCCTTAGTGCTTGTAGCTTGGCCTCTTTGACTTTTGCATCTCCTTCAAACAACCTCTGCAATTTATCCCAAGTCTCCTTCACTGAAACACAATGCATGACTTTGACAAACTCATTATCAGATAGCCCGCTCAAGATAGCATGTTTGGCCTTTGCATTGTTCTCATACTCCTTTTTGACATCCAGATTAGTGGGAGGAACACTAGGAATAGTATACCCATTCTTGATACACATCCACACATCAAAACCCAGGTAGGAAATATAGGTCTCCATTCTTCTACTCTAGAAGGCATAGTTGGATACATGGGGGCTTTTGAGGAAGTAGACTCATTTCTTGCCATTGTGTTCAAATTCCAGAATCTACCCAAGGTTTAAAGATAACTGGGAACCTAAGCTCTAATACCAATTGTTGAACATAGAGTACCACTGAGAGGGGGGTGAATCAGTGGTTGCTAAACTTTTTGATCTTTCAAAGAAACTTCAGAATACTAGTTATTAACTTAAGAACTAAACAATCAAACCAGTGAAGCAGAAAGGAAAACCAAAGAGATCAATCACACAAATGCAACCCACAACACCAGATATGCAAGAAAAACCCAATATGGGAAAAACCTCGATGAGAAAAGCTATTGGAGACTATTGCTCCAATCCAGCCTCACAAGTAAAACACTAGATTACAAATATTTAGGGCACCAACCCCTTCTATTTTACGAAACCAACCCAAGGAGCACCCACCCCTACACCAAGCTCCAACTTGGTAATGTATATATTGAAATACAATTTAGATACAATTAAGGCTTCTTGTTGCAAATGAATTGTGCAACTCCTGATTAAATATCTTACTGCCAGTTGATGGTCTTTTCTCATCCACTGGATCTCACACTACCAATTGTGAGATTACTCTCTCTGATTCTTGACTTCTATTATCACTCTCTTTCTCTCACAGTCTCACAACACATTGTGTCACACTTGGATGCTTCCTTGCTCTACCACACCTCACCGGTTTGCTTAACTATTGAACTAAAGTTATACCAGTACCCAATCACTACCGATTAAACCCTCTCACTAATTTGCTTGCTCACTTACTCTGCAACTTTCTTAGAATAACTTTTAAGGCCAAAATTCTTCTTTTTACTTAATCTCTCTTCTCTCTTTTTCTTCTCTGCAACATCATCTCACTCTGTCTCAAGTTCATATATTTAACATCATGATTTCCCACTAAGAATGCATTCAAGAACTGAGCGGTTAGGGTTTCCTTTACCTGACTCAATCTTCATGAGATCCGATCTAGTCTATCTTGGATTGATCACCTGTACTCCAAGGATGCAACTGTACACATTTTCATTATCCAATGCATACTTGCTAAAGATAGCAATCACGTACAAGATTTCCTACCTTGAAATCTATTGACTCATAAAATGCTAGTTGTTTCCTTTTCGAGGTCTTCTTGCAATCAGATTTCCTTTTCATTGATCCAGGCACCAACTATTCCCTGACCTTCCTCTGTCATTCTTTCTTCCTTGAGCTGCATCAGTCAATTACAATTCCGTGATTTGTGGTTGTTTCATTAATGTCGACTAGTTGTTTCAAGAACCATGTCGATGGAGGCTTCACCAACCTCTGCATGTTTTCCACCTCAGCTCCACATGGAATCACAATGGTCAATCACTTAGCTCACCGACACACAGTCGGTTCATACTTGATCATTCAGAAAACTCATACTGGTACATCTCTTTACCGATGAGACCTTCTTCTTCTTCTAACTGGCAGTGCACACTACACCAGTAACACATCTTCAACTCTAGTGGTTTGTGATAACTTTAACATTTTTCCTCTTCATCAAAAGTATTTCTCTACCGGTTTTTACTCAACATGCTAATATACACACAGTCTTCATCCCAGTTTATGCCTTACCAGTAAGCCTTCATTCTATCTGCTCGAGCTCATGTGAATTGCCATCATACCAGTCACTCCTTCTTTCTTACTAGTGGCCTTGCCAAACCAGTTGACATCAATGACAACTTAATGCCAAAATGCCAACAGATAGCCACTAACCCCATGTCCCCATGCGACTGCTTATGAACATTTTCTGCTTAAATTTAAGTAGTTGAAGTGTTCCCATATAAAATTTCAATCAGGAGAAAATGAAAAATTGGAATCTCTCCCTATTTTAGTGGAGTGACAGCTGCTTAAAAATTAAAAAATAAGCTTTGAAAAAAAGGGGGGCTAGAATAAGAAGTTGTTGCTTATTGACAAAAATGCCATGTGGCTTCACAATTTTTCTTCCCTCTACTCTTTATTTTCCTACAATTTTTCCTACAAATTTATTTGTGAGAAATATTATTGATAATTTTATTTACCAAATTATTTAAGAGGATTGCATAAAAAAAGCACACCTGCTCCACAAATTACTCCTCAAATAGTTGAACAACTGTTGCTAGCCAAAATAAGCTAAGGAGCTACATGGGGACCTGCCCTAAGTATGTCCAATGTTAAAATAAATGATATCAACTTAAACATGGTGTTAGTTTCTCCTTAAGATTCTCAATTACACCAACCTAATAAAAATGCTTATAGAATACTTGAAATGATATGATCTTGTTGAATTATCTGTTAATTGAAAGGGTTTCCAAAATTTACTCTTATTTTGTCTAGTCAAGCACCGTCGATGGACAAAATATAAGAAAGCGTAGAGATCATTTGATCTATATAGTGAAAAGGAAAGCTGAATTTGGAAGATTTATAGCTTTACAGAAAATATTTTTTATTGAAAATGGAAAGTAGTTGATTCAGTGAATGGATGGATAATGAATAATTTGGTAATTTTTTGTGAGCACGGATGAATGACTCCCTTATATAATTGGTGTGATGTGTGAAAATTGATCTTAGAATTACTAGTAAATTAACCTAGACCAATGTTCTCTCCACAACACATTGGAACACGAACTAACCAAAGGCATTTATATTTGGCTATTGCCTTAAAGGAGAGACAGGTTATTTGTGTTTTATTGTTTTGTTGCAAAGAGGATTGATTGATAGATATTTTATTATGAGTATTTCATATCATAATAGTAGTATATTTTCTAATTAATTTTATTATATTTGAAATTATTATTCCCTCTACTACACATAAGTGATTGTATGAAGTACATCGTGCATAACTCTATTAATACTAATGAGTATAGATCATTTCAGAAATAATGCAGGTACTGAAATGTATTGTTGCTTAGGTTTCATGAGAAAACCAAGAATGTTGTAACTATAGTGAAAAGATTTATTGTATTCATTTTTTACATAAAAGAACTAATGAAATATCCTACTACTAATTAGGCTATAAAAAAATTATGTATAGGAATTATGCGGGATAGAGTTTTGTAGTCAATTCTTAATATTTTTGAAAACATAATGTGTTTTGAAATGACATAGTTATACTGATCTTCTCATATAATCTCTCCATTGAACGAAGATTGTGTATTGGATAACTATTTTTTACACATAACTTCATAGGTGTGATTTTAGTTATGGGGTGGAAAATTGAGGCATTGTATGGTGGAACATTGGGTAAAGACACATGTATTCATGTGATATCATTTATTTGATGAACTTCAATAGAATGATGAATGCTACTCTCTTAAATAATTATCAATGAATATTAATTCATCTTGGTTTTTCAGTCAAATTGTTTCATGGTTCATGGTGTAATGTTGAATTATTAAATATTATTGTTATGTGACATGTGTGTATTTGCAATTATAAATCTTGAGTATGATTGGAGACTTATATAATTATTAGTTCCTATCAAGACAATACTTATGCATTCATTGAATTCTATTTTTTCATTAGTTTAGTCAATCATTGAAGAGAATTAAAAAATTTAAACAAAAATTCTCTAGTCTTTTTTCAAAAAAAAATTTAAATGATTGTAAAAGTATCATTTTTCTCACTTTATATTAATTTATGTTGTAAATAGTAAGTAGAAAATTCAATTTTCAAAATAAATAAAAAAACACATTTTATATATTTAATTATTTTGTCAGTAATATTAAATTCCAATCTACCAAGTTACGACTATAGCTATTTTGGCTCTAAAATGGCATGTCAAGCCATGATGTGGCTCCAAAATTGCATGCCCTCCCATGATGCCATGAGACACGTTCTGGGACCCACCATCAAGCTGATGTGGAGGCATGTTGTCGATTTGCGGTTGATGGAAAGCATTTGCACACGACTAACATTTTCCTGTCACTCTCACGTCACACACATGACTATAGTTTGTAGCCACGTGTGTCCAAACATTTGAAATGTCAGGTGTAAACTAAAGAAAAAGCCTCAAAAACCATTTTGGAGACTGAATAGCTACGTCCGGTGAGGGATAGTCAAAAGGTCAAGAGAAATAATCTAGAGGTGGAGGTTTTGGTCGAATCACAGAGTGAGAAGAGTTGTGGTTGCTGCAAGAAGGGCTTGCTATCCAGTCAAGGTATGTTAAACATGTGCATTGTATGATTTTTTTTTTTTTTAAACTCCTTGGGGTTTTCCTAAGTCTGCCAAAAGGTCTAGAGCAATAATTTGGAGGTGGAGGTTTTGGTTGAATCATAGAGTTAAGGGAGTTGAGGTTGCCATGAAAAGGGCTTGATATCCATTTGAGGTATGTTAAACATGTGCATTATATGAAATATTTGAAAAAAACTCTTTGGGGTTTTCTTGAGTCTGCTAACATGCCTCCAATTTTGTGTGTAGGGAGGAGGGATTGTATCACAAAGGTGTGTGAGAGGCATAAAAATTGGACAAGAGGGTTTGTGGCCACAAAGGCGAGGTCATGTTGGCAATTGACACTCAATTGGTTGGTTTCACTATGTTGTCATTGATGGCAACATGGTATTTTGTTTCAACTTCATGTTTTGGTTAAGTTGTGTACTGACAGGCACTTCACAGACACTACACTGGCACCGACAGGATAGAAGGATTTCTTTGGTTATCGACAATGTAGGCCAACATGGTTTAGAATATGGTAATCTGTATTGGAGGCCAACATCTCTTAGATCCGGCATCGGCAATTGTTTTTGATACTCATGCATTTATGTTATCTAATCGAAATGTAACTCGATATTGTAAATATCTTTGTAAACCAACATAAGGCATGATAAGTTGTATAGGATATATAGGTCAATTGGATTAGATCATTTTGATATAGAAATGGTGATAGATATGTGAATGTGATATAATGCGAAATATATCAGAGATTATGTATGTGAGGATATTTATGTAAGGGTTTAGGGTTTCAGATCAGAACAAACAAAGCTTAAACCAGAATAGTATTTTGGCATAGAAGATGCTATCTTAGCAGTTCAACTCTTCTCTAGATTGTAGTCTAGATTTATATGTAGTGAGTGAGGCTCCATTTGTGATTGAGAAATGTGTTCTAGGTTATAAGCCTTCCTCCAAGTGCAGGCCCTTTATATTTTGTAATATATCTTCATATGGCCAATGGATTGATATTGTGGGTCACAAATCCCATTGTGGTTTTTCCTCTTTAAGGTTTTCCATGTATAATGATGTGTGTTATGATTATCATTTATGTGATTGGCTTATTGGTTGCTTTACTTCTTTAAATTTTGTATGTATCGGTATACCAGTTGGTGTATGCATGTTTTAATAAGGCTAAAATTAATTGATCTGGTATAACATTGATTCACCCCCCCTCTTAGTGTTATTGGATTCCAATAATTGGTATTAGAGCCTTGTGCCTTGGAGGAAGTTTAATAGCTTGAGGAAGATCCTGAATCCATAATCCATGGACATGGGTTTGGAGAAACAACTTGAGATGGAACTTGAAGATTATGATGTTGAAAGGTTGAAGAACTTAAAGCTACAAGATGAACTAAATTATGCTAAGTAATTCATTCTTGTCCTACAAGAGAGGCTATCATCTATTCAAGCTAGGAGGAAGGAACTTTTACAAAGCTAGGATGATGAAAAGAAAGATGCACTTAAGGAACAATGTCAAAAATTGAGTCACGAGAACATGGTTATGAGAATTGAAATGCAATCTATAACTATGAGAATGTCTAAGGAGATTGAGGAATGAAAGAAAAAGGAAGAAAATCTTGTTGTATCCCTAAAGAACAAATTTGAAGAATATGGTAGGTTGGTTCATGAGAATGATATGTTGAGAACTGATTTAGTACAATCCCAGAGTAATGAACAAGAGATTGAGAGACAAATAATAATTATAAGAGAAGATCTAACTACTGCAAGTGAGTATAAAGAAAAATTCAAGATTATCTCAGCACAGCTAGATGAGTTGTTGAAGAGACAAAGGCAAAATGGAGATTCCAGTGGACTTGGATTTGAGCAAGGACAGAGTTCTGGTACTGCTAATGAAGATCAAAACCATAAGACACCGATAAGGAAATTTAATGGTAGATGTGTTGTTTGCAATAGATTTGGTCACATGGCTAGACAATGTAGAAACAAAGCAAATCAAAACCTTGATTCTGCTCCTGGTAAATGTTGTAAATGCAATAAGTATGGCCATAAGACAAAATATTGTAGAGTGAATGTTAAATTCTATGCATGTGGAAAGTTTGGACATATGGATAATCAGTACAAGTCAAGCAATCATAGTGGTTTTAGCAAAGCAATTCAAAGGAACAATGTTACATGTTATGCATGTAATGAGGTTGGACATATTGCTAAATTTTGTAGAAGCATAAATCCACCGGTTGGTAATGGAGGATCAAATGAGAAAGGGAAAGACAAGGTTAGTGAAATCTGACAAGATCATACTCAAAGATGGGTTAGGAAGACTGAAGAACAATCATCAGATGGAAATGCACCAGTTACTTATCTAACAGAGGAGATTGCTCCTGCACCAGCAGGTAGCTCATTCGCTAACTAAGGCAGATGCCTTAGAGGTAGGAAAAATTCATGAAAATGCTGCATATGCCCCAGGAAGAGGTTCTGGAAGATGTTCCAGACATTGGAGATGCTTATCCAGCATGGATATGTTATGTTCGAGATCCGATATCTCACCGACAGTCATTAATGTCAATGGAAGATTAGGGTTTTTCTTGGAGGTTAAAAGGTTGAATTCACTTCATTATTGATCACCTTGCATTCAGAGTGATTAAGAGTGACTAAGAGTGATCAAAGGCATTTCAGAGCAATCAAATTTCTTCTTGAGCAATTTCACCAACGACTGGAAGAATTTGTTAAGGGTTTTCACCAGAAGCGATCAACAGGTATTTATATTTAAACATGGAGGTGACATCATCATCTATTCCTATCTTTGTTGCAAATCCGACTATAGTAGAGGTCGAGGACTACCCCAGGCCAATTTTCAAGTGGTTTCCGCATGTAGCTACCCTAGAAGATTTGATTGGAGCATTTTCCCATGTTTCGGAGGGAGTTGTCTATGTTGAAGATGTTAGAGCATACATACATTATCACATTGAGGACTTGGGAACATTTGAAATAAAGGGCATGTACATGAGCGAGCTAATGGGAGAATTTGGAAAGATCAAACTGGCATACAAGCACATTGAGGACTTAGGGTTTACTGGCATTCTGAACATCCCATAATTCAAAGATTAGATAATTAGGTATGTTTTGATCAGAGTACATGGGGAGTTTATTTGGTTGCATAGACCTTACAAGATCACCAAGGAATTCATCAGGGCAATCACTAGTTTGCCATAGGTTAGGAAACATCCAGACAAAGAAGGTTTTGAATGATTACGTGAATAAAATCACTGGCATGACATTTGATAGGAGATCTATGAGAATAAGCACTATTACTGACATGGACATCAGATTTGGTAGAATGATCATTGGATATAAGGTAACCTAGTCAAACTGATTGAACTCTGTTTCCAATTCATGCATTTTTCTAGCATACAAAATGATGAGAGAAAATGAGAAATTGGATCTATACAATTGGATGTTAGATGAACTATTTGATAGTTCTGATACTTAATATAAGTACAGATCTGATAGCCAACAAGATGAGAGGGGGGGTGAATCATACAAACTTAATCATTAATGAAAACATCAGATTCAACCTCAGTAATATATATCAGTCATAGAATAAAACTGTCAAACATGCAAACTCAAAAGCATATGAACAATATAAACCTCATAACACCAGAATTAACATGGAAACCCACATAGGGAAAAACCACTGTGGGATTTCAGACCCACTAAGAAATATACTCTTCTAGAGTATGCTCAATTAAAAGCCAATCCTGTTAAAGATTACAAAACACATTGCTAGATGTGACCCAGTTAAGGGATTTCCCTCAGATCTGTTAGGATCTTCACTCTATTAGAAGTGACCTTGTCAAAGGATTTCAAACACTCATTTTGAATGTCACCTTGTTAGAGGATTTACTTATAAGACTGTTAAGTCCACTCAGTTAAGAGATTTCCCGTTACTTTCACAAGCTAACAGTAATACAATCTATCTGCAACTTTACATCTAAAATGCTAAAGCAGATTCTTATTTGTTCAACACAATCTAGACATAGAACTATTCTTGTCTATCTGTTGGGCATCAATACAATGTTATTCCAACAGGTCTTCAAGCTTCTGTGCTCGGTGATCACTATGTAGCATCCCTGTGCATACACTTGCCCACCTTCATTATTTATCAACAGTTTCCTATTTATAAACAATCATCTAACTGCTTAATCTCCTTGATCACATTTTCCATGATCAATCATAGCCATCAGATATTCAATCTTGTCCAGGTTCATTGTATCTTACGATCTGAAAAATGTTTTACCTTGCCTTGGAACTTGCACAATCATCTTGGAACTTGTGTTAGGGTAATGTGGTTCAATCTGAGCTGTAGATCTTCTTGCCGACTTTCCATTTCCTTAGATTTGTTAACAAACTTCTTCCACGGCTTGCCAATCATTGATCCTCTCCAGCTCAGCAGCTTCTTTCATTAAATATCACATGTAAACATTTAATTCATTCTGTTATAGCTTGGTTACAACTCGGTGAATACTAAACTTTACTCGGTAGACATTTTGTCTTCATTAACCAACTACGATAACCTTAGGGTTTACTGACTAGGTTCCTTAGAGTTTACCGACTAGGTTCTTTGGAGTTTACCGACTAGGTTCTTTGCCTGATATCATTGTGTAGTATTAACCTTTACATTTTACAACATATGTATGACATTAAAGCAATCTAAAACATCAAGATCTCATCATTGTCTGACTCGGTATAGTTTCCCATTGAATAACTTATCCCCTTATTCATCATATTCTTTCTTGTGTCTTTACCGACTTCTTTATAATCTTCATATCATATTTCTTAAGATATGGCAACAACATACTGAATTAGAAAATCAATTTCTTGACATCAATGACAAAATAATAATATCAAGATAGTAAAACATCTTTAATCAGTTATGTCCATAATCATCAACAACCTTCTCAATATCCTTGTTTTATTACCAACAATCTCCCCCTTTGGCATTGATGGCAAAACCAATTGATTTGATCATTAAGAATTTGGATTGTTGTGATTCTGAAATGCTCTCCCCCATACATTAGACTTCTCTTATGGTTTTCTTTCAATCTTCTTAGGTCTTCTCCTCCTAGTAGTCTTCTCCTCCTTGGGTAGGTCTTCTCTTCCTAGTAGTCTTCTCCCCCTTTGACAACAATGCCAAAAAAGAAAAGAACTAAAAATAAGTTATTTCTGTAAGAAGTTATTTCCTGCTGATGTGTATCAACTGAGTCTCGGTCAGAGCATTAGTTTACAATTCATGTCCCCTATATCATTGCCTGTATTATCTCAATATTGTTCCAGTACACTTTCAGAAAAGAATTCTTAAAGTGTAACACTCTAGCATCATCTCCCTAAAAGATATTCAATAGATTCATCGAAGTGATGCTTTCACCGAACTCAGTCAGTGAGTAGAAGATAGGGGTAGGACCCCTAACTTACTTCTGAGATATTCAAAAATATCCTTTGGTAGTGGCTTGGTGAAGATATCAGCTATTTGTTCCTTTGTGTTAACATATTCCAACACCACTCACTTTTCATTAGCTTCTTCTCTAAGATAATGATATTTGATAGATATGTGCTTTGTCTTAGAGTGCATAACAAGGTTCTTTGAAATATTAATGGCACTAGTATTGTCACAGAATATAGTTACTGGCTCAGTAACTTTCTCATTTATACCTTCCAATAATTGTTTGATCCATGCAATGTTGGTACAATTCAGTGCTGCAGCAACATAATCAGCTTCGGTTGTTGACTGAGAAACACATCCTTGTTTCTTGCTAAGCCAACTCACTAGTCTTTCTCCTAAGAAGAAAGCTCCTCCACTTGTGCTTTTCCTATCATCAATGTTGCCTGCCCAATCAACATCAATATAGACTTTCAAATCAAAATCATTTCCTTTCTGATATACTAAGCCATAATCTTTTGTGCCTTTCAAGTATCTGAAAATTCTTTTGATTGCTGTCATGTGTATTTCCTTAGGATCTGCAGAGAATCTTGCAACAATACCAACTGCATGTGCTATATCAGGCTTGCTATGAACAACATATTGTAGTTTTCCAATCATGGATCGGTAGAGTGTCTCATCAACAGATGCAGATTCATCATTCTTTGATAGTTTGTAGTTTGTAGTCATAGGAGTACTTACTGGCTTTGAATCCTCCATTACAAATTTCTTCAAGATTTCCTTTATGTATTTGGATTGAGTAATGAAAATTTCATTTTTCATTTGCAGTATCTGTAAGCCTATAAAATACTTTATCTCACTAATTAATGACATCTCAAATTCTTTGCTCATTTCATTACCAAAGTTCTTGCATAAAGAGTCATTTCCACAAAATATAATATCATCAACAAATATGGCTGAGATTAGTATTCCATTTTCATCATTCTTCATGTACATGTTGTTGTTCTCACTTGTCTTTATAAAACCAATCTTAATCAAATAAGAGTGTAATCTTTCATACCATGCTCTAGGTGCTTGTTTCAGACCATATAAAGCTTTGTTCAATTTACATACCTGATCTTTATTATTGTCTTCAACAAATCCTTCAGGTTGTTCAATGAAAACTTCTTCTTCTAATATTCCATTCAGAAATGTAGATTTGACATCCATTTGATATACCTTGAATTTTTTGAAAGCATCATATGCCAACAATGTTCTAACTCCTTCAAGTCTGGCAATAGGTGCAAAAGTTTCACCATAATCAATTCCTTCTTCTTGGGCATAACCTTTGCAAACCAATCTTGCTTTGTTCTGAATGACCTCTCCTTTCTCATTTAGCTTATTTCTGAAGATCCACTTTGTACCGATTACATTTTTGTCCTTAGATCTTGGGACTAGTGTCCATGTGTCATTCTTCTTGATTTGATCAATCTCTTCAGTCATAGCATTTATCCAATCTTCACTATTAAATGCTTCTTTTACTATTCTCGGTTCAAATTCAGATATCAAACATGTGTTTTGTCTCAGTTTGTTCCTTGTCATCACTGGATCATCCTTATCTCCTATAATCTAACTTGGTGCATGATGTCTTCTGACATATTTGGCTAATACAGGCTCGGTAGGCTCTATATGATCCTCTTCATCACTCGATAACTGGATATCTTCCTCATTTCCTTCAATATTTATCTCGATAGGACTTTTTGGTTGCACATAGACAAATTCATCATAGTCTTCTGGTTCTTTGGAATTCCCATCATCAGTTCTTTCTGCAAATTCATCAATTTTCACATTTACACTTTCTACTATTTTGTTAGATGATTTGATCAGACATTTAAATGCTTTGCTTCTAGAAGAATATCCTAGAAATGTTCCTTCTTCACTTTTCTGATCAAACTTGTCATTTCTATCATCTTTATGAACATAGCATTTGCTTCCAAAGATCTTAAAATAACTTATGTTAGGTTTCTTGCCATACCAGATTTCATAAGGTGTCTTCAAAGTACCTTTCTTCAATTGAACTCAGTTCAAGGTGTAAATAGCTATGCTTATTGCTTCTCTCCAAAACTTTTGTGGAACCTTCTTCTCAATCATCAGTGTTCTAGCACAATCCACAATAGATCTGTTTCTTCTTTTAGCTATTCCATTCTATTGTGGAGCCTCAATGCAGAGACTTGTCTTTTAATACCATGATCATTGCAAAATAGGTTGAACTCATCAGAAGTGAACTCTCCTCCTCTATCTGATCTAAGACATTTTAGTTGTCTTCCTGTTTCATTTTCAACTCTAGCCTTGTACCACTTAAACATTTGAAAAGCTTCTAATATTTCCTTTAAAAACATTACTGACATCATCCTTGAATAATCATCCACAAATAATATGAAATACTTATCACCATAATAACTTTGAACTTTCATAGGACCACAAAGATCAGTGTGTACAAGATCTAAAATTCCCTTAGAAGTGTAGGACTTACTTGTAAAGCTGGATCTTGTCATCTTTCCCATTTGGCATCCTCGGCACATAGCATTCTCAAGTTTTTCAAGACTCGGTAGACCTCTTACTCTGTGCTTCTTACTTGTCTTGATCAAATTATCAAAATTAACATGACAAAACCTTTTATGCCATAACCAGGTGTTATCAATCTTTGCATGCAAACACTTGTTGTGAGTTGAGTCAAGGTGAAATGTATTACCTTTTGTTTGTGTCCCGGTAGCAGCTAACTTTCCATTCTTGTCATGAACTTTGACAATTCCTTTCTGAAATTCTATTCGATAACCTGTGTTGTTTAGCTGTGCTACACTCAACAAATTATATTTCAAACCTTCAACCCAATAAACATCATTGCATCTTACTTTATCAAGAAGTGTTATGGATCCTTTACCTCTTACCGGACATGGTGCATCATTACCAAATCTACCATAGCCTCCATCATAATCTTCTAACATAACAAACTTGTGTTTATCTCTTGTCATATGATGTGAGCATCCACTATCTATAATCCAAGAATCATTTGTGTTTATGTGAGATATTAGGGCTTTTTCTTCATACCTTTCTTCATCTGATCCATCCTTGATAGCCACATAAACAACTTCCTCTATATCAGTCTCATCTGATTTATCATCTTCAAATTCCTCATCAGCAATTAAGCATGTCTTTCTATCTCTTCTTCTAAAGTCTTGGTGACCTTTGTAATGATTATCTTTTTCTCTGTCATCTCGGTAATCTCTCTTTTCAATGAAATCTTTGTCAGGATAGTTAGAAGCCATATGTCCAATCTTATCACAATTGAAACATTTCAAGGGTAGTTTTCCCTTATACTTACCTTTGCCTCTTGGTAACCTTTTGGCCAATAGTGCTTCAAACTCTTCTTGCTTTCTGATTTCTTCATATAGTTTGTGTACCTCCTCCATGTTCTTCTGAAATCTTTCACTTGATCCACTATGATCTCCTCTAGAGTACTTATACTTTCTTTCATTGTAATCATTAGATTCATTTAGATGAAAAGAACTAAATGCAGATTCAACTTTATTTACCGATGACCCACTGTTATCAAAATTACTTAACTCAAATGCATGTAGCTTACCAATAGTAGCATCCAAGGAAACTGGCATATTAGGTACAGACCTTAATTCATTGATTGCAGAGACTCAGATTGCATAGGCAGGTAGAAGGGTTCTTAACAACTTACTTGTCACATCCTTTTCTTCAATAGTTCCTCCTGCTCCTTTGATTTGATTTATAGTCTCTTTTAGTCTTGTACAGTACTGGGTTATGTTCTCACCTTCATTCATCCTCATAGATTCAAGTTGTCCTCTTAGACTATCAACTTTTGCTCTTTGAACATGTTCATCTCCTCCATATATAGACATGAGCTTAGTCCACATAGCCTTCGCATCATTGCAGCCTTCTAGATCATTAAACTCAGAGTCAGTCAATGTAGATGTTATTTCAATCATTGCATGAATGTGTTCTTGATTTTCCTTTATCTCTTCCATAGTCAATGGATAGGTGCTCGGTGCAACAAAATCATTCTCTAGATAGTATATAGCATATTCTCCAACTCCTGATAGATGTAGCTTCATCCTTTTTTGCCATGTAGAGAAACTTGACTTATTCAGCTTAGGTGCATCCCTCTTATACATCTTCGGATCTTTAACTCAAGTGCCTTTAAACTTTCCTTTCAGAGACCAAAGCTCTAATACCAATTGATAGTTCTGATACTTAATAGAAGTATAGATTCGATAGCCAACAAGATGAGAGGGGGGGGTGAATCATACAAACTTAATCATTAATGAAAACATCAGATTCAACCTTGGTAATATATATCAGTCATAGAATAAAACTGTCAAACATGCAAACTCAAAAGCATATGAACAATATAAACCTCATAACACTAGATTTAACGTGGAAATCCAAATAGGGAAAAACCACTATGGGATTTCGAACCCACTAAGAAATATACTCTTCTAGAGTATGCTCGGTTAAAAGCCAATCCTATTAAAGATTACAAAACACATTGCTAGATGTGACCCAGTTAAGGGATTTCCCTTAGATCTGTTAGGATCTTCACTCTATTAGAAGTGACCTTGTCAAAGGATTTCAAACACTCATTTTGAATGTCACCTTGTTAGAGGATTTACTTATAAGACTGTTAAGTCCACTCGGTTAAGAGATTTCCTGTTACTTTCACAAGCTAACAGTAATACAATCTATCTGCAACTTTACATCTAAAATGCTAAAGCAGATTCTTATTTGTTCAACACAATCTAGACATAGAACTATTCTTGTCTATCTGTTGGGCATCAATACAATGTTATTCCAATAGGTCTTCAAGCTTTTGTGCTCGGTGATCACTATGTAGCATCCTTGTGCATACACTTGTCTGCCTTCATTATTTATCAACAGTTTCCTATTTATAAACAATCATCTAACCACTTAATCTCCTTGATCACATTTTCCATGATCAATCATAGCCATCAGATCTTCAATCTTGTCTAGGTTCATTGTATCTTACGATCTGAAAAATGTTTTACCTTGCCTTGGAACTTGCACAATCATCTTGGAACTTGTGTTAGGGTAATGTGGTTCAATCTGAGCTGTAGATCTTCTTGCCGACTTTCCATTGCCTTAGATTTGTTAACAAACTTCTTCCACAGCTTGCCAATCATTGATCCGCTCCAACTCAGCAACTTCTTTCATTGAATATCACATGTAAACATTTAATGCATTCTGTTATAGCTCAATTACAACTCAGTGAATACTAAACTTTACTCAATAGACATTCTGTCTTCATTAACCGACTGCAATAACCTTAGGGTTTACCGACTAGGTTCCTTAGGGTTTATCAACTAGGTTCTTTGGAGTTTACCGACTAGGTTCTTTGCCTGATATCATTGTGTAGTATTAACCTTTACATTTTACAACATATGTATGACATTAAAGCAATCTAAAACATCAAGATCTCATCATTGTCTAACTCAGTAGAGTTGCCCATTGAATAACTTATCCCCTTATTCATCATATTCTTTCCTGTGTCTTTACCCACTTCTTTATAATCTTCATATCATATTTCTTAAGATATGGCAACAGCATACATAATTAGAAAATCAATTTCTTGACATCAATGACAAAATAATAATATCAAGATAGTAAAACATCTTTAATCAGTTATGTCCATAATCATCAACAACCTTCTCAATATCCTTGTTTTATTGCCAACACTGTTAATAAACCTAGGAAAGATTAAGGGAGAAAAGAAAGGATCCTTCTGATATGGCAACTTAATTGTTTGGTTAATGTTATTTTTCATGAATGAAACTCCCGGTTTGGGGAAGAGGGAATGGGCATTTGATATCCCAATAGGGAGACAATAAAAATAGTCAATTGCTACTTTAGGCAGTCAGAGAGATGATAAAGTATGGGGATATTTTAAGGGGTTCTAGAAATCTATGAAGTCTAGGAAAAGGTGTCCTAAGCATATTGTTGAAAAATATTCAACTAACATATGCTTCATGGTGAAGAAGGATGAAACACTTATGGAAGCAGTCAAGCCCCAGAAATGGGCTATGAAGTGGATGCACAGATCCTTGAGGCTTATGCAAAAATGTTGATTTATGCACCTATTGATGAGGCAGAGAAGACCTGTGGTATTGCAAAACAAAAATCAAAGAGGTTGAAACAGAGCTCAACTAGAAGAAGAGAGAGAAGCAGGAAGGAAAGGCTAGAAAATTTGTTGAGAAGGTCTCACCGGACATTAAAGCATTAATTGATGTTGTCCTGGAGAAAGGTAGGAAGAGGAAGAATCCAGAAGTACACATTGAGCCTATTACAACAGAGTCTAAATTTGAGGATGACACACCCTTGGCATTCAAGAGGGTTGTAAGGAAGAAAATAGAGGAAACAAAGGTAGAGGCTAAAAAGAAACCAGTTAGCAAGGTTAGATTCAAAATACCGGCACAAAAGTAAGCACCAAAAATAACCACTTCAGCTCCATCTGGTACTACAAGAAGGAAGAAGAAGAATGACATCGATCAAGCAATTCAATCTGGTAATGTGACAATCATTCCACCAGAAACTTGTGCATAGTTTAGTAGATGAAATCACTAAGGATGGCATGTTAAATAATGTATAGTTTTATTATGAACACTTAGAGGATGATGAACAAAGAGAGGTAGAGAAAGCTGTATTATTATATTTGGATATTTATAAGAGAGCCTTAACAAAAATTGAAAACCAAATACAAGCAAAATTATATAATATGTTAGATGCTAGAAGACTGTCAGCAATGCAAGAAGATAAGCATATTAAAATTCAAGAGTTGTTATATGTTTGTGTTACTATTGCTCCAAAGGAAATGGAAAGGACACTTAAAGTGGCAGATAGAAAAGTCTTTAATAGAAAACATAGAATAATTAGTCTGATACTAGGAAGGGTAAATGAGATAATAAAGGAGACTCAAAAGGCATGGGTTAAGTTCTTTGGAGAGAGCAAAGGTTTCTTTACTTCAATGGAATCAAAGACAGACACTGTAGACACCATGGTTGAAGGAAAAGGAAAGGGGATTATGGGTACTTCACCCTCAATTTTGAAAAACATTAAGATAGTGGAAATCAAGCCCCCAATAGATACAAATGTACATACAGATGTTGAGATACCGACTAATACAGAGTGAAAAGGTTGATGATTTACAGGATACTAATATTGAGGATGATAGTCCTCCAGATACAAATGTACAGGTTGAGGTTATAGTTCCTACAAAGGAGCCAACAGTTATAGAGACTGAACCAAGTGGCAAAGCCACCGGTGAAAGTGAGGAAGCTATTAAGGACAAATCATCACAGGAGAAGAAAGGGGAAACTGACAAAGAACCAGTAGTTGGTCCATCATTATTGTCAATTGACACCCCACATATTGTAAAGAAAAACATAACCGAGATGAGTCCTATTGAACTCATGATGATGGAAGCACACAAATTAATAAAGGAGGGATCTACAGATAAAGGGACTATTGATCAGTCAATCACTATTTTACACAGACTAGTCCCAGAGTGCAAGATTGACAATGAAACGAGCCCATCCAAAAAGCTTAAGACAATTACTGAGCACATTTCAAAGGATTTTCAATCCTTACAATAGATTTCAAACTGGCAAGCACTGGAAAGGTTCACTCAAGCTAAAAGAGTTGCATTTGATCAAGTGATTGAATCTGAAAAGAAGAAGGTTGATGAAAATTTGAAACTAATAGATAATTCTTTGAAGCAATGTACACATATTTATAGGGTATTTTGTAACATAGATATACTTACAGTTAATGTGGATAAGAAGACAAAATAATTTAAAAAGAAAATTGCAAATATAGCTAATTATTTTGATGGATTGACTTCATTGACTACATCCATTTGTTGAGCATTGAATTTAAATCAATGGAATCTCGTGGTTTCATTAGAAAATACAAAAGTTTTCTTGAAAAAAATGGAATCAAGCATGCCCTTAAGAATTTTGATAGAACCCTTGGCATTTCCATCGACATCAGAATCCTAAGAATTATCGCTCAAACCAAGGGCATCAAATATACATACTAATCCTTCACCGAAATGTCCAGTCTGACTGAAATGACTCTATTGAAGAAGCCTAGCACTATCTTGTTGATAAAGTGATTTATCGAACAAATCTTGGCCGCGATGGGCTTCCAAAAGGATTCACCAAAAACATTAGTTCCATTGACTTAAAGCACATCGAGGAAATTAGGAGTGGTCCCTCTGATGAAATAAAGAGCTTTGATGAAACTATAGTATTGATGAGACATGTGAACAACTCACCGAGGGAAGAAGTTTGGCCGAAATAATAGAATCAAAGGAACCCACAAATATCTTATCGACAAAGCTATTTTGAGGAAAAGGAGAGTATCGAAGAGGCACAAAGGATGCTGAATGAAGACAAATTTCTCATCAAAGGATAAAAGATCAATGAAACATGAGAAATTTCCATGGATGACTTGTTATCGATCGAACATAAAGGGTCGAAGAAGTATATTTTTCTTTTACCAAAAGAGGAACTATCATCGATGCTAGTACAAAGGCCGGATAATGGAGAACTATCTTGATGGAATTATAACATCAATAAAATGACGGAGGGACTTAGTGATAAAAGAATTTTCATCGAAAAGGAATATTTTGATGAATTGATAAAACATTATACTGACATAAACACTTATAGAGAGGCTTCCATGAAATAAAGATATCGATGAGACCAAGAGAAGTGTCAGCGATGATGTCAATTTCAAGGAAATAAAGAATGATGTCAATGGAATATGGTGTTTCGGGGAGACATAAGATAAAGCCATCGAGACATGTGATTTCATTGAAGTACAACACAGGTGTAAGGTTGAATAAGATTCGGTGAAAAATTCAAAGCACTGCTAGACAAATGATTACCCATTGCCGCAAAGATCAAAAAAATCTCAGTAAAGTCACATCATCATAAATTCAAATGAATATCTGTGTGACCGTTGCTTAACTAGAATTATTAACTAGTAAATTCACCATAATGGCTCAATGAATTGATGAAGTAGGAAACATTGTTGATAGTGCCTAAGAGAATTCATAGAGAGTGATTCAAAGCTAGACAAGTCAGAATTGGATTCGCAAGAAGAGCCCTTGGAATTCAAGGACCGTAAAATCTCTAAAAGAACATGAGAGAATTAAAGCCGAGATTACAAGATGTATTGGAGGACAATGAGGCCATGACTGCAGAAGAAAGAGTTCAAGGGGACCAATACCCGATGGAGCATGAAAAATACGCAGACACACTGAATAAAGATCTCCAAACATTGGATGAAGACTGTGTTGCAACAATACTAGTTTTCTACAAGGACGGTGAGCTAGCTCCATTGGAGCAATGGCAAAAGGAATTTGTACAGATTAAGGAGAAAGTCATTGCCCGATTTAACTAGGATGAAGATGTAGCCCCACATGCCAACCAAGCAGTGTTTGATCTTTTTTCATTAGAGACAGATATGAAAAGAAAGAGTGTGGACATTAAATGATATAAGAGTGACAGTTATATTAATCATCTTGGCATGCTTAATCTCTTTATCTTTCACTTTGTTAAGCAATTTAAATTAGGTTGTTAATGATGAAGTGACATAGCTTCTCATAGAATAGGTGTTGTTCACTTATTTATATGAGCAAATTTTGTAAAATGGAGAGGATTAGAATAGAAAATATCAGACAAATACTATAGCCTTTGGCATACTATTGTACCATTTTGGAAGCTTTTGTAGAATCAATTGTTTTCTTCTGCATATGTGTTGTAGATTATCCCATTTTTTGTAGGCAGTTGTTTGTGATATTATCTAAAGGAGATAAGGTTATTTGTATTCTTACAATGAAGTTTATGTTCCTATATTATAAATTTGGATTAAAAAGATCTACTCGTGGATTGTAATTGTTCCTTGTAGTTATTACTTAAATGGTCCCTTAAGGTTACGATTAAATTAATTCAGGTGGTTTATGATATAAAAATTTGACAGATCTCATAAGAAACAATAACTGACAGATTTACCAAAGGGGGTAGGTTTAAAAACTATCTCACAAATCATACATTAAGTCCTGGAGAAATATAAGACTCTGTAGCCCAAATAATAGGAAAGACACTGGTCATTCACAAATCACAACCTCTACCATATTAGTTACCTTTGCATTAAAACCATAGGATAAGTAAGTAGGATTCATAAAACCAATTAGCAATAGTATACTTGTTAGGATTCCCACAGATATTGAGAGGGTGGGGGGGTGAATCAGTATCTAACTAGTGAATAGAATTTCTTAACTTAAAACATGTAGAACATATTATAATAGTGTACTGGTATGCAAGAAATAAAGCAATAAATAGAATTAAAAGCATCCACATGAAAAGCACACCATAACACAAGGATTTAACGAATAAACCTGGTGTGGGAAAAACCTCGGTGGGATTTGTGACTCACAATATCCACTTACTAGCTAATAAGAGAATATTACTTACAAGAGGGGCTTGCACATGCAGGAAGGCCAACTACCTAGAGCTCACTGCTCAATGGGAAGTCTCACTGACTTACAATGTGGATTATACAAATCCAATATCTTTGTACTGCTTTACAATAGCATCTATAATGCCAGTTCCAGTATCAGTTTCTACTTTGTTCTTTACATAAAACCTTTAACCTATATTTCGCATAATAGGTCTGCCTTACATCTTTTCTTATTCGCTCACTTCTACTATTCAAATGTCTACAATGATCTCTCTTATATATAAGAGTCATTTTACAACTTTCCAAGTCAGCTTTACAAAGTTTTTACAATAATAAACAAAATATAATATAACAAAAATCTTGTTGGCCTCTGTGTCGGTATACTTCCTTTCTCTATGCCAGTGTCAGTGGTCTGAGTGTCGGTGTAGAGTCTAATTGTTGATGCCGGTGAACTATCTTGCCAGTGTAATACCTTGCCAATGCCATAGGATTGTAAGGTTACCATCAATAACAAAACCTTCAATCACCTACAATGTCTCATTGGAGTGTGCATATGCCAACAATCTTCCCCTTTGGCATTGATGGCAACACTAATGAGAAATTTCAAAAGTGTATCCAAAAATGTGAAGTCCAAAAAAAATGTTACCAAAAATGTGTGCTCCCCCTGAGCATATAATTCCTGTGATATTGAATTTTCTCATACCACTACTCCCCCTTTGGCATCAATGACAAAGGTTATCAAGATGTCAGTAGAATTTGTAGTTTCAACCTTGTAATTGGGTAGTTACAATTTGAAAAAGCTCTGCCAAAATCAAGTTTATACTCTCCATAAACTTCTTGTTGTCTCTTATTGTTGTCTTTGTTCTTTTAACTGTACCGGTGAGGTGTTGCATATGCTTTGCCGATGTTCTCTATCCCTGTATCAGTGCCTTGGATATTTCCTTCCGCAATGATGCTAGATAGTCCAATCTTGAACTCTGTTTTAGTTTCAAATTCTTTTCTTTATTTACTATTCTCTCCTTTTCTCTTTCCAATTTAAGTAACTCTTCCTCAAAAGTTGTTATCTTCTGTTCAAAAACTGATAATGTATCAGGTGAGTTAACAAAATTATTTGCAAGTTTATTGATTTCATCCTGTACCTTTCTCATCTTCTTATCTATGTCTATGGTCAAAAATTTTGTTTTGCAAGTGCCTTTGTACAGAGTTTTGTACTCTTTCAATAAGTTACATGGTTCCAGTAGAAGTGTGTCAAAATCTCTAGAACACTTCTTTATTTGATCTTCAAAGAATTTTTTCTTTTCAATTTCTACCTTGTCCTTCAATGTCTCTTCCTTTATTTTCTCAATAGTCACTGTATTCTCAGTGATGTATTTACACAAAGTATCAAGTTGTCCTAAAGAATCCTTATTGTCTATGTTATAGTTAGGAGCAATTACCTTTAAAATTGGGATTGTGTCATCTATAGCTTTATAAGCCTATGAACTAAAATCTATTATCCTTTTGATTGAATCCAAAAGTACTTCAGTTACATTTGTCGATTTGTGGCCTACTGAGGAGGAACCAACATTGTCGGTGGAAGAAGTAACCAAGCTTGTTGTGACCTCTGGTGGGTCAGTCTGTGTTTGCATTTCCTTAAGCAATGGTTTGTGGACTTCTCCTGTTGTCGGATGTACTATTTCCTCATGACTTTGTTCCTATTCCAGAGCCTTTTGCTCTTCTTGTTTCTCTATCTATTGTCCTGTGTTATCTTCTACCAGTTTCTCTTGTGTTTGATCAGTTTGCTCAGTTACTGATGGCTCACTAGCCATGCCTGTCATACCAGTTGTATCTTTATCTACCACAATGTTGATCTTTTGTGTATCAACATTTATTGTGTATAGTACCTCAGGATTAGGATTTGTATCCTTCATGTCCATACTCTCAACTGCTAGTTGATCTTCAGTATTTTTTATTACCGGTGATGTAAAAGGAGGTGGGGGTAGGTTGTCTTTTACTTTGATACTTGGAGGTCCCCCAACCTTTCCTTTTCCTTTGTCTCTTTCCTTTTGATATACCTTTATTGGTTTGGGGTTCCTGTATTCTTCCTGTTTTTCTTTTTCAACTAGGAATATATCCCATCCATTTTCTGTTTCTTCAGTTACCTCATTAACTCTTCCAACCATTAATGCAATGTGCCAGTGTGCAGTAGAGAATACTGACCAATTGGCTTCAACAATTAAATCATCTATCTCCTTAGGTGAGTTTACTGGATAAACAGCTAGTAACTTTTTTATCTTGATTTTCTTGTCAAGTTCTATTATAGCTTGTCTTCTTGCTTCCAGTCTTTTGAAAAATTCATCTAGTACATCATCTATCACTTCCATCAAAGATTTCTTATACATGTCCATATGCAATATAACATTGTTTTCTACTTGTTCTTTTTCATCTACAGAGTGTCATACAATTTCTCTATATTCTTCAGTTTTCCTTCCTCTGTTATTTCATTTAATAGTATGTCAAGAGGAGCCAAATTTTGTTTTGTCCTCTTCTTATTCTTGGGTGTCAACTTTTTCTTTGGTGTTGTCTTTCTAATAGGAGACCTCACTGCTTGTTGTTTTTGTCTAGTCCTTCTAGGCGAAGGTGTGGTTGCCGGTGAAGGATCTCTTTTCCTTACAACTCTTTGGAAAGTTGCAGGCATGTCACTCTCCAAAGAAGTGCCTACCGGTGATAGGTGAGTTTTAGGCTGTGGGGCTACTAACTCATCCTCAGTGATACCAGTTTGCTTTAGTATATCTTCTTTAATAGGTTTTGCCTTTCTAGAGCCTCTTCTCACAACTGCCTCAACCTTTTTCACCCTTTTCTTAGATTGTATTTGATTTTCTATGGTCTTAGCACTACCAAATACTTCTTCCTTTGGTTCATTTGGAGCTTCCAGAAGTGCTTTAGCATAAGTCTCAACTATATGATCATCAGTCTCATAACCCATCTCTGTTACCCTGATTGTTCTAGGGATGACTGCTTCCATCTAGATCTCATCCTTTTTTATTACAAAACATATATCATCCTTGTATTTGTCAACAATCTTCTATGATAATCTGATTCTCTTCTTCATTTTGGCCTTAAGTTCTTGAAAGTAATCATGGCTATTGTTTTCCTTATCTTCTCCCATATTGTTGAATAGTTCTGTTAGCTGTTTACCTACCGGTATATCAAATCCAAGTGCTTTATAGCCTATACCAAGAACCTGTTTGGTTATGTGTAGCATCAAGCATACAAGTAGATTACCAAACCTAAAAGTTCCTTTCTTATCCTTCTTAATCTTGCCTAAGTTGTCAATTAACTCATCCTTCAACCACTCACATATGTCAATCTTCACATTGTCTATAACCATATCATAAGCACTCTTAATGCATAAACTTGAAATTGAGTTGAGTCTATTTGCATGAGTAGCTTTATACCCTAAAATCATGCTAACAAATCTCACATTTATATCTGTTACATCATTTGCCCTCAAGGACCTTCTGTCGGATGTTGCACCAATTAGGTTCATAACTAGGTCATTGGAGACCTTTTTAGTCTTGTCTGGTCTTTTACAAGTAGATGGTAACCCTGTGACAGCTTTCACGGCTTCCTTGGTGATTTTTTGAATTGCATCTAACTAGAAAAATTCACCATGTACCCTGCTTAAGACTATCCTAATCACATCCTTGGGAAATTCAGGAATGTAGAGGATTTAAGTAAATCCTAGGGTTTCAATGATCTTATGTTCTAGTTTTACATTTTCAAAATTATCACATATGACTGATTTATACATTGTTTTGATCTCTTCATCTCCTAATTCCTCTATGTTGTAGTGAATGTAAATTTTGGGGTCTTCAGCATAAACAACTCCTTTTGGAATTTGAGAAAAAGCACCTACAGTGTCATCTTTCTTTGCTACCTCAGGAACTAGTTAAAACATGGGCCTAGGGCATTTTATGACCTCGACTACAGTAGGGTTTTCTATATATTCAAGTGTAGAGGTGGATTTCATGATGATAAATACCTTTTTCTACCTTTGGATGGATTGATTGCTTCAAGTGCTTCGCCTCTTTGCTCGAAATCCCTTAGCTCTACAAATTTCGCGCTCTTCGAATGTTTGAAATCTCGGTGAAATGAAATGGAGCCAAAACCACAATTTTATAGTGTTTATTTTCCATCTACCACATTTAATGCATGTCAGTTAAGTATTCACTTATCATTGTCTGCCAGTAAGAAGTAATTTCCAACTTCTCATCTCTAACCGAGGGAATAATAGCACATGTGTCTTTAGATTACCAAACCCTCAAGGAAACTTTCTTCAATTTGATGAAGAACTTCCTGCTGGTGGAGTACCACTTTGTCCTACTAATGGAGTAAAACTTTGTTTTGTCGGTGGAGTAATACTCTATTCTACCAGTGGAGGAGTATTCCCAACATTTAGATCAGTTTTTCTAATCCATTGTTTTGAGAATTCTTGTTTTACTTCTTCAACTTTTTCTTTCCCTTTCAAGCTAGAACTTTTGTTGTCTACCGGTGATCCTTTACTTCTATAGAATTTTGCAATATGTCCAATTTTGTTACATGCATAACAAGTCACATTATTCTTCTAAATAGATTTCCCATAACCTATGCCTGTTTGTGTTCTACATCGATTTGATAGGTGTCCAAATCTTCCACAAACATAACATCCCACATTCATTCTACAATTTTCAGAGTTGTGACCAACTTTGTTGCATTTTGAACATTGACTGGTGGGTGTGTTGATATTCTGATAATTTCTAGATCTACATTCATTTTCTCTATGACCATACTTATTACAGTTAAAGAATTTTCCATTGAATTTATAAGTATTAGGTTGCCTTACCAGTTTTCTATGATCCTGAGTATTTGCAGTACTGGAGCTTTCACCAACTTCAAAGCCAATTCCAAAAGTGTCACCCTTAGGTTTTTGATTCTTCAACAAGGTGCCAAGTTCCTCTGAGCTTTTCTTGAATTTTTCTTTATTTTGATTTGTAGTTTCTATTTCTCTTTCTAAGATTTCTTTCTCCCTCATCAGTTCATTGGAGTCATTCTGAGTGTGCATCAGATCTATCTTCAATAAATCATTTTCATAGCTAAGTCTTGTGTTCTCATTTGCTACATCACTTAGTCTTCTAGTCAATTCTTCTTCATTCTTCTTCCTATCCTCAATTTCTTTACAAAATCTCATAGTCATATCCTGCATCTCATTCTTTGTTGTCATGTTCTCTTGTTTCGGCTTGCTTATCTGATCATTAAGTGATTCCTTTTCATCATTCTCATTTTGCATCTTTTCACAAAGTTCTCTTCTCTTATTTCTTGCAATAGTAAGATTCTCTTGAAGTGCCTAAATGATATCCTAAGCTGCCTTTAGATCATCTTCTAGTTTGATATTTTTCAATTTCTCTATATCATAGTCTAAGAGAGCTGCTTCAAGTTACTTCATCAGATTTTCCATATCTACCAGTGTCAAGATCTTCCTCAAGTTGTTAGGCTTCTAAAAATAGAGGACCAAGCTCTGATACCAATTGTTAGGATTCCCACAGATACTGAGAGGGGGGGGGGTGAATCAGTATCTAACCGGTGAATAGAATTTCTTAACTTAAAACATGTAGAACATATTATAATAGTGTATCAGTATGCAAGAAATTAAGCAATAAATAGAATTAAAAGCATCCACATGAAAAGCACACCATAACACAAGGATTTAACGAGGAAACCCAGTGTGGGAAAAACCTCCGTGGGATTTGGGACCCACAATATCCACTTACTGGCCAATAAGAGAATATTACTTACAAAAGGGGCCTGCACATGTAGGAAGGCCAACTGCCTAGAGCTCACTGCTCAATGGGAAGTCTCACTGACTTACAATGTGGATTATACAAATCCAATATCTTTGTACTGCTTTACAATAGCATCTATAATGCTAGATCCAATACCAGTTTCTGCTCTATTCTTTACATAAAACCTTTAACCTATATTTCGCATAATAGGCCTGCCTTACATCTTTTATTATTCGCTCACTTCTACTATTCAAATGTCTACAATTATCTCTCTTATATATAAGAGTCATTTTACAACTTGCCAAGTCAGCTTTACAAAGTTTTTACAATAATAAACAAAATATAATATAACAAAAATCTTGTCGGCCTTTGTGCCGATATACTTCCTTTCTCTATGTCAGTGTCGGTGGTATGAGTGTCGGTGTAGAGTCTGATCATTGATGCTAGTGAACTATCTTGCTGGTGTAATACCTTGCTAGTGCCATAGGATTGTAAGGTTGCCATCAATGACAAAACCTTCAATCACCTACAATGTCTCATTGGAGTGTGCATATGCCAACAACACTTACATATAAATTTCAAGTACAAAGATTGAATAGCTTCCACAACAAAAATATTGAACTCATCTAAAAGCCACCTATCCTATGAACCTATGCCATTCCAAGGTAGGGAATAATTTATATCAAAATA
Organism: Cryptomeria japonica; assembly: GCF_030272615.1. Lineage (NCBI taxonomy): Eukaryota > Viridiplantae > Streptophyta > Pinopsida > Cupressales > Cupressaceae > Cryptomeria > Cryptomeria japonica. The sequence continues at coordinate 303,233,588 of NC_081410.1, read as the reverse complement.
CTCAATCTACTATCAAAAGCATTAGTCATCGAAAGCCACTAGTGAATAGGCACAATTGCCTAGGTCTTGCAGAGCTTAAAGTGAGGGAGTTAGTAACCAAATAGGTTCACTCTATAAGTTGGCCAAGTCAATTTGAGGGTTTGATCATAGGAGTTGGAATTTCCTTAGAACCTATCCAATATGTTGATTTGAGATCCAACAGATTGGTGACTCTGCTGGAGATAGTATTCATTTAAAGAGACTCTATTGTGGGAAAGAACTCACATAAAAAATAAATAAATTTCCTCTCTAGGGAAAGGTGGTGACTCTGAAGAAAAGAGAAGAATTTTTATGTATGGAAGGATGTCAATAACACAAGGCCATCCAATAGTATAATTGAACTTTTATCAGAAAAGAAACAAGAAAAACCGAAACCAAGAACCGACAAACAATCCAATGGAACACATGAATGATTTCATGAACGAGAGGTATAACCAGTATTACTCTGAAAAATAACTCATAGTCAGCTTGGAATAAATAGAACCATATAATTCCTTCATGCCTAATAAATGAGGACTTGGTAGCTGTAGATAAAGCATGAAAAGGAAAATTCCCTCCTCATTTTGAAAATCATCGCCCAAATTCGAAAGAAAATACATCAAGTTCCTCAAGTTCAAGCAGGATAGATGCACTAGACTATTTTGTAGACTTGACGAAACAAATGTTAGATGTAGCTACTAAAATGAAAGATACTGGAAGAACAAGGGAGTGTGTGGAATTATGTGCTAGGCTGGGTATCAATATCAATGAAAATGATATTGATCATGACCTGAATAAGTATAAAGAAAGATGTGAACATGCAACCCAAGGGTTGGACAAGGGAAGAAATCATAAAGATGAAACCAATGTAAAGAACAATACCTATAAGATAACTAGAAACCCCTTATATGATCATGAGAATGGTAATTATGGATACACCCATGTACCTCCTAAACATTAGTACAATCATTATAACAACTTTGCATATCAAACTCAATTCAAACCCCGAAACCAGTTTCCCCATTATAATAACATGAGTCAGAACCATGGAAATTTCTTCCAGGGAGGATATGGATTGATGAATACATAGCATATTAGACAATTTGACTTTTTAGGAATGATGGTGTATCCTCATCCCATCCCAAATGAAATCAGGACTATAGTACCAAAATTCACTGGGAGTAATGCTATCACAGGAGAAGCACATTGCAAATCTTTCAATACAGTCATGGAAGATTTATGCCTCCCATATGAAGATGTTAAAATGAAGTTATTCATGCAGTCTTTAATAGAAGATCCATGAGATTGGTTCAAAACATTACCTGATGCTTCAATAAGTAGCCTTGCAGAGTTTAGGAGACTTTTTCTTGAATAGTATGAAGATCAAAATATCCCTGAGTTTGCACTACATGAAATCATAACTATCAAAAAAGAACCTAATGAGATAGTAGTCAATTTCAATATAAGATTTAACAGACTTATAAACAAAATTCCTAAAAGGATAAAGCCAATCTTAGAGGCAAGTATCTTGTACTACATAAATGCCTTTGACAACAAGACAAATTATGAACTTAGAACAAAAACCCCTACAACTCTTCAAGGAGTTATGAAAGCTGCCATAACCATAGAAAATAATAGAAAAGTTGCTGGGAGAATTGGGAAGAGAGAAGATGCTATGTTGTTCAACCCAAAAGCTCCCAAGCAAAATAAAGATGAAGATAAATTGGACAAGGTATTAAATGCTCTAAAAGATTTATATGTGAAGGTAATTAAAATAGAAAAATAACAGTTCTTCCGTCATGATAGACCCAGACTACACAATATGCCTTACAACACTACCTAGAAGGATGGGAAACCAGTGGAGAAGAGTCAAAAGGATAATATGCAAACACCAGATCCTTTGAAAATAACTGTTAATCAAGTGTCAGATGATAACCTATGGTTCTTTGCCTATGACATGCCACATTCTCCTTACCACTGTATAGTGGCAAAGAAGCTACAACAAGAAGAAGAAGAAGAATGTGAAGGGTATACAGATGACCACACCATAAATTTTCTATCATTCAAAGAATATAAATCATCTAAGGAAGAAGCGGATGGTGATGTAAGTTCCAGATGGATCAATCAATAATGTTGTATGCAGAAAATATTCTCAGATGAGGAAGAAGAGATCAAACTTAGGGTCCCCACTGAGGAAGAAAGGGAAAGAATCACGGCAATTATAGTGGAACAAGCCAAAAGAACCTATGCTCTCAGAAATAGAACCATAAACTCCGAGAAGGGAAAGCCCTCTAGAACATTCATAAAAGAAGTCAATAAATATCTAAACCAATAAATAGAATGAGTAATATCCAAGATAAGGACCCGGGCAAAACCAAAGAGAAAGAGGTTCAGATAACAAAACTACAAAAGGGAGAGATAGAGAATATGGAAGCTACTTCCCCAATATCCATTACCACATAGTTTGACATTGCCAATTCTTTGACACAAATGAAGGTCTCGATGCCATTGCTTGAGATGATGAAGTTCCTAGAATACAGAGAGAAGACTCTTAAGGATGATCACAAATGTCTCAGGAGATAAAGTGAAAGAGCACAAGCAGGGTGGTCAAGACAATAATGGTGAACATGATCTAGCTCCAGCCATTTATTTGGGGTCGACAATTAAAAAAAATCCTTCCCAAGTAGATCCCTTTTACCTGACTCTAATGATCAATAATAAGATGATTAAAAACTGCATGATTGATTTAGGAGCAACAATAAATGTTATGTCTGTAGGAGTCATGAAAGAGCTTGGAATGGGGGTGGATACGACATTTTGCAAGTATTACGCTATAGATAATAGATTTGTTCTAGTAGTGGGTGCTATGAAAGATGTAGAGTTCAAGCTAGCAGTATGCCCCGAAGCATCCTACAAGATAGACATCACGGTGGTGGATGTCCCTCCAAATTATGGAATGTTATTATCTAGACAGTGGTCAAACCTGATAGGGGGATATGTCCAATTGAATGTTTCATATGCAACCATACCAACGAACGGACATGAAGTGAGAATTGAAAGAGAGCCTTGTTCCTCATATATCATTGAGGATGTGGAAACGCCTGAGCCAATATGTTTTATTCAGTCAGACATGGATAATTTTAAAGTGCAATTGACGAAGCCAAAGACTAAGGATTTGTCTCCTATTGAGTCTTGCATCAAAGAAACAAATGATCAAGTGTGGTGCATGTACTTTGATGGCTCATGCAGTAAGGAAGGAAGTGGAGCTGGGATTCTATTCATTTCACCAAGTGGAGAAACATTTAAGTATTATTTCAAGTTGATATTTGAATGTACCAACAATATTTCTGAGTATGAGGCTCTAATCACAGTACTAAACCTAGCAGTTAAGCATGGGATTAAATTCCTTAGTGTATTTGGGGACTCAGAACTGATAGTGTGCCAAATTAAGGAAAAATATGCCTCTAAACATATCAGATTGAAGCAATATAGGAATGCAGTGTGGGACACTATCAAATTGTTTGATGCCTTTCAAATAAATTGGGTTGACTCCTTGATCAGAAATAACTACCGTCCAGCCTGAACAAGCAAGTATTCTCAACTGACCTCCATTGGTATCAAAGCAAGCAGCTCTCTAAGCCCACAGACTGCCTTAAGCAATAGGTCAAAAAACATAATGGCTTACTTTCTGGTGAATATTGCACTAAAGGAAAATGATGTGACATTGAATGGGATATCAGAAGTGGAGATAAAAGTTAGACCTTCTATCCCTAATAACCTATACAACTAGCAAATTTCTTAAGATGATGCTCACCTACTAAATTTCTTGCAGTGTGTGGATCATTATTGGGCACGGGCTATTAACTTTAGTGACTTTTTGGAAGAGACTGATGGGAAAGAAACCTTGTTTGGACAAGAAATCATACAGCTGAAATCAAACAAAATACCAAGAGGTTTGGTTGCATTAGAAAGAACTTTCAATGCACATGACAGAATAGAAACTAAAGTGATTGCATCTAGAGAAAGTGGTGTTGAACAAGTTAACTTGGGAAATCAGGAGTCACCAAGGTGTGTGTTTGTTGGAAAGAAATTAACTCCTAAAATGAAGCAACAACTGATAATATTGCTCAGAAAGTATAGGCACATTTTTGCATGGTCATATGATGACCTCAAAGCCTATAGAGAAGATCTTTTCCAGCATGAAATACCCCTTAAACCTGATGCCAAGCTATTTAGACACAAACATAGACCTATAAATCCAACCTTACTACCTAAGATGAAAGAAGAAATAATAAAAATGAAAGATGCAGGGATAATCGAACCTTGTAGGTATTTCATTTGGGTTTTAAACCTAGTGCCTGTCAGAAAAAAGAATGGAGATATAAGACTCTGTGTAGAATTCAGGAACTTGAATATATCATCTTTGAAAGATAACTACCCATTACCAAATATGCATATCATGTTGCAAAAGGTAACTGGATGTGAACTATTATCTATGATGGATGGATTCTCAGGTTACAACCAAGTAAAAGTCAGGGAGGCTGAGCAATACAAGACAATCTTTACAACACCATGGGGTACGTATGTGTATGCAAGGATGCCATTCAGCCTAACTAATATTGGAGAAACTTTTGAAAGAGCAATGGATGTAGCATTTGCAGAGCTAATAGATGTGATAATTGAAAAAATATTCGAAAAGGCTTTAGAATATGGGATCTCTCTTAATCCAAAGAAATGTCATTTTGGAGTTGAGGAAGGAAAGATCCTAGGACATATAGTATCCAAGGAGGGAGTAAAAATTGATCCTGAAAGAGTGGCTGCAATCAATGAAGTCCCCATTCTAAAAACCTTTAAAGACATTTAGTCATTCCTAGGACAAATCAACTTTGTCAGGAGATTTATCCTAAACTTTGCAGACATTGTAAAGCCTATACTGCAGATGTTGAAGAAGGGAGCAAAGATAGATTGGGATGCAAAAGCATTGGATTCCTTTGTAGTAATCAAAAGGGCAATATCTGAGACACCAGTACTAATATCACTAGATTTTAGCAAACCATTTTTGATCTTCTCTTTTGCCTCTTGTCACATGGTAGTAGCAGTATTACTACAAAAGAACCAAAATGGTTGTGAGCAACCCATTGTGTACTTTAGCAAATTGTTGAGCCCATCTGAGATCAAATATGATATAAATGAGAAACAAGCCTATGCCCTGGTAAGAGCGGTAAATCACTTCAGACCATACCTAGTAGGGGCAGAGATCACAACTTATGTTCCTAATGCACCAATGAAAGATATTTTCAGACAAACAGAAGTAACAGGAAAAAGGTGCAAATGGATCAATCAAATCTAGGAATTTAATATTGACCTCAAGATTTCACAAGTCATTAAGGGTCAAGGATTAGCTAAACTCATGGTAGGAGTGGATTCTGAAGGATTTCAAATAAATGAAGTGGGGCTTGAGGAAGCCAGTTTTAGTATCGAGCACACAGTATGGTACACAGCTATTGTGTATTATTTTAAACATATGAAGTGTCCAGACAATATGACTAATAATCAAAAGAGGACCTTGAAGTTGAAATCATTAAAGTATGTGATCATTAATGGTGACTTGTATTGGAAAAATAGAGATGGAATATTACTACTATGTTTGGATGAATGTCAGGCAGACAAAATCTTGCAAGAAATGCATGGTGGAGTGTGTGGTGGTCATTTTTCTACCAGAACTACAACTTACAAGATATTAAGGGCATGGTATTATTGGCCACATGTGTTTAATGATTCCTATCAGTATGTTAGAAAGTGTGAATCATGCCAAAGATTCTCAGGAAAAATGAAATACCAAGGAGCACTCCCATTAAGACCAATGCAAGTTGAAGAACTATTTCAACAATAGGGATTGGATTTCATAGAGGAAATATGTGATAAATCTAGTGGAGGACACAGATGGATCTTGGTAGCCACTGACTATCTAACTAAATGGGTGGAAGCAATCCCTACCAAACAGGCTACTAGTAAAGTAGTGATCAAATTCTTGATGGAAAATATCATTGTCAAATTTGGTGTCCCTGCAAGAATCATCACAGACAATGGTATGTGTTTTAGATCTGAAGAATTCAACACCTTTTGTGGAGAATATGGCATCAATATATCTCATTCATCTCCCTATAATCCCCAAGGTAATGGACAGGCTGAGTCTAGTAATAAAAATATTCTCAATATTATTAAGAATTTAAGAGGATGTTAGGACAAAATAAGAAAGCATGGGATTCTAAATTGAATCTGGCAATCTAGGTAGATAGGATAACAATGAAGAAGTCTACAGGAAGATCTCCATTTCAGTTAGTTTATGGCAAGAAAGCTAAAATTCCTCTGGATAACCTCTTACCTTTTTACAAATTCATATTATAGGAAGAGATTGATATCATTCATCCTATGCAAGAAAGACTTGTGCAATTAATAGAGTTTGATGAAATCAGGACAGAGGCCCAGAAACAAAATGTTAAATTACAGAATCAAATGAAGAGATTATATGACAATAGAACAACAAATAGGAAATTTGAGATAGGTGATTGGCTCTTGATGTGGGATGCAAGAAATCAGGAGAAAGGCAAGCATGGGAAGTTTGAGGCTCTCTGGTTAGGACCATATATAATCCTAGAGAAGGCAGGATAAGACTCATATTTCATACAAAGTACAACAAGAGAGAGTTAGGATTTGTCGATACATGGATAATTCCTAAAGAAATTTTTCTCTTGAAACAATATAATTCCATGTACAGTAGAATAGGGTTACTTTCTCATTGTGTGTACTGCAAATTCCCATTAGTATGTTTCTATTAACCAAAGATTCTAGATTCTTGAAGGCATCCATAGTGTACCTCCATCCTCAGTCAGAGCCACTGTTGAGCAATGAATTTAAATCAATGGAATCTCGTGGTGTCATTAGAAGCTGTAGAAGTTTTCTTGAAAAAAATGGAATCAAGCACGCCCTTAAGAATTTTGATAGAACCCTTGGCATTTCCATCGACATCAAAATCCTAAAAATTATTTCTCAAACCAAGGCCATCAGATATACATACTAATCCTTCACCGAAATGCCCATCTGACTGAAATGACTCTATCGAAGAAGCCTACCACTATCTTATCGATAAAATGATTTATGGCCATGATGGGCTTCCAAAAGGATTCACCGAAAACATTAGTTCCATCGACCTAAAGCACATCGATGAAATCAAGAGTGGTCCCTTTGATGAAATAAAGAGCTTTGATGAAACTATAGTATTGTTGAGCCATGTGAACAGTTCGCTAAGGGAAGAAGTTTGGTCAAAAGAATAGAATCGAAGGAACCCAAAGATATCTTATTGACAAAGCTATTTCATGGAAAAGGAGTGTATCAAAGGGGCACAAAGGATGTTGACCAAAGATAGCTTTCTCGTTGAAGGATAAAAGATCGATGAAACATGAGAAATTTCCATCGATGACTTGTTATCGGCCAAACATAAAGGGTCGAAGAAGAATGTTTTCTTTTACCTAAAGAGGAAATATCATCGATGCTAGTACAAAGGCCAAATAATGAAGAACTATTTTTATGGAATTCTAACATCGATAAAATGATGGAGGGACTTAGCAATAAAAGTATTTTCATCAAAAAAAGAAGAATTCAATGAATTGATAAAACATTATACCGACATAAAAACTTATAGCGAGGCTTCGATGAAATAAAGATATCGATGAGACCAAGAGAAGTGTCTACGATGATGTCAATTTCATCGAAATAAAGAATGATGTTGATGGAATGTTGTGTTTTGGGGAGACATAAGATAAAACCATCAAGACATGTGATTTCATCAAAGTACAACACAGGTGTAAGGTTGAATAAGCGTCAGTGAAAAATTCAAAGCACTGCTAGACAAATGATTACCCATTGCCACGAAGATCAAAACAAATCTCAGTAAAGTCACATCACCATAAATTCAAATGAATATTTGTGTGACCGTTGCTTAACTAGAATTATTAACTGGTAAATTCACCATAAATTCTCAATGAATTGATGAAGTAAGAGATGTTGTTGATAGTGCCTAAGAGAATTCACAGAGAACGATTCAGAGGCAAACAATTCAGAATTGGATTCGCAAGAAGAGCCCTTGGAATTCAAGAACTGTAAAAGCTCTAAAAGAACATGAGAGAATTAAAGGCAAGATTGCAAGATGTATTGAAGGACAATAAGGCCATGACTACAGAAGAAAGAGTTCAAGGTGACCAATACCCGATCGAGCATGACAAATACGCAAACACACTGAATAAAGATCTCCAAACATTGGATGAAGACTGTGTTGCAACAATACCTGTTTTCTACAAGGACAGTGAACTGGCTCCATTGGAGAAATGGAAAAAGGAATTTGTATAGATTAAGGAGAAAGTCATGGCCTAATTTAACCAGGATGAAGATGTAGCCGTACATGTCAACCAAGCAGTGTTTGATCTTTTTTCATTGGAGACAGATATGAAAAGAAAGAGTGTGGCCATTAGATGTTATAAGAGTGACAGTTATATTAATCATCTTGGCATGCTTAATCTCTTTATCTTTCACTTTGTTAAGAAATTGTAATTAGGTTGTTAATGATGAAGAGACATAGCTTCTCATAGAATAGGTGTTGCTCACTTATTTATATGAGCAAATTTTGTAAAATGGAGAGGATTAGAATAGAAGATATCAGACAAATACTATAGCCTCTGGCATACTATTGTACCATTTTGGAAGCTTTAATAGAATCAGTTGTTTTCTTCTGCATATGTGTTGTAGATTATCTCATTTCTTTAGGTAGTTGTTTGTGATATTATCTAAAGGAGATAAGGTTATTTGTATTCTTACAGTGAAGTCTATGTTCCTATATTATAAATTTGGATTAAAAATATCTACTCGTGGATTGTAATTGTTCCTTGTAGTTCTTCCTTAAATAGTCCCTTAAGGTTAGGGTTAAATTCATTCAGGCAGTTTATGATATAAATATTTGACAGATCTCATAAGAAATAGTAACTGATAGATTTACCAAAGGGGGTAAGTTTAAAAACTGTCTCACAAATCATACATTAAGTCCTAGAGATATATAAGCCTTTGTAGCCCAAATAACAAGAAAGACACTGGTCATTCACAAATCACAACCTCTATCATATTAATTAACTTTAGATCAAAATACTCAATCTGCTATAAAAAGCATTAGTCATCGAAATCCACTAGTGAATAGGTACACCCGCCTAGGTCTTGTAGAGCCTAAAGTGAGGGAGTTAGTAACCAAATAGGTTCATTCTATAAGTTGGCCAAGTCAAATAGGTTCACTCTATAAAATATCTGAAACTTGTATCAATTTTTTTAAATTTAAATCAGCATTAAATACCTGAATGCAGATGATGTCTGTAGAAAACTAACAAGAGGATCAGGATGATCATATGGCCCAATTGAATGTAAACTCATCCTGATGGTCGTGTCCACTTGTACAACAAAATTAATTAAATATAGATATTAAATCAAATGTACATGATGTTTATTTATTTATTTAAAATATCATGTAACTTTGATGAACAAAATTAATTAAATCTCTAAATATATATATAAATTAAGATAGAGTATCAACGCACCGAATCTCTCTGCTCATCCACAACAACCGATGTTGGAGGAGCTGCCCTCACCACAGTGGCAAGTGGGTAATCTGATGTGGAAGTTGTTGTCGTAGTGGCCCCAAACATGGGCTGGAGACATGTAAATGTGTAAATAGTGAAGACATATAGATAGAGAGATCTATATAAATTATGTAAATTTAAATATATATAGTGCAAACTGTATGTATGTACTAGATCTCCCCATACCTATTTACCACGTAAATCATGATCTATGGGATGATCATCGACATATGAACCAATATTATCATGATCAGTGGATTCTCTCCATGCAACTGAAGAGGATGGACCATGATGTGAACTCGAAGCAAGGTCTGGACCATCACAAGGCCCATAGCATAGTCGATGGCAACTCATACAAAAATGAGGTGTCGATGTACATGGAATGGTTGTACTCATGTCAACATCATCCTCACTAGTGTCAATGTCACCACAGTCCAATAAATTAGTTGTCTACTAACTAAGGCTACCAGTGAGTGTGGTCAATGAGTCCAATGTGGAGATAACATAACATTGATGAACAATCATAGGTATAACAGGCATAGGAGCCACAATGGCCTGGCGATGGGTAGGTCTATTGGGGTCAATACGTGCCACCAACCTATCTTGTGGCATGCCACCACCAACACCCTAGAATGCTCTTATATCAAAATAATTGGGCTTTAAACCCAAAACAAACTCTGCATATAATTTTCTCAAGAAGTATAAAGGGCACTCTAAGTTGGCATGTGGTGGAGTGTCAAATACCATCTACCATCAATCCCAAAAATTATTGGTCATGCCCTAATGTATACACCACCCCATGGATATGCAAGATTTTTTTGGTGGAATGGGTTCACCTATGATGGGGTTTGAAAAATATGGAACAAGGTGAGATTTGTCTATTCCTAGGTTCAAAATCTCCTTATAGGAGAGGCCATCAGAATAAAACCAGTGTCTCTCCTCTCTCCATGCTCAATGTGAATTGAGCTCTACATCTATAGACCTAACTGCATCAATAAAGTTTTGCATCTTCGATGCAAAATGATGCATGTGTGGGGATATATGTGGTGCTCTAAGGATCTCATTAACTTTTCCCTGTATGAAAACAACATTCTCATCAATAATGGCTTGAAATCAAGCCTCAGCAAAATCAGGAGGTGGAGGATGATGATCGGGTGGGGGTGGAGGTGGAGGAGGGGGTGGGGGGTGGAGGTGGGGGTGGAGGTGGTGCACCATGGGTAGGGTCATCTGGGGGGGGTTGAGGCCTTGTTGCATTAAGTAAATCTTCTATATCAAACACATCCATGTGATGATGTTTATGTAATCTGAGCTTTGCATATATATATATATATGTACACATACATTGAATTAAAAATCAAATAAAAATTTAAAATCTAACTTTTGAAACTAAAACATGAATTTAAATTACAAATAATTTTAAAACATGTACAATCTACATATATATATACATTGTAAACATATATATACATATACAAACTCTACAAACAGATAAATGATAAAAAAAATTAATGTGTACACATTAGGACACGTGGCTTAAGGGGATCAAGCTAGAAATAGGATAATTTTGGCTTAAGGGGATAGGTCTAAATAGACCGTAATTAAATTTAGCATCTACAAATTTTGTAATTAATCATTTAAGACACGTGACTTAAAGGGATTGGCCTAACTAGGACAATTGGCTTAAGGGGATAGGCCTAATTAGGATGTATGTTAATAGATTGGCTTAAGGGGATAGATTGAATGTATTTTAATAGGGGAATTGTCATAATAGTATGTTAAGAGGCCTGTATGGTTGTAAATATAGTTAATTTAATGTACTTAGAATAGGAATTTCAAATTTATCATCTACAAATTATAGGATGTATGTGGCTTAAGGGGACAAGCCTAAATTATAGGATGTAGGTGCATTTCTTAATTACATGTGTCTTAAGGGGACATGGTCAAAATTAAATTAAATTTGATCATAATTAAGTTTAATAAATTGAATATATAGTTAATAGGACCTATTTCATGCTATTTAATATATATGGCATTTAATAATATATATAGTTAATAGGTCCTAGTATATTAAAAGGGGAATTGTCATAATAGTATGTTAAGAGGCCCGTATGGTTGTAAATAGTTAATTTAATGTACTTAGAATAGGAATTTAAAATTTAGCATCTACAAATTATGGGATGTATGTGGCTTAAGGGGAGAGGCCTAAATTATAGGATGTATGTGTCTTAAGAGGACATGCCTAAATTATAGGATGTACGTGTAGAATTTCCTAATTACATGTGTCTTAAGGGGACATGGTCGAAATTTAATTTAATTTGATCATAATTAAGTTTAATAAATTGGATATATAGTTAATAGGACCTATTACATGCTATTTAAGAGGCTCGTATGGTTGTAATTAGTTAATTTCTTGTATTTAGAATAGGAATTTCAAATTTAGCATCTACAAATTTTGTAATTAATCATTTAAGACACATGACTTAAAGGGATTGGCCTAATTAGGATGTATGTGGCTTAAGATGATAGGCCTAATTAGGATGCATCTGACTTAATACCATCTGCCTAGATTATAGGATGTATATGGCAAGTAAAGGAAAGAAGATTTACTTTAAATATAGGACACACATGTGGCTTAAGGGGATCATTTTAAATAAATAATTACAACTGGGATTCCCTTAAGACTTGGTCAAGTAATTCTATTTAATTTGATCGTAATTACTTAATTTCATATATAGTTAGTAGGACCATTTATGCTACTTAATATATGGCATTTAATAATATATATATATATATATATATACATATATAGTTAATAGGTCCTAGTATACATTAAAACGGGTATGATTGTAATAGTATGTTTTAAGAGGGGTATAGTTGTAATTAGTTAATTAGTTAATTTCATGTACTTAGAATAGTAATTTTAAACTTAACATCTACAAATTTTGTAATTAATTATTTAAGACACCTGACTTAAGGGGATGGACGTATGTACACAATATATGAGATCTTATGTGGTCAAATTGGGTCATAAGGGGTACATTTTGTGTACATAAATGTTAAAAAAATGGCATGTGTGTGATGGGCCTTTAGGACCACATTGCGTTGTAAGGGGTCATGTGTGTGTTCTAACACATGCGTGACCCCTTAGAACTGCATATGAGCCCTTTAACATCCTATACTTAGTGTATACAATATACCCCAACTACTAGGATGGTAAAAGGGGTCATATGTGGTCCTAAGGGGTCACACATGTGTTCTAACACATGTGTGACCCCTTAGGACCAAATTATGACCCATTAGAATAGAATGTGGTCCTAGTAAATTCTCGTCACACACATGCACACATTCTAAGTCAAGGTATAATATAGACATGGATCAAACTAAATTATAGGACAAATGTGGCTTAAAAGGGGAATGAATTTGAAAATAGGAGATGGCTTAAGGGGATAGACACGTATTCCAATGTACATGTGCGACCCCATGGGATTGTGCATAGTGTCCTAAGGGGTCAAAGATGTACATTAGAATGTGCATGCATGACCCATTAAGACCACATACAAGACCCCTTTGGACACTATGGCTGATCCTATGGGGTCATATGTGGTCGTAAGGGGTTGGACGTGATGTGATCCTATGTGGTCATAGGGGGTATGTTGTATACAATTTAGATGTTTTAAATAGTTTCATTTTTGTTGTAATTTTTAGGTTTTGGTTTTCATTTTCATTTTTATTTTGATATTGTAAATTAAATGTTTTGGTTTTGATTATTTTTTAGGTTTTCATTTCGTTTCAAGGTTTTCTACATGTTTATTAAATTTATTCGTTTAAAAAAATCCTAACCTAATCAATTCATAAAAAAAATTCAAACTAAATTTAACTAATTTTTAAAATAAAAACATACTTTTCTAATGAAAAAAAATTTATTAAGCTAAAAAACATTTTTTTCTAACAAAAAAAATAAATTTAAAACTAAAAATTATTAACAAAAATAATAATTTAAACCTAAAAATCTAATTTTTTAACTAAAAATTAATCTAAACATGAATTATTGAATAAAAATGGGTGTTGGGCATACCTGGAAGACTTGAAGGTTAGTTGCTGGCAATTCCTGGGAGGGCTCCACTCCTTGAATTGGGATCCCGTATGGCAAAAATGAACCGCATTTCATTAAAAAAAAAAAATTATATATTTGAAATGGGATCCTGTGTTGAAATGAAACGGGATCCCATTTCATTTCAACACGAGATCCCAGGGCCCACGGGATCCCTTTTGATTTTAGGCTCGGGATGCCGAGAGTAAACGGGATCATGATTCGTCTCCTATTCTTTCTGCCCGATTTCCACTTTTTAACTAAGTCCAAAACTTCCACATTAAGTGGACACAACTTCTTGCACTTACCCTTCACTCTATAAGTTGGCCAAGTCAATTGGAGGGTTTGATCATAAGAGTTGGCATTTCCTTAGAACCTATCCAATCTGTTGATTTGAGATCCAACACTATTCATGATCAAATTTTGATTTTGGAAGCCCAAATTTCTATTCTTGAGAAGGAAAGAGACAAAATTATAAGAAGAGCCAAAAGTCTGAGAGGCTTGGTGAGTCCCTGGTTGGATTCACTCAGTGTACATAAGAAAGGATGTATGGATATGGTTGAAAAGCCCACACCAGTAGGGGTAAGTGATAAAGAATCATTTGCACATATATTAAATGGACTTGTATCTATTTTCAGCACTTTCAATAGTGGTTGGGATACTTATCTTGAGCTATTGGAGAAGGCTTATCCAGAAATTTTGAAATTTGTTAAACTCCGGTAAGATATTTTTGGGATATTAATTGTAGAGTTTTTTTTTGGATCTTTGACATTCTTTTTAGAATTTTTGATGGAATTGATGTCAAAAGGGGAGTGATATAGATGTGAAAAAGAATAGAAGGATTTGTATACAATAGGGGGAGATATGGAGATATGGGTGTATGGAGTATTTTGCATTAATGAATATTCAACTCATGGGGAGCAGGCGGGATGGAACCGACAAATGAAACCTTGACCATTTTTCACATGACTGTTGCCATCAATGTCAAAGGGGGAGATTTTTGGAAATTTAAACTCAATTGGTTGGTTTCACTATGTTGTCATTTATGGCAACATGGTATTTTGTTATGGTTTCATGTTTTGGTTTAGTTGTGTACTGACAGGCACTTAATAGACACTACACTGACATCGACATCGACAGAACAAAAGGATTTCTTTGGTTACTGGCAATGCAGGCTGACGTGGTTTAGAATATGGTTATCGGTATTGGAGGCCGACATCTCTTGGATCCGGCATTAGAAATTGTTTTTGATATTCATGCATTTATGTTATCTAGCTGACATGTAATTTGATATTGTAATTATCTTTGTAAGGTGGCATAAGGCATGATAAGTTGTATAGGATATATAGGTCAATTGGATTAGATCATTTTGATATAGAAATGGTGATGGATATGTGAGTGTGATATAATGCAAAATATATTAGAGAGATTATGTATGTGAGGATATTTATGTAAGGGTTTAAGGTTTCAGATTGGAACAAATAAATCTTAAACCGGAACTGTATTCTAGCATAGAAGATGCTATCTTAGAAGTTCAACTCTTCTCTAGATTGTCGTCTAGATTTATATATAGTCAGTGAGGCTCCATTTGTGATTGAGCAGTGTGCTCTAGGTTGTAAGCCTTAATGAAGTGTAGACCCCTTATATTTTGTAATATCTCTTCATATGGCCAGTTGATTGATATTGTGGGTCACAAATCCCACCGTAGTTTTTCCTCTTTGAGTTTTTCCACGTATAATTATGTGTGTTATGATTCTCATTTATGTGATTGGCTTATTGCTTGCTTTACTTCTTTCAATTCTATATGTATCAGTATACCGGCTGGTGTATGCATGTTTTAAGAAGGCTAAAATTAATTCATCTGGTATAACACTGATTCACCCCCCCCCTCTTAGTTTTATTGGATTCCAACAAGTCAAACCCACATGTATAATGTGAGCGATATGGTTTACATATATCAACTGCTAAAATGAGGGTTTTTTGTGCAGGGAGGGATTGTAGTGTAGAGGTGGGTGGGAGATGTTAAGATTGAAGTGTAGGTTTTGGTGGAAACAATAAGTTCAAACCCTAATGCATAACACAAAATTTATTTTATGTATTTATGCATTAATCCAGTTTATCATCTTTTGTATTTATGTGTTAATCCAGTTATAATTAGATCTAGAATAAGCATATGGTAGTCTGAGGCAGGGCTGCCATAGATTATGTAGAGTTGAGTAAGCTAAGAATTTGATTTTGAAAAGAAAAATGTATTTTTGCAATTTTGTGTCCCCCTTATTCAAATTTGGTCCATTTGTTCTATGATGAAGTGTAAGATGAAATCTTGGTGTATTTTGTGTAGATCTACTTTTAATAGATTGGTTGCATGAATAAAAATATGAGCGATTGATTCCAGCAATAGTTATTAGTGTGTTTTTTGATGTTTATGATATATAGTGCAAGATCAAGATGTCCATCATGTAGTTTGTTACTGATAGAGGCAAATTTTGTAACATGTAAAGTTCTTATTAAGATATTTTTTTCAATATGTTGCAGCTTATCTTTTAG
The DNA here is from genome assembly GCF_030272615.1 of Cryptomeria japonica. NCBI lineage: Eukaryota > Viridiplantae > Streptophyta > Pinopsida > Cupressales > Cupressaceae > Cryptomeria > Cryptomeria japonica. Next base: position 303,217,256 of record NC_081410.1, on the reverse strand, counting down.
ATTTGTATTTTCCTGAACAATATAAACTTCACTATGAATCTCTTTATGAAATGGTTCAAAGATATTCAAACATTTATTGATGTTTTACAAAGAATCTTTTATTAATAGTTGCAACCATTCATGGTAGATTCAATTTCTTTTTAAATTAGCATACACCATTAGCTCTATAATGCATCATTATGGGTTCCATTTTTTGTGGAAATATTGGTATGGGAAGCTAGGATCTTTTGCAACATATTCACAACTAATTTTAAGTCACCAATTTTATAACTAGTTTTTTATCCCTAAAGCTAAAATGTAGAGACTTATTCCTATTGAATGATTTCTTTTTTTTTCATAGATGCTTTTAGATTTAAACTATACAGTATGGATAAATAAGATACAATGTATTCCAATTTGAATCACTAATCAAAACCTCTTGTATTTTCAAATAAATAGAGATGAAACATTAGACTAATGACAATGCAATTGCATATTTTCTAATTAAAAAAGGACATGATACAAGACTCTATTTCTTGTAGCAGTTAAAAATTAAAACAAATTGTTATTTCTTTTGTACTATTATAAATATACCCTTTTCTCTAGATATTATGTAGAAAAAAGTAATATAATTGATGTTGAAGAAGATTTGTACTCGTGAAATTTTTATCAATTTATTATTCAAGTTAATATTAAAATCTGGCTACAGATAATTCATCTGAATATTAAATCTATTTTCATTTTAAATCTTATAAATTACTCTTTCTAATCTCTAATAATATATCAATTAAAATAATTTAAATTATATTTAATCCCAAAAAGGCCTTTTAAGGAAAAATAGAGACCCTCTTGTTTCACAATTGGGGTTGAGTAGTTCTCCTCTGTTTTTGGTAGATCAATTTAATAAACCAGAGGAATGTCCCTAGAAATCAACACTTACTTCTTGATTTTATATTCTTTGGCTATAACTCAATGTGATGATGGATAACAGAGTAGTGTGTTTTTAACTATCAAATTTGTTTATCATTTGCAGCGTTCAAGTGGAAGTGTCAAGAAACCAAGGTTTGTTGTTTGTGTGGTGGTTGGGTGAAGAAGAGTCAATAGGTATGTATATTTTCCTAATTATATGTATCAGTTTGCCAGAGTGATCAGAGCTGTGAAAGAGGAAATGTTAATTTTCTATGTTTTCTATATGCAAAAATTGAAATGGTTTGAAAGAATCTAATGTTTTCTTGTGCCAATGAACCACAATTCCCTTGTTTTATTTGTTGAAAGGTTATGTGATAGGGTCCAATATGTTAAGAGTTAAAAAAATAATAATAAAATGTTGTAAAAGATGATGGTTTAATATAATTTATTGTTTCTTGTGACAGAGGGCTTTATTTTCCATGTCAATTGTGGACTACTTTCTTTCTTTAACTTTTCGAGTGTTGTAATGCGTCACCTTTTTTAGTGCTCCATTTCTTTAGTTAGCCAATTATGCATATGTCTGTGTGTATGTGTGTGTGTCGCTCTCTCTCTATATATACATGTGCACACACACACACACATAAATATACATATATACATAGAAATGTGTATTTATGTGTATATATATGTAAATGTGTGTATTGGCAAAAAAATGTTGGTAGTGAGTGTATACATAATAAGGCTATGCAACCCTAAGTATGCGTTTCTATGTACATCATTGGTACAAAAGTGTATACATAATAAGGCTATGCAACCCTAAGTATGTGTTTCTATGATCTTGAACGAAATCAATAACCTTACTGAAGTTGATCATAAAAAATGAAGAGTTTGTTGTAGATGAAATTTGAAAAAAAAAGGAAACTCTTGGCTATCTTTGTCAAGTTCTTAAATTTTGAGTTTCTTTCCCAAAAAAAAAATAAAATGCACAATCTATTACCCTAAAAAAATGCACAATATTATGCACAACCTATTACCCTAAAAAAATGCACAATCTATGAGGCTATCCTTCATTACGTTAGTCAATTGTTCAGACAGAAGGAAAATTTGGATAATGAACATGTTGGCATTCTTGTCATTGATGTCAACTGATATGTAGCAGTGTGTTGGGAGTGTCAAAAATTTTCCTTTGTCTCCAATCTCTTGGCCTCCCAAGTCCCTTAGGGTTAGGGATTAAGCTTTGAATTCCTTGGCGAGAAAATAACATAGTTTATATCAACCTTTTCGAGCCCCGCTACCCCGTAGCACCAAATTGCTTTCAAAAGAGACCACACGGGGTAAGGATAACATCCATATCATAAGAAAACCACCAACATTTTGAAATATGTCAATAACCTATTATGTTATCTGGAAACCTGATCAATAACCTATCATGTTATCCTCATGTATAATAATGTTGTGTTGTATATCAATAATTTGTTATGTTATCTAATAGTAATGTTCATGTTATACGACAACACAGTCAATAATCTATCATGTTATCCAATACTAACCTTTGTGTTATTCGACAACTTGGTCAATAATATGGCATGTTATCTAGTACTAACTTTTGTGTTATTCGACATTTCGATCAATAATTTGTCATGTTATCCAGTAGTAACCTTCATTTTATATAGAAACGTGGTAAAAAATCTATCATGATATCCTTGTAAAATATTAGTTAAGCTCTCGTACTAACTAAAATGATTAAAGAAAAGGCTCTACTCAATACAACATACTAGATCAAACTAGACTAGGCACATAGATTAAAAAACACTTAAACAAAAATCTAATTTTCATTTTTACAACTAAAAATAATATTATCACAAACATATTGAGAATGTATACACAATAATAATGGATACCATGAAAGGTTATTTATAGGATTTCATATAACATGAATGTAATTAGAGGATAACATGACATATTATTGACAAGATTTTGTATAACATGAGTGTTATTATGGAACAATGTGGCAGATTATTGACAGGATTACACCCGTGCAGGGTGAACTTTTGTTCTCCTCACAAGTATTGCTGCTATCCCATGGCACTAAACTTCTTCATCTGGAACCTAAGAAGGGTAAGGATTACTCTATATCCCGCCACCCCACAAGGCACAATTGCCTCTTTAAACTAACAACACGGGGTAACTTTTCAAGCCAGTTTAGCTGAGTCCACTTATTAATGACTAGCTAACATGATAGATTATGACTAGATTTATGTATAACATGATGATTAGGATGGGATAACATGTTAGGTTATTAATAGGCTTTCGTATAACATGAATGTAATTAGGGGATAACATGATAGATTATTAATAATATTTTGTATAACATGAGGGTTATTATGGGACAACGTGATAGATTATTGACAGGATTACATCCATGTAGGGTGAGCAAGCTACAACTTTGATTTTTCAAAGAAGTGAGTAACACAAGTTTTAAAACCCCTTTTTGGAGCTAGTTTAGTTGTGTACACATGAATGTAATTAGAGGATAACATTACAAATTATTGAAAAGATTTCGTATAACACGAGGGTTTTTTATTGTATAACGTATGTGTGGGGTGAACTTTTGTTCTCCTTACAAGCATCCCCATAATCTTATCAATAATTTATCACATTGTGCCATAATAACCCTTGTGTTATACAAAATCTTATTAATAATGTGTCATGTTTTCCTCTAATTACATTTATGTTACCCTGCGTTGTTATTCAAAGAGGCAATTGTGCCTTGTGGGGTGGCGAGATTTAAAGTAATCCTTACCCCATGTGGGTTCCAGATGAAGATGTTTGGTATTGCGGGATAGTGGGGGTGCTTGTAAGGAGAAAAAAGCTCACCCTGCATGGGTGCAATCATGTCAATAATCTGTCACATTTCATAATAACCCTCATATTATATGGAATATTGTTAATAATCCATCATGTTATCCCCTAATTACATTAATGTTATATGAAAGTCTGTCAATAACCTAGCATTTATCCCATCCTAACTATCGTGTTATACATAAATCTAGTCATAACCTATCATGTTAGCTAATCATTAATAACTAGACTTGGCTAAAATAGCTCAAAAAGTTACCTCGCATTGTTATTGAAAGAGGCAATTATGCCTTCTGGGGTAGCAGGATATAGAGTAATCCTTACCCCATGTGTGTTCCAGATGAAGAAGTTTGGTACCACAGGATAGCGGGGGTGCTTGTAAGGAGAAAAAAAGTTCACCTCGCACAAGGGTAAAAGTTGAGCTAAAGACAAGAAGAGAAGTTCACCCTGCATGGGTGTAGAATTTGAGCTAAAGACGAAGTGAGATGGTGGGATGGATTGATATCAACTAGTTGGCCTACCATCTTGCACGCAAAAAATAGTTAAAGTGATCATCCAATGGGGTAGCATAGTGAGAAAGGCAATAGGTAACCCTGCACCTAGAAAAAATGAGGAGAGGTTGCCCTTGTGGGTAACAAAGGCGAAGGCCCGACCACCCCACAACATGGAGAGCAATTAGAAGATGAGTATGTGGGGACACAAAGTTAATGAAAATATAAGAGCCTCGATGCCTCGCAATATCGAAGGCAATAGAAAAGCAACATTGTTGGGTAGATGAAGGGATGAAAATGGGAAACCCTGCCATCCCGCATTAGAAAACTCACATGTAAAGGTTGAAAAATTTATGAAGGTCAGAATTCTTAACTTTAGAGTTAAATGATAGTATTTTGCCCACCTTGGTTTTGCAGTAGGAGCCCTATAATCTAGTATTTTGCAAGTGATGGCATGTTATACACAATCTTGACCATAGGCAATGGTGTAGGAGCACCTAGGACTTAGGCTAGTATTTTTCTCAATTTTGGTTTGTACTAACCCTAGCCAAGTCAGGTAGTGAATAAGGACTCTAGGAGGGTCCAAGATTGAGTGTGATGAGTGAAATGTAGGCCTAGTAGAGTTAGTTTCTTCCTAGGTTAGCATTTTGTGCATAAATAGTGGTTTGAGTAGGTAGTTGATCTTCTTGATGGTCAAAAGTGTCAAAAATTGGTATAGGCATTACGAAGGGTTAAATTAGCATTAGAAATTTTTTAAAAGTCATGTGTGATGACTTAGAGTAGGCCTCATAGGTTGATAAAGCCAAAAAGTGAAAAAGTGCAAAATTGTAAAAAGTTGTCATGACAACTTTTGTCCTAAATTGGCTAGAGATGGAGTTAGGGATTGTCAAATTCCCTAGGATGACTCCACACATGGGGAAAACTATAATAAACCTCTCTTGCATGGTTACCAAGGTTGGAGCTATTGTTTTGTAAGATAAACAATCTGAAACTACTCATTTTTCAGACTAGTTGGTAGCATTTTGGCTTGTTTTGTTCATTTTGTAAATGAAAATGGATTGAATCCATTGATCTAGTAATGGATTGAGCTTCTTTGGTGTGTTATAGATTTTTTAATTCTATTTCAATCTTTGCAGATAGTTTGTATTAGTGTTTTCTTGTTTTAGTTTGCAAACAACCAGTTTTGGCTTGTAAATAGCAGTTTTATGTAAAATGGTTGCCCCATGAATTCCACACGTGCTACCATTAAGTCCTATTGAGAAATGGAGGGAAACAACTTGTAAAACATACATATGTAGGGACAAGTTCTGGAGATGAAATTTGATATGATTGTCATGTAGAAGTTGAGAAAGCCAACTTCACAAACCCCGAAGATCACCTGCATGCAAATAACCTGTCACAGAAAGAAGAGATGGAGACAAACAAGCAAGGGTGCTCTGAAAGCTGAAAAATGTATTCATCCAAGAGAGAGATAAATTACAATGATGAATCCTTATAAAAGGATATTGTGCAACCCTAAAAGAAACCCTAATAGGTAGACATTTAATAATTAATATAATTATTAAATGTCACAAATGCAAACTAAAGTGAAATCTTAAGAGAGGAATAAAGGTAATTTAATCAACATGATTAAATTAAAACCTTTACTCTAACACCCCCCCTTAAGATGAGCAAAAGTGTAGTTACAAACATGTGCAAGAAAGCAAAGGTAACTACAATGCAAGAAAGTAAACTTGGGTCCCGGCAACAAGGCCTGATCAGGTACCCAATTACAACCAAATCTCTGTAAAGTGGAGAAATAGAGAAAACCTCATGGGAAAAACTCTACTCCAAAAAGAGATGAAAGAAATAAATGCACTAATAACATAAGGATAGGAGGTGGATAACATGATACCCCCCATAGACAACTTCTATCATATAAGTACATATACAATGGTCTCCATAGGAGAAAAAGAAAGAGACTAGAAGCCCCCCCCACAATGAAGAAACTCCTGTCGCACATATGGATGCCTGAGGTAGAATCCAAAAAGAGATCCTGAAGCGGCATATAATATTCCTCCCCTTGGGAAGAAATGGATCCAAACGATGAAGATGAAGAAACCCTGTGAAGAGAGAAGAATCAATCTGTCTCAAGATGTGTGCCATAATAGGATGCTGAAGAATCCCTCTGTCTGAACTGAAACAAAAGATGTCAAATCCAAACTGAACTGAAGACTCAAAAAACTGCAACCTCTGAATGCACAGATGATGGTGGGCTAATAGCTGGAATATGGCTGTCAACAAAGAGGAGCTGAAAATCCTCAAAGTAATCCTCCAAGTCTGCAATATAGGACTCTACAAACAAAGACGAAATGCCTGCAAGATAAGAATCCCAAGTAGCCATGTCTGAAAGATGTATGATGTCCTGCTTAGCTGAATCAATAGGAGCCAAAGAAGAGGCAATATCAAACTGATCATGAACAAAAGGAGATGATGTTGATGCATATATAATCTCAGTCTGAAGAGTAGGAACTGTGAGACAATCCTCTGATTCATCGGAATATGTAAGGGTGTCTAAATATTGAAGTTCCTTCAAAGTAGCATGATCAAAAGGTGTGTTATCTCTCCAACCAATGGGTACAAGACAATCTGAAGCAGGATCCTTTGGGAATGGAGAAAGACTGGGGTCTCCATAGATCTCCCAAAGACGTGTCCAAAGTGAGTGAGGACAATCAATGCCCGATATAGCCCACACAGTGTCAGAATCAACACTAGACAAAATAACTCCTACTATGTGATTTCTAATGATATCCCAAGCTAGTTTTCCCTCTAAAGTTGCTGGTTCAGGTATGAGATCATACAAATAAGGCAAAATATTAAGCCACCTACAGTGTGTAAGTATGCCCTTTGCCCATGACTCATAATTACCCCGTTCTAGAAATACAACTGAAGGGTGAGTAGAAAAACCCATGATAACTCTTCAAATTAACAAATCTGAGACTAAATGACTTTAATACTGATAAAGCAGATCAAATGAAGCCATCCCATGCAAACAAATTATTTCCAAGTCTGAAACGTCCAAGTAAGTGACAGATGTGTTAAAACACAAAGTACTGAATAAAATGTACCTGGTGCAGATTCTGGAAAAATACATGATAGATCTGGAAAGAGCACAGAACCACCTTTCCGACGCCTATTCGCTTTCGAAAAATGGAGTCCGTATGCAAAAGATATGGCTCCTGGAGTGCAAAAAACTTGTTCTGACTTCGACTGGCAAAAAACACTACAAAACGGAAAAATCAGAAAAAAAGAATTCCATCTTTTAGATCGGGCTCAGAACCAGCTTTCCAACGCCTATTTTCATTCGAAAATCCGAGCTAAAATGCCCGAGTTATACCCGATTTAGTAAAACTGCTCCAAAAAAGCCCAAATAGGCCCTTTAAGCCCTCAAGGGCTTAAAAAAAAATAAGCCCCTGGTCCTCTGGGTGACCAGGGGCAGGCGCAGGAGGTGGCGGCGCGGGGGCAGCGCTGGGGCGGCGCAGCTGGCGGCGGGCGGCGCGCTGGCTGGGCGCGGGCTGAGAGCGGGCCGGCTGGCTGCGCGCAGGCGGCAGGCGGCGCATGGGCGAGATACCGCCGGCGGCGGTGGACGCCGGGTGGCCGTCGGGCTGCTTACCGGCGGCGCGGCGGTTTACACTGGCTACGCCCGGTTTTTTTGAAAAAACCGTGGTTTTTGTTTTTTTTTTAATTTTTCCGCCTCGGTTTTCGTGCCCTAGGGCCGTACGGCCTTGGGGCCAAAAAAAATTTGCCTCCTGGTGCAACTGTGTCCAAATCGGATGAATTTTATATGGAAATAGGGGTTTTTGGGCGCTACGAGCTCAACGGTGAGGTCCGTTTGGGCTCAAAGTGCACCGAAAAAAAAAATACCCCTATTCCAAAATAAAAAACAGAAGACACACAGATCTGATGCAACCAAAACCGGAAAATCAGATCTAACCCTCGTAGCTCCAAATTCTTCAGAAGACGAACAGGAAGCAGCAGGTCTGGAGCTCTGATACCATGTAGAAGTTGAGAAAGCCAACTTCACAAACCCCGAAGATCACCTGCATGCAAATAACCTGTCACAGAAAGAAGAGATGGAGACAAACAAGCAAGGGTGCTCTGAAAGCTGAAAAATGTATTCATCCAAGAGAGAGATAAATTACAATGATGAATCCTTATAAAAGGATATTGTGCAACCCTAAAAGAAACCCTAATAGGTAGACATTTAATAATTAATATAATTATTAAATGTCACAAATGCAAACTAAAGTGAAATCTTAAGAGAGGAATAAAGGTAATTTAATCAACATGATTAAATTAAAACCTTTACTCTAACATGTCACCTTGTTCTAGGCGAGTCCAGGAGCAACCTGACTAGAGGAGACAGGGTGAAATTGATGTGCAAAGTGCAGGGGTGAATGCCAAACCACCATCTAGGATTTTAGAGGGGTCCTTGAAGGTAGTACATATTTTCCAATGCAAGGGGAAGCCTTGCTAAATTCATTTGTTTCCCAAACACCAACTTGATCGGTCACTGCCAGCTAGAAGGCCTATAAACCCCTCAAAACCCTCATTTTGGGGTTAGAATATTGAACAGTAGGATAAGGAGCCAAAACCACAAAAATCATTTGAGATTAGGTGTAACTTTGAATAAAATCTAGACTTTCTATGGGGTATTTTGGACCATTTTCCTCCAAGCCCTAGAAAATCAGATTTTGGAGGCCTAATTGGGGCTCTTTCCTTGTAGCCCTTTTCTAGGCAAAATGGTGAGATCGGTAAGGAGGGAAAAGAAAGAAAACCTTTAAAGGACCCAAAAGACATTCAAAGAATGTTAGTAGCCACCTCCACACCTCTGCATCAACTCACAATAGGAGGACATCAATTTGACAAGTTGAAGCCATGACAACCATAATGAGCACATGGGAAGCATTGTGAATTGGTAGGGTTCCTAGCTATAAAACTTGAAGCAAACACCTTGGAATCGTTAGAAGAAAGCCCTAGAAGAGATTGAGAAGGAATTGGAGGTCTAGAGTGCAATTAGGCCTGGAGAGTTGGTGGAATTGAGCAACACCAACTAGGTGAAGTGTGTGTACCCCATCAAATTGGTATTAGAGCCTATAAGTTTGGCCTAGGTGAGTAGATGTCCTCAGTAGAATCTATAGGAGACAACAACATGGTAACTAATGTAGATTTGGCAAAGAAAGTGGATGATCAGGGGGAAGAGAATAGACTCCTGAAGGAGAAGTTGCTAGACTTGGAGAGTAAGCTTGGTGAGGTAGAAACCAAGGCAGATGAAGTGTCGGTAAAGGTAGAAGGAGTAGAAGGGAAGGGTAAAGAAGTGTTAGAGATAGACAAAGTACCTAAACCTAATCCCATCCTAGAAGAAGAACCTTTCCTAAAGGAATTGAAGGCCTTGAGTGGTAAATCACTGGAAGGATTGTCATTGTTCACTGGTAAGATGGAGGTAGAAGTAGTCCTAGAATGGATAGAAGGTATGGAGAACCATTTTAAATTTGAAGGCATAACTGAAGCCCAGAGAGTCAAAGTAGCCAAGTCAAGGATGAGAGGAACTGCTCTCACATGGTGGAAATTTGTGCAAGATGAAAGGAAGAAAATGGGCAAAGCACCCATCTCTTCTTGGAAAGGGATGTTAGTCAAAATCAAAGAAGTCTATCTCCCTGATGACTATGAAGTGCAAATTCATAGGAAGAGGCAAAAATTAAGACAAAAGGACCTTGATGTCAGTAGTTATACGGAGGAGTTTCACAAACTTAGCCTTAGATCTCATGTAGTGGAAGAAAAGAGTCTCAAGGTTGCTAGGTACCTAAATGGTCTACGGTGGAACATCTAAGAAGAAATCAGTCTAATGAGCCCAAAAATAGTCCATCAAACCTATCAACTTTCCCTTAAGGTGGAAGAAAAACTGAAAAGAAGACATGATTCAAGCAGCAATAGGGGCAAAGGTAGAGGAAAAGACAATAGAGGCCATAGGGGAGGCTTTGGAGGAAGAAGTTATGAACAAAGGACACAAGGTGAGTCTAAACTCACTAAGCAGAAAGAGAGTGGCACTAATAGAGGAGGATTCAATAGAGGAAGGGGATCCAATAGTGAATTTAGAGGAAGATCTAGTGGCAAAGGTACAGGCTCCTCATATTTTGCAATAATGAAGTGTTATCATTGTAGCCAACTTGGTCATCTAGCATATAGGTGTCCAGAGAAGGGATCATCATCACAAGGTGGTGAAAGGAGAGTGAGCTATATTAAAGAAGAGACTTTGAGCAGCAAGACTTCATAGGTTGCCTTAGAATTAGAGGTAGGTGACAACATGATGATAAGGAGAACTTTGATCAAAGAACCAGTCAAAGAAGAGCTAAGCCAAAGAAGGTCCTTATTTAGGATCAAATGCAAGGTTATGGACAAAGTTTGTAAAGTGATCATTGATTCAGGGTCAATAGACAACATTGTGTCAAAAGAGGCAATGAGTAAGCTCAAATTGCAAAGGATACCTCACAACAACCCATATAGAGTCACTTAGTTGAACAAAGGCCAACATTTTCTAGTTAATGAGCAAGCATGGGTGGATTTTACCATTGGGAGGTATAAGGACAAGGTGTTATGTGATGTCCTACCTATTGATGCATGTCATCTTCTATTAGAAAGACCATGGAAATTTGATAGACAAGCTATTCATGATGGAGCCAAGAATGCATACTCATTCAAGAAAGATGGAGTCACATACAAGATTCAGTCTATCCTTGAGGAAGGTGAAAAGAGGACAGTAGGTCCTAATGTTCTTTTGGTGAGTGAGAAACAGTTCTTGAAGACACTTGAGGAAGGTGAAGGTATAGGGTTTGCACTAGTAATGAATCCCAAAGAGGAAGACAAGAAAGAGCAGCCATATTTGCTAATAGAGGTGCAAGATTTGTTGAAGAAATTCAAAGGCATAGTAAGTGATGGATAACCAACCACCTTACCTCCTAAAAGAACCATAAGCCATCAAATAGACTTCATTCCTGGAGCATCCTTGCCTAATAAGGCAGCTTATAAAATGACTAGCCAGCAAAATGTTGAGATTTCCAAGCAAATACAAGAGCTCTTAGACCAAGGCCTAATTTAGAAAAGAATTAGCCCTTGTGTTGTCCCTATCATGTTATCCCCAAAGAACGGTGGTACTTGGAGATTGTGTACTGATTCTACAGCTATAAATAGGATCACCATTAGATATAGGTTCCCAATTCCTAGAATAGAAGACCTAATGGATTGCTTAGGGGAAGCCAAGTACTTTACCAAGATTGACCTTAAAAGTGGATATCACCAAATTAGGATTAAGGAGGGTGATGAATGGAAAACTTCCTTTAAGACTACAGCGGGTCTCTATGAGTGGCTTGTAATGCCATTTGGCTTATCCAATGCTCCAAGAACCTTCATGAGACTCATGAATGAGGTGATGAATAACTTCATAGGTAAATTTGTGGTGGTATATCCAGATGATATTCTCATTTTCAGTAGGGATAGGGCAGATCATATTAATCATTTGCAAGATGTACTAAAAGATTGTGTTGGGTCACAAATCAACAGATTGGATAGGTTCTAAGGAAATGCCAACTCCTATGATCAAACCCTCCAATTGACTTGGCCAACTTATAGAGTGAACCTATTTGGTTACTAACTCTCTCACTTTAGGCTCTACAAGACCTAGGCGGGTATACCTACTCACTAGTTGTTCCTTCAACTAATGCTTTTTATAGCAGATTTAGTGTCTTAATCTAATGTCTCCTAGTCTCAGAATGGCATAAGTTTCTTAAACAAACTGACTTCAGATGTGTGTATTGAACTATGTATCTTACAAAAGTATATATGTTACACTTTGGCTAAATTACCTACTATACCTACTCTACTAATCCTAATGCTTAAAAGTAAAGGGTAACTGGAATGGTTAAAGGGTTTGTTTACAAATGATCAGTGCCTTTCCTCTTATTTGGGCTACAAAGTCTTATATTTCTTCAGGACTTATTGTGTAAACTTATGAGATAGTTTTTAAACCCACCACCTCTCGATGAGTCTGTCAGTTACTGTTTCTTATGAGCTCTACTTCAATGTCTATATTGTAAACTGCTTGAATGGATTTAACCCTAACTTTTAAAAGAACATCCAAGGAAGAAATACAGGGAACAATTACAATTCATGAGTAAATCTTTTTGATCCAAATCTACAATATGAAACACAGAATTTTACTGGAAGAACACGAATAACCTTATCCACTTTTAGATAATATCATAAGCAACTACCTTCTAAAAATATGTTAACTCTCAACACATATGAGAAAGAAAATGCAACTGGTTATTTTTGATAAAAAGTATTAATGTACAAAATTACCTCCACCTCTTCTCTCTTCTCTCCTTTTTTTTTTAACATTTTACATCACACATATATATGTGTTTGAATGGTTTTCATACCCCTTTGGGTGAAAAGACAACCCCCTTTTAAATAAAAATAATTCCAAATCCCGAAATTGCCTTAGTTTATGTAATTAATTGTCACTTTACAAGTTGTTTAGGCATATAAGAGGTATTTTAAGACTATTTTATGGGTACATAATGGATAAATGGTCTTTAAATGATGCAAATACCCCCTTTGGTGCTTCACACTCCATTTTTTATGCCCATTATTGTGTTTATGTTATAGTTTCATATTGTGCAACAAATATAAAATATATTACTTGTACCTATTCAATATATATATATATATATATATATATATATATATGTATATATGTATATATATATTTAGAATTTTTCTTGGTCCTTGTCTTGGAATTTGGAATTCTAAAAATTGCAAATTTTAGGGTTCCAACAGTGGCTCTGTCTAGGGATGGATGCCCCTTGTGGGCATAGCAAGAATTCAAATCTCTGGTACTGAAGACCATGTGCCTAATTCATTGACCTGTTTTGGTGGCCTCAAGCCCAAAAACTGAACACCAATTCTTTCCTCTATCGAACATCTGATTCTCATCATGAAGTAGTATAAAAACTTTGAAATTAGTGATATCACCTAATTGGCAATTCCTGTCATAAGATGCATTATCCATCCTTATTTTATAAGGATTCTTTATTTCACCTGGATTACCATTATCCCCTATTCCATAGGAAAAGATATTTATACTTTTGCAAAAGTTTGCTTCTTGTGGCATCGCATATTCTTCATCTCTATTTTATTGGAATGCTGCATATTATCTAACTGGTACTTCTTTTCACCTTTTGTTTTATCTCTATGTGATGTACCTTCCTTTTGTAACTCTCTTATTTTTGTGGTCCTTTTATCACGTGACTTAGTCATATTATTACCCATGTTGTCTTCACACATGTTTGCATTGTCCATACTGTCTGAAATTTTTTCTTCTTCATCATATAAAGGATTTGAGAATACATGAAAATCCTTTTCACACATACTATGGCAGTAGGGAATATGATTTTCCTCTATCACTTCATCACGTAACGGGTTTGAAAATATTTGAAAGACATTTTCAAATTTGCATACCTCCTATTTATCAATTGTATCATCAAGGTACTCAGGTATGGATTCACTCTCCTCATGACTGGTACAATATTCTTCATCAATGTTAGCAACAATTTCTTTAGGTTCTGACTTGTACTCACAAACATCATCAATTGCTTTTTCATCAGATGGGACTTCGAAAGGGATAACTGATTCTTCTATATAATCATATTCATTTGCATCTCTTATGTTGATGTTACTCGTCTCACGCAAATCATGTATTTTTTTATTCAATTCTTCAAGAATTGAACATGCTGATTCCAAATTGTTAGACCCACATTCTCTCACGATCAAGTCCCCTAGTATAGCTGAATTAAGTTGTATATTATCAGGCATTTGGAAATAAGTTACCATTATTCTGCCAATCAGTTTTTCTATAGATTCACCTTCCTTTCTTCTTATGTTGTAGATTGCATTGCCACAATCATAATCCGATTGAATCTGATGTTGGTATGGAGAACCAATTGAAGGGCTAGTGGCTAAAGTGTTGTCCTCGATTACACCATAGAATTCTTCCATGAACCACCACTCAAGTTCTTCCCATGATGAGATACTTTGTGGGGGTAACAAGCTGAATGACTACTCTGCAACATCCTCCAATGTTAGCAAAAACCATTTCATGATCATTTCTTCTGAGTAGATTCTGAAGGTCTCAATAAACCAGTAAAATGATTTTAGATGCCCAATTGGTGATTCCCTTTCATCTCCATGGAACCTCAGCATACAAATCTTCAACTCACAAGGAAATGCATATGGATACTCAGGGATGTTACCAAAATCCAATGGCTTAAAACTTCTTGGAATATTCTTGCCTCTTTGTGGCTGTGGTTGCCACTGTGCATATTTTTCTAAAGATGCTTCTCCATAAAAATATGGATATTGAAACATACTGAATGCTACTGATCTTTTTCATTTAATTTTCCTTTTTATAGAGTCGCCACCTCTTTCAAAGAGGACATAAGTTATTTCTTTCTTCTGAGTTCTCTCCCACAGCAGAGTCTTAATAATTCTTCCCTAGCAGAGTCGCCAATCTGTTGGGTCTCAAATCAACAGATTGGATAGGTTCTAAGGAAATGCCATCTCCTATGATCAAACCCTCCACTTGACTTGGCCAACTTATAAAGTGAACCTATTTGGTTACTAACTCTCTCACTTTAGGCTCTACAAGACCTAGGCGGGTATACCTACTCACTAGTTGTTCCTTCAATTAATGCTTTTTATAGCAGATTTAGTGTCTTAATCTGATGTTTCCTAGTCTCAGAATGGCATAAGTTTCTTAAACAAACTGACTTCAGATGTGTGTATTGATCTATGTATCTTACAAAAGTATATATGTTACACTTTGGCTAAATTACCTACTATACCTACTCTACTAATCCTAATGCTTAAAAGTAAAGGGTAACTGGTATGGTTAAAGGGTTTGTTTACAAATGATCAATGCCTTTCCTCTTATTTGGGCTACAGAGTCTTATATTTCTTCAGGACTTATTGTGTAAACTTATGAGACAGTTTTTAAACCCACCATCTCTCGATGAGTCTATCAGTTACTATTTCTTATGAGCTCTACTTCAATGTCTATATTGTAAACTACTTGAATGGATTTAACCCTAACTTTTAACAGACCATCCAAGGAAGAAATACAGGGAACAATTACAATTCATGAGTAAATCTTTTTGATCCAAATATACAATATGAAACACAGAATTTTACTGGAAGAACACAAATAACCTTATCCACTTTTAGATAATATCATAAGCAACTACCTTCTAAAAATATGTTAACTCTCAACACATATGAGAAAGAAAATGCAACTGGTTATTTTTGATAAAATGTTTTAAAGTACAAAATTACCTCCACCTCTTCTCTCTTCTCTCCTTTTTTTTTTAACATTTTACATCACACATATATATGTGTTTGAATGGTTTTCATACCCCTTTGGGTGAAAAGACAACCCCCTTTTAAATAAAAATAATTCCAAATCCCGAAATTGCCTTAGTTTATGTAATTAATTGTCACTTTACAAGTTGTTTAGGCATATTAGAGGTATTTTAAGACTATTTTATGGGTACATAATGGATAAATGGTCTTTAAATGATGTAAATACACCCTTTGCTGCTTCACACTCCATTTTTTATGCCCATTATTGTGTTTATGTTATGGTTTCATATTGTGCAACAAATATAAAATATATTACTTGTACCTATTCAATATATATATATATATATATATATATATATATATATATATATATATTTAGAATTTTTCTTGCTCCTTGTCTTGGAATTTGGAATTCTAAAAATTGCAAATTTTAGGGTTCCAACAGTGGCTCTCTCTAGGGATGGATGCCCCTTGTGGGCATAGCAAGAATTCAAATCTCTGGTACTGCAGACCATGTGCCTAATTCATTGACCTATTTTAGTGGCCTCAAGCCCAAAAACTGAACACCAATTCTTTCCTCTATCAAACATCTGAGTCTCATCATGAAGTAGTATAAAAACTTTGAAATTAGTGATATCACCTAATTGGCAATTCCTGTCATAAGATGCATTATCCATCCTTATTTTATAAGGATTCTTTATTTCACCTGGATTACCATTATCCCCTATTCCATAGGAAATGATATTTATACTTTTACAAAAGTTTGCTTCTTGTGGCATCGTATATTCTTCATCTCTATTTTATTGGAATGTTGCATATTATCTAATTGGTACTTCTTTTCACCTTTTATTTTATCTCTATGTGATGTACCTTCCTTTTGTAACTCTCTTATTTTTGTGGTCATTTTATCACGTGACTTAGTCATATTATTACCCATGTTGTCTTCACACATGTTTGCATTGTCCATACTATCTGAAATTTTTTCTTCTTCATCATATAAAGGATTTGAGAATACATGAAAATCCTTTTCACACATACTATGGCAGTAGGGAATATGATTTTCCTCTATCACTTCTTCATGTAAGGGGTTTGAAAATATTTGAAAGCCATTTTCAAATTTGCATACCTCCTCATTATCAATTGTATCATCAAGGTACTCAGGTATGGATTCTCTCTCCTCATGACTGGTACAATATTCTTCATCAATGTTAGCAACAATTTCTTCAGGTTCTGACTTGTACTCACAAACATCATCGATTGCTTTTTCATTAGATGGGACTTCCAAAGGGATAACTGATTCTTCTGTATAATCGTCTTCATTTGCATCTCTTATGTTGATGTTACTCGTCTCACGCAAATCATGTATTTTTTTATTCAATTCTTCAAGAATTGAAAATGCTGATTCCAAACTATTAGACCCACATTCTCTCACGATCAATTCCTCTAGTATAGCTGAATTATGTTGTATATTATCAGGCATTTGGAAATAAGTCACCATTATTCTACCAATCAGTTTTTCTATAGATTCACCTTCCTTTCTTCTTATGTTGTAGATTGTATTGCCACAATCATAATCCGATTGAATCTGATGTTGGTATGGACAACCAACTAAAGGGCTAGTGGCTAAAGTGTTGTCCTCGATTACACCATAGAATTCTTCCATGAACCACCACTCAAGTTCTTCCCATGATGAGATGCTTTGTGGGGGTAACAAGCTGAATGACTACTCTGCAACATCCTCCAATGTTAGCACAAACCATTTCATGATCGTTTCTTCTGAGTAGATTCTGAAGGTCTCAATAAATCAATAAAATTATTTTAGATGCCCAATTGGTGATTCCCTTTCATCTCCATGGAACCTCAGCATACAAATCGTCAACTCACAAGGAAATGCATATGGATACTCAGGGATGTTACATAAATCCAATGGCTTAAAACTTCTTGGAATATTCTTGCCTCTTTGTGGCTATGGTTGCCACTGTGCATATTTTTCTGAAGATGCTTCTCCATAAAAATATGGATATTGAAACATACTGAATGCTACTGATCTTTTTCATTTAATTTTCCTTTTTATAGAGTCGCCACCTCTTTCAAAGAGGACATAAGTTATTTCTTTCTTCTGAGTTCTCTCCCACAGCAGAGTCTTAATAATTCTTCCCCAGTAGAGTCGCCAATCTATTGGGTCTCAAATCAACAGATTGGATAGGTTCTAAGGAAATGCCAACTCCTATGATCAAACCCTCCACTTGAATTGGCCAACTTATAAAGTGAACCTATTTGGTTACTAACTCTCTCACTTTAGGCTCTACAAGACCTAGGCGGGTATACCTATTCACTAGTTGTTCCTTCAACTAATGCTTTTTATAGCAGATTTAGTGTCTTAATCTGATGTCTCCTAGTCTCAGAATGGCATATGTTTCTTAAACAAACTGACTTCAGATGTGTGTATTGATCTATGTATCTTACAAAATTATATATGTTACACTTTGGCTAAATTACCTACTATACCTACTCTACTAATCCTAATGCTTAAAACTAAAGGGTAACTGGTATGGTTAAAGGGTTTGTTTACAAATGATCAGTGCCTTTCCTCTTATTTGGGCTACAGAGTCTTATATTTCTTCAGGACTTATTGTGTAAACTTATGAGACAGTTTTTAAACCCACCATCTCTCGATGAGTCTATCAGTTACTATTTCTTATGAGCTCTACTTCAATGTCTATATTGTAAACTGCTTGAATGGATTTAACCCTAACTTTTAATAGACCATCCAAGGAAGAAATACAGGGAACAATTACAATTCATGAGTATATCTTTTTGATCCAAATATACAATATGAAACATAGAATTTAAATTGAAGAACACGAATAACCTTATCCACTTTTAGATAATATCATAAGCAACTACCTTCTAAAAATATGTTAACTCTCAACACATATGAGAAAGAAAATGCAACTGGTTATTTTTGATAAAAAGTTTTAAAGTACAAAATTGCCTCCACCTCTTCTCTCTTCTCTCCTTTTTTTTTTAACATTTTACATCACACATATATATGTGTTTGAATGGTTTTCATACCCCTTTGGGTGAAAAGACAATCCCCTTTTAAATAAAAATAATTCCAAATACCGAAATTGCCTTAGTTTATGTAATTAATTGTCACTTTACAAGTCGTTTAGGCATATTAGAGGTATTTTATGACTATTTTATGGGTATATAATGGATAAATGGTCTTTCAATGATGTAAATACCCCCTTTGGTGCTTTACACTCCATTTTTTATGCCCATTATTGTGTTTATGTTATGGTTTCATATTGTGCAACAAATATAAAATATATTACTTGTACCTATTCAATATATATATATATATGTATATATATATTTAGAATTTTTCTTGCTCCTTGTCTTGGAATTTGGAATTCTAAAAATTGCAAATTTTAGGGTTCCAACAGTGGCTCTGTCTAGGGATGGATGACCCTTGTGGGCATAGCAAGAATTCAATCTCTGGTACTGCAGACCATATGCCTAATTCATTGACCTGTTTTGGTGGCCTCAAGCCCAAAAACTGAACACCAATTCTTTCCTCTATCAAACATCTGATTCTCATCATGAAGTAGTATAAAAACAATGAAATTAGTGATATCACCTAATTGGCAATTCCTGTCATAAGATGCATTATCCATCCTTATTTTATAAGGATTCTTTATTTCACCTGGATTACCATTATCCCCTATTCCATAGGAAATGATATTTATACTTTTACAAAAGTTTGCTTCTTGTGGCATCGCATATTCTTCATCTCTATTTTATTGGAATGCTGCATATTATCTAACTGGTACTTCTTTTCACCTTTTGTTTTATCTCTATGTGATGTACCTTCCTTTTGTAACTCTCTTATTTTTGTGGTCCTTTTATCACGTGACTTAGTCATATTATTACCCATGTTGTCTTCACACATGTTTGCATTGTCCATACTGTCTGAAATTTTTTCTTCTTCATCATATAAAGGATTTGAGAATACATGAAAATCCTTTTCACACATACTATGGCAGTAGGGAATATGATTTTCCTCTATCACTTCATCATGTAAGGGGTTTGAAAATATTTGAAAGCCATTTTCAAATTTACATACCTCCTCTTAATCAATTGTATCATCAACGTACTCAGGTATGGATTCACTCTCCTCATGACTGGTACAATATTCTTCATCAATGTTAGCAACAATTTCTTCAGGTTCTAACTTGTACTCACAAACATCATCAATTGCTTTTTCATCAAATGGGACTTCCAAAGGGATAACTGATTCTTCTATATAATCATCTTCATTTGCATCTCTTATGTTGATGTTACTCATCTCACGCAAATCATGTATTTTTTTATTCAATTCTTCAAGAATTGAACATGCTGATTCCAAACTGTTAGACCCACATTCTCTCACGATCAATTCCTCTAGTATAGCTGAATTAAGTTGTATATTATCAGGCATTTGGAAATAAGTCACCATTATTCTGCCAATCAGTTTTTCTATAGATTCACCTTCCTTTCTTCTTATGTTGTAGATTGCATTGCCACAATCATAATCCAATTGAATCTGATGTTGGTATGGAGAACCAATTGAAGGGCTAGGGGCTAAAGTGTTGTCCTCAATTACACCATAGAATTCTTCCATGAACCACCACTCAAGTTCTTCCCATGATGAGATACTTTGTTGGGGTAACAAGCTGAATGACTACTCTGCAACATCCTTCAATGTTAGCACAAACCATTTCATGATCGTTTCTTCTAAGTAGATTCTGAAGGTCTCAATAAACCAATAAAATGATTTTAGATGCCCAATTGGTGATTCCCTTTCATCTCCATGGAACCTCAGCATACAAATCTTCAACTCACAAGGAAATGCATATGGATACTCAGGGATGTTACCAAAATCCAATGGCTTAAAACTTCTTGGAATATTCTTGCCTCTTTGTTGCTGTGGTTGCCACTGTGCATATTTTTCTGAAGACGCTTCTCCATAAAAATATGGATATTGAAACATACTGAATGCTACTGATCTTTTTCATTTAATTTTCCTTTTTATAGAGTCGCCACCTCTTTCAAAGAGGACATAAGTTATTTCTCTCTTCTGAGTTCTCTCCCACAGCAGAGTCTTAATAATTCTTCCCCAGCAGAGTCGCCAATCTGTTGGGTCTCAAATCAACAGATTGGATAGGTTCTAAGGAAATGCCAACTCCTATGATCAAACCCTCCACTTGACTTGGCCAACTTATAGAGTGAACCTATTTGGTTACTAACTCTCTCACTTTAGGCTCTACAAGACCTAGGCAGGTATACCTACTCACTAGTTGTTCCTTCAACTAATGCTTTTTATAGCAGATTTAGTGTCTTAATCTAATGTCTCCTAGTCTCAGAATGGCATAAATTTCTTAAACAAACTGACTTCAGATGTTTGTATTGATCTATGTATCTTACAAAAGTATATATTTTACACTTTGGCTAAATTACCTACTATACCTACTCTACTAATCCTAATGCTTAAAAGTAAAGGGTAACTGGTATGTTTAAAGGGTTTGTTTACAAATGATCAGTGCCTTTCCTCTTATTTGGGCTACAGAGTCTTATATTTCTTCAGGACCTATTGTGTAAACTTATGAGACAGTTTTTAAACTCACCATCTCTCGATGAGTCTATCAGTTACTATTTCTTATGAGCTCTACTTCAATGTCTATATTGTAAACTGCTTGAATGGATTTAACCCTAACTTTTAACAGACCGTCCAAGGAAGAAATACAGGGAACAATTACAATTCACGAGTAAATCTTTTTGATCCAAATCTACAATATGAAACACAGAATTTTATTGGAAGAACACGAATAACCTTATCCACTTTTAGATAATATCATAAGCAACTACCTTCTAAAAATATGTTAACTCTCAACACATATGAGAAAGAAAATGCAACTGGTTATTTTTGATAAAATGTTTTAAAGTACAAAATTGCCTCCACCTCTTCTCTCTTCTCTCCTTTTTTTTTTAACATTTTACATCACACATATATATGTGTTTGAATGGTTTTCATACCCCTTTGGGTGAAAAGACAACCCACTTTTAAATAAAAATAATTCCAAATCCCGAAATTGCCTTAGTTTATGTAATTAATTGTCACTTTACAAGTTGTTTAGGCATATTAGAGGTATTTTAAGACTATTTTATGGGTACATAATGGATAAATGGTCTTTAAATGATGTAAATACCCCCTTTGGTGCTTCACACTCCATTTTTAAGGCCCATTATTGTGTTTATATTATGGTTTCATATTGTGCAACAAATATAAGATATATTACTTGTACCTATTGAATATATATATATATATATATATATATATATATATATATATATATATATATATATATATATATATATATATATGTATATATATATTTAGAATTTTTCTTGCTCCTTGTCTTGAAATTTGGAATTCTAAAAATTGCAAATTTTAGGGTTCCAACAGTGGCTCTGTCTAGGGATGGATGCCCCTTGTGGGCATAGCAAGAATTCAAATCTCTGGTACTGCAGACCATGTGCCTAATTCACTGACCTGTTTTGGTGGCCTCAAGCCCAAAAACTGAACACCAATTCTTTCCTCTATCAAACCTATTATTCTCATCAGGAAGTAGTATAAAAACTTTGAAATTATTGATATCACCTAATTGGCAATTCCTGTCATAAGATGCATTATCCATCCTTATTTTATAAGGATTCTTTATTTCACCTAGATTACCATTATCCCCTATTCCATAGGAAATGATATTTATACTTTTACACAAAAGTTTGCTTCTTGTGTCATCGCATATTCTTCATCTCTATTTTATTGGAATGCTGCATATTATCTAACTGGTACTTCTTTTCACCTTTTGTTTTATCTCTATGTGATGTACCTTCCTTTTGTAACTCTCTTATTTTTGTGGTCCTTTTATCACGTGACTTAGTCATATTATTACCCATGTTGTCTTCACACATGTTTGCATTGTCCATACTGTCTGAAATTTTTTTTCTTCATCATATAAAGGATTTGAGAATACATGAAAATCCTTTTCACACATACTATGGCAGTAGGGAATATGATTTTCCTTATCATTTCATCACGTAAGGGGTTTGAAAATATTTGAAAGCCATTTTCAAATTTGCATACCTCCTCTTTATCAATTGTATCATCAAGGTACTCAGGTATGGATTCACTCTCCTCATGACTGGTACAATATTCTTCATCAATGTTAGCAACAATTTCTTCAAGTTCTGACTTGTCCTCACAAACATCATCAATTGCTTTTTCATCAGATGGGACTTCCAAATGGATAACTGATTCTTCTATATAATCGTCTTCATTTGCATCTCTTATGTTGATGTTACTCGTCTCACGCAAATCATGTATTTTTTTATTCAATTCTTCAAGAATTGAACATGTTGATTCCAAACTGTTAGACCCACATTCTCTCACGATCAATTCCTCTAGTATAGCTGAATTAAGTTTTATATTATCAGGCATTTTGAAATAAGTCACCATTATTCTGCCAATCAGTTTTTCTATAGATTCACCTTCCTTTCTTCTTATGTTGTAGATTGTATTGCCACAATCATAATCCGATTGAATCTGATGTTGGTATGGAGAACCAACTAAATTGCTAGTGGCTAAAGTGGTTTCCTCGATTACACCATAGAATTCTTCCATGAACCACCACTCAAGTTCTTCCCATGATGAGATACTTTGTGGGGGTAACAAGCTGAATGACTACTCTGCAACATCCTCCAATGTTAGCACAAACCATTTAATGATCATTTCTTCTGAGTAGATTCTGAAGGTCTCAATAAACCAATAAAATGATTTTAGATGCCCAATTGGTGATTCCCTTTCATCTCCATGGAACCTCAGCATACAAATCTTCAACTCACAAGGAAATGCATATGGATACTCAGGGATGTTACCAAAATCCAATGGCTTAAAACTTCTTGGAATATTCTTGCCTCTTTGTTGCTGTGGTTGCCACTGTGCATATTTTTCTGAAGATGCTTCTCCATAAAAATATGGATATTGAAACATACTGAATGCTACTGATCTTTTTCATTTAATTTTCCTTTTTATAGAGTCGCCACCTCTTTCAAAGAGGACATAAGTTATTTCTTTCTTCTGAGTTCTCTCCCACAGCAAAGTCTTAATAATTCTTCCCTAGCAGAGTCGCCAATCTGTTGGGTCTCAAATCAACAGATTGGATAGGTTCTAAGGAAATGCCAACTCCTATGATCAAAACCTCCACTTGACTTGGCCAACTTATAAAGTGAAACTATTTGGTCACTAACTCTCTCACTTTAGGCTCTACAAGACCTGGGCGGGTATACCTACTCACTAGTTGTTCCTTCAACTAATGCATTTTATAGCAAATTTAGTGTTTTAATCTGATGTCTCCTAGTCTCAGAATGGCATAAGTTTCTTAAACAAACTGACTTCAGATGTGTGTATTGATCTATGTATCTTAAAAAAGTATATATGTTACACT
This sequence comes from Cryptomeria japonica, assembly GCF_030272615.1. Taxonomy (NCBI): domain Eukaryota; kingdom Viridiplantae; phylum Streptophyta; class Pinopsida; order Cupressales; family Cupressaceae; genus Cryptomeria; species Cryptomeria japonica. The sequence continues at coordinate 303,193,018 of NC_081410.1, read as the reverse complement.
TTGGCTAAATTACCTACTATACCTACTCTACTAATCCTAATGCTTAAAAGTAAAGGGTAACTGGTATGGTTAAAGGGTTTGTTTACAAATGATCAGTGCCTTTCCTCTTATTTGGGCTACAGAGTCTTCTATTTCTTTAGGACTTATTGTGTAAACTTATGAGATAGTTTTTAAACCCACGATCTCTCGATGAGTCTATCAGTTACTATTTCTTATGAGCTCTACTTCAATGTCTATATTGTAAACTGCTTGAATGGATTTAACCCTAACTTTTAACAGACCATCCAAGGAAGAAATACAGGGAACAATTACAATTCAGGAGTAAATCTTTTTGATCCAAATCTACAATATGAAACACAGAATTTTAATGGAAGAACACAAATAACCTTATCCACTTTTAGATAATATCATAAGCAACTACCTTCTAAAAATATGTTAACTCTCAACACATATGAGAAAGAAAATGCAACTGGTTATTTTTGATAAAAAGTTTTAATGTACCAAATTGCCTCGACCTCTTCTCTCTTCTCTCCTTTTTTTTTTTACATTTTACATCACACATATATATGTGTTTGAATGGTTTTCATACCCCTTTGGGTGAAAAGACAACCCCCTTTTAAATAAAAATAATTCCAAATCCCGAAATTACCTTAGTTTATGTAATTAATTGTCACTTTACAAGTTGTTTAGGCATATTAGAGGTATTTTAAGGCTATTTTATGGGTATATAATGGATAAATGGTCTTTAAATGATGTAAATACCCCTTTTGGTGCTTCACACTCCATTTTTTATGCCCATTATTGTGTTTATGTTATGGTTTCATATTGTGCAACAAATATAAAATATATTACTTGTACCTATTCAATATATATATATATATATATATATATATATATATATATATATATATATATATATATATATGTATATATGTATATATGTATATATGTATATAGAATTTTTCTTGCTCCTTGTCTTGGAATTTGGAATTCTAAAAATTGCAAATTTTAGGGTTCCAACAGATTGTATGATGAAAAGCTAACCATGAACTAGGATAAGTGTGAATTTGTTAAGTAGGAGTTGGTTTACCTTGGGTTTGTGTTGTCTCAAGGAAACCTCAAGATGGATCCCAATAAAGGTTGAAGCCATAGTAAATTGGCCTACTCCTAAGTCAGCAACAGAGGTGAGAAGCTTCCATGGACTAGCTTAGTACTACAGGATGTTCATTAGGCAATTTAGTACAATATGTGCACCAATGTTAGACACCATTAGAGGTGGAATGAAGGCAAATTTTCAGTGGGGTGAACAAGAAAACAAAGGTTTTGAAACCTTAAAGGAGAAGATAGCTACTCAACCGGTGCTAGTGTTGCCTAGTTTTGAGAAACTTTTCATAGTGGAATGTGATGCAAGCAATGTTGCAGTAGGTGTTGTCCTAAGCCAAGAAGAAAGACTAGTATCTTTCCATAGTGAGAAGCTAAATGATGCCAAGAGGAAATACTCCTCTTATGATCTAGAGTTATATTCTTTAGTGTAGTCTTTGAGGAAGTGGAGACATTATCTCCTTCCTAAGGAATTTGTAGTCTATACAGACAACCAAGCATTAAGTTTTCTAAACTTACAAGACAAACTCAGTCATAAACACATGAAATTGGTGGAGTACATGCAAGCCTACACCTTCACCATTAAGTACAAGAAAGGGCAGTTAAACCGGGTTGTTGATGCATTAAGCAAGAGACTTTTGATAGTCCAAGAAATCCAATTGAGAAGCATAGGAGTTGACAATTTTAGAGAGTTATACCTGGAGGATGAAGACTTCTCAAATGCCTAAAAGGTGTGTAAGGAGTATGAAAATCACTTCCATAGTGAGTATTCTGATTTTACTTTGCAAAATGGACTATTGTTTAGAGGTGGGCAGCTTTGTGTGCCTAGAGGCTCAATGAGAGAAAACCTCATTCAAGAGAAGCATAATGGTAGCCTTAGTGGACATTTTGGAGTCAATAAGACTCAAGAATTGGTTCATAGGTATTACTATTGGCCAAGGATGAATCAAGATGTGAAAAAGTATGTGGAGAGTTGCATAGTTTGCCAAAAGGCCAAGGGTACTTCTTCAAATGTCGGTTTATACCAACCTCTTCCCATCCCAAATAGACCTTTGGAGTGCATTAGTATGGACTTTGTAGTAGGTCTACCAAGGACAAAGCAAGGATTTGACAACATTTATGTCATTATGGATATATTTAGCAAAATGGCTCACTTTGTGCCTTGCAAGACTACTCATGATGCATGCCAAATAGCTCATTTGTTCTTCAAAGATGTAGTAAGGATACATGGTTTACCCATGAGCATTGTTTCAGCTAGGGACTCAAAGTTCATGAGTCATTTTTGGAAGACACTTTCACAAAAACTTGGCACCAACCTCTCTTTTGGATCAGCCTACCATCCTCAAATAGATGGGCAGACTGAAGTGGTGAATAGAAGCTTGGGAAACTTATTAAGTTTCCTTACTAAAGAGTATGGTCAGACATGGGATCAAGTACTCTCAAAAAGTTGAATATGCATATAATGACACCATGAATAGGACTACCAGCAAGAGCTTTTTTGAAGTGGTCTATGGTGTGCACTCAAGAGGTATTTTGGAGTTGAGAGACTTAGGTAGTGCAACAACAAGAATTGGATATGCAGAAGACTTTTCTTAGTCAATGAATGAGGTACATAAATCAGTCAAGCAAGCATTGATGGAAAACACAAGAAAACTAAAAAAAAAAGTTAAATAAAGAAGGAAGAACCTACAATTTTAAGTGGGAGATCTTGTCATGGTGCACCTAAACAAATAAAGGCTATAGCAAGGAGTTCCTAACAAGTTGCAAATGAGAAGGCTAGGTCCATGTGCCATTCTAGCCAAGTATGGAGAAAATGCATACAAGGTGGACCTACCTAGTGACATAGGATTGTCACCGGTTTTCAACATAAAAGACTTAGTTGCATACAAAGGACCAATTCAAGGTTCAAATTGCAGTCACTTAGAGGTATTAGATGATGTGAACAACCTTCAGTTACCAGCCAAATCAAATCCAAAGGGCGAGAAGGTGTTGAGTTCAACGATCACCAAGAAGACAAGGCATAAAACATATTGGGAGCACCTAATCAAATGGTAGGCTATGGATGATTTTGAAGCTACATGGGTGGTTGAGATAGAGTTTGAGAAGCTAGGTAGTGATCAAAATCTGATTCCCAAGGAGGTGACATGATTTTCTTTTGTTTGGGAGAATGGTGCAGGAGCACCTAGCACTTAGGCTAGTAGTTTTCTCAATTTTGGCTTGTACTAACCCTAGCCAAGTTAGGTAGTGAATAAGGACTCTAGGAGGGTCCAAGAGTGAGTGTGATGAGTGAAATGTAGGCCTAGTAGAGTTAGTTTCTTCCTAGGTTTGCATTTTGTGCATAAATAGTGGTTTGAGTAGGTAGTTGACCTTCTTGATGGTCAAAAGTGTCAAAAATTGGTATAGGAATTAGGGAGGGTTAAATTAGTCTTAGACATGTTTTAAAATTCATGTGTGATGACTTAGAATAGGCCTCATAGGTTTAGAAGGCCAAAAAGTGAAAAAGTGCAAAGTTGCAAAAAGTTGTCATGACAACTTTTGTCCTAAATTGGTTAACGATGGAGTTAGGGATTTTACAAAGCCATAGGATGACTCCACACATGTGGAATACTATAAGAACCCTATCTTTCATGGTTACCAAGGTTGGAGCTATCATTTTGTAAGATCAACAATCTGAAACTACTCATTTTCAGACTAATTGGTAGCATTTTGGCTTGTTTTGTTCATTTTGTAAATGAAAATGGATTGAATCCATTGATATAGTAATGGATTGAGTTTATTTGGTGTTTTATAGAGTTTTTAGTTCCATTTCAAGATTTGTATATAGTTTGTATTAGTGTTTTCTTGTTTTAGTTTGCTAACAGCCAGTTTTGGCTTGTAAATAGCAGTTTTATGTAAAATGGTTGCCCCATGAATTCCACACGTGCTACCATCATAGCCTGTTGGTAAATGGAGGGAAACAACTTGTAAAATTTACATATGTAGGGACAATTTCTGGAGATTACATTTGATATGACTGTCACCTTGTTCTAGGCGAGTCCAGGAGCAACCCGACTAGAGGAGATAGGGTGAAATTGATGTGCAAAGTGCACGGGTGAATGCCAAACCACCATATAAGATTTTAGAGGGGTCCTTGAAGTTAGTAAAAAGTTTCCAATGCAAGTGGAAGCCTTGAAAAATTCATTTATTTTCCAAACACCAACTTGACCAGTCACTACCGGCTAGAAGGCCTAGAAACCCTTCAAAACCCTCATTTTGAGGTTAGAATATTGAACAATGGGATAAGGAGCCAAAACCAAAAAAATAATTTGAGGTTAGGTATAACTTTGAAGAAAATCCAAACTTTCTATGGGGTCTTTTGGACCATTTTCCTCCAAGCCCTAGAAAACCGGATTTTGGAGGCCTAATTGGGGCTCTTTCCTTGTAGCCCTTTTCTAGGCAAAATGGTGAAATCGGTAAGGAGGGAAAAGAAAGAAAACCTTTAAAGGACCCAAAAGGAATTAAAAACATGTTAGTATCCACCTCCACACCTCTGCATCAACTCACAATAGTAGGAGGTCAATTTGAGAAGTTGAAGCCAAGACAACCATAATGAGCACATAGGAAGCATTGTGAATTGGTAGGGTTCCTAGCTATAACACTTGAAGCAAACACCTTGAAATGGTTAGAAGCAAGCCCTAGAAGAGATTGATAAGGACTTGGAGGTCTAGAGTGCAATTAGGCCTATAGATTTGGTGGAATTGAGCAACACCAACTAGGTGAAGTGTGTGAACCCCATCAGGTACCGCATGTTATTGTACGTGTACAATGGGAGACAATTGTCTCCCATTGTACATTCTCATCGGCTCAATGACGCTTGCCTTGGTTTTTCAATTGAAGCCCTACATTCTAGCGGTTTGAAAATGATAGCATGTTATACATAATCTTATCTCTAGCGACATGGCGTGTGATCTAGACGTCACCTTCGGTATGTCCACATTGTCGGAGCCCCCTGTATGCCATGTCCCTCTTGTCATAGCCCGTGCATGGGTATGCATGTATTCCCATGTTGAACCATGCATGTCAGTACAACACCACCATTTTGGAGCTAGAATAGTTGCATCCCCAAGTTACAAAGCTTGTACCCTACATAAAAAATAATAACAATAAAAAGTATATATCTATCCAGTATACAACTCCAAAAGAATCTCTCACCATCACACATTGGATTATTTATCTCTTAATTGGCTCTAACTAAAATAATAGTTTAAAAGCTGCCAAATTTATTAACCATTTTACATTTATAATTTTGGAGTTATAGAAACATGAATCTTTTGAAAGAAAAGGAGCCTCACCCTATTAAAATGGGTAGGAAATTGAATTTCCCAATTAACCATATATTGAGACGAGTGAATTTATTAAGCTAGCATGAGGGTTTGTTCTTTTCCTTTTTTTTACACTCCTAAGTTGACTTACTTTGTAACTCATCTGGTGGGAAATTTATCAAGCTTCTAAATGTTGTTCACGTGAGTTAGGGATATTTCATCCTTCCCTAAACTCAATTTACACTATGATGGCTCACATTTATTAATTAATTAATTGAGTGCACTGTTTATAGGTTTTAATAAGCAACTTCAAAAATATTAATCATGATGGAGGAGAATAATTGTTATTGGTGTAATAATGATGACAAGTTTCTTAGAAGATGTCTTTTTAAAAAATTTAAATATATAATATTAAAATTATGATTATAAAAATTATCTCAAAATAAAGTATTAAACTAAGATTATATATATATATATATATATATATTGAGATGGCATCATATAAATATTAATATACATAAAAATCTTTTAAAAAAGATAAAGATTAGTATATACAATAACTTATTTGTAATGATATATATTTTTATTCATAAGAATAGATTATATAGAACCATACTCAATTTAACTTTGGTTATTACATTATTTTTTATTTATATTTATATTTTCTTATTAAATTGTATAAGTATATTTTAAAATTTAGAATTTTAACATTATGAAAATTTTACCCTATTTTGATAATATTATATATGTGTGGAAGAAAAAAGTATATTCTTACCTATTTCTTTATTTATTTTGCATTCACTTTGTGTGAGGCCCTACCCTAAGCCCGTCATAGCACTTCTTTAGTTTCACTATGAACATATAATTTGATACATTACTTTGATGCACTATGGATTTAGAGACTTTTTGACAGATGATTTGATATCATAGGATATGATATATTCCATTATGTTTGATTTCAGTGCTTATGTTGATGATGTTATGATTCATGTATGCGTGTCTAATTGATGATTGCTTTGTATGATTTCAATGATGTTTCAATTTAGTAAATGGTTACATATGGATTGTTAGGAAAATTAATTGGATTCTATCTTTATTATTCTTTGATTAGGAGATCAGTCCATGATATGATGTGAAATTGGATACTACATGTTTAAAAGTGTATTCCTTTATATATGTATGCATATTGTTTTGGACCTACTGATGTGTGGTTTGAGATGTGCAGGATATTAATCCATGTGACCATGGAAATACATGGGAGAACTAGAACCAAACCTATGTGTGATTGTGAAGCCAAGGTTTTTATATTTGGAGAGACAATACCTTGTTTGTAATGTGTTTATTTTTGTATAAGTGAAGACTTGTGTGTGTGTTTAATTTGTTAAATTTTAATTTATTTCCACCTTGAAAAGACATGTCCAATTGTATGTTGATGTGTTGTATTTTATGGTGTCACTTGACACTTGTGATGTGTTGTGAGTTGGCATGTAACATGTCTTTGAGAGGGAAATGTGAAAACCTATGCATTTTTCAAACCTCATTTAGTTTTCCCAAAAGACAATTAGGTTAGGGAGCCCTTGGAATGGTCAAATCAAGTTTGGCCCGTAGATAGACTTTAGGTGGGTTTTTGGGGGGTCAAACTAACTCCTATAGTTGAGGTTAAGTCATTTTTCAAGACCCACTTGATATACCTAAGGATAAGGGACCTTTTTGGGCATAGAACCACTCACATGTGATTGCCAAGTCACTTCAAAAGTGACATTTTCTTGATGGACGAAAATCAACTTTTAGAAGATTTAGTTTTGGTAAGACAACCTTCTATTCTTGTGTTGGATGCACATCCCCACCTTATACTTACCTTTTTAGTTTCCTCTTTTAGAAACCTTGTAAGAGGGTTGGGAAGACCAACCTATGAGCTCTCACCATCCTTCCAAGGAAGTTGGAAAGTGTGAGACGAGTCTATTGAGGAGAAAAAATTCTAATTTAAAATTTTATCACCCACTCTCCAATGTTGGAGATCAAGAGTTGTTGAAGGAATTGAATTTTGAAGAAGAAAATTTAGCTAAGGTAAAAAGCTTGTAGTTGGTGGAAATATTGTTGGCTTGGGTTGGAGGCTCTTCACCAAATCTTCTTATCACATTCCATTGCAGGAGTTGAGGTTGGTGTATTGTCACCCTTAGGTTTTAAATGCATATTTTGGTTGTTTTATGTGAAAATATGCATGTTATAAAATCACTTATTTGCGACTAGAATTTTGTGTTATTGTGAATTCTTGGTTTAATTGTTGCATAATGTAGTATGTATTTTCTTGAATATTGTTTATGGGAGTCAAGATGAAACTCACCCTTGGGAGGGTAGAGTAGTCTTGGGGTGAAGGGAGTTTGACATTTATAGGCTGTAGATTCTCTCTTCTGGGAAGAGAGGGAAAAAAGGATCTGGGATCCTTGCTGCATTTTATTTTGTTTAAATTGGGGGTCATAAGGGAGGATTTGACTTGAAATATTTAGGGGGTCATAAGGGATTTATTTTTATGGTCATGAGAGACCAAGTTTGAAAGGAGAGTTTTGGCCTTATGATGGCTTTGGTTATTGTATTATACTTGTAGATCTCCCCATGTCTATGTTGGCATTATACAGTCATTGATGTCAACCGGTATGGAATGGTCACTGGTGAGTAAGTAGTGGTGACCGGTATGGGTGAAGTAAGTAATGATGTCAACTGGTATGAAGGATTGAGTGTGTAAGTAGATAGAAAAGGTATTTTATCGGTACACATGAAGTGCAACATCTACCGGTAAAGAAGGACCACCGGCAAGCAAGCAAAGAAGCAAAGAAGAACAAAGGGATGTGATCGCTAATAGACAAAGAGAAGTATAATGCAATTAGTAAATGGATTTAGTGGATAAACCAACATCCTTGATGCAAGCCCAAGTTGTGTTGGCATTCTACACTCTTATGAGAATAGTTGATGTTGTCATTGATCGCAACCAACTGGCAGCCAACTGGCAAACGTCTGTCAACCTATCGGCAGTTATCGACACTAGACTTCTACATACACTGGTAGGCACTGCACCGGCACCAATAATAATGCATACCAGCACTCAAGTCGACATAGAATAAACTTTGTTTATTGTTTTATATTGTAAAAATCTTTTGTACAAGCTAACTGATCTGTAAACGGATCTAGACTAATTGCAGTATTGAATGCTTAAATAAAATCAAATTAGCGGAAGTCTTAATACATGCATACATTAACAAAATTATGCATCAAACTTAAGGTGAGAAACAGAACGGAGAGAAAAGAAGATAGAAAGTGCAAACAGAGTTTGATTACGGAGTTCGTCACAACGTGACTACGTCTCCGGGTGGGCTCCAATAGAGTACGACCGATCCGATTAATCTCCAAAATCAAATTACAAATGCACCAAGTCCATTCCTTCGAGCACTTCGGCAGCAACAAAACTCCGACGTACAAGAATGGCTCAAAAATCTCCTTACAAGACCTCTCTATTCTTTCAAAACTTCACCAAGACCAATTTCTCTACAAGTCTCCTTCAAGAATTACAATAATTCTCCAACTTTTTGATTCCCCTCCAAATACAAAATCACCTCCTTTTATACATAATTTTGACCAAAAATGGCTTAAAACCATATAACCAACATAATAATTACATAGCCCCATTTTTAAATAACAAAATAACCTATTTTGGCTTTTATAATTATAAGCCTTACAAATAAAACTAATCCCCCTAACAAAATAAATTTATTTGGTTAATAAAAATTTGGTTACTAACCAAATAACCACCATAATAATCCCCTTGGATATTCTTTAAAATAGACCCTTTAAATATGAGAAAGGTGGTTAAAGGGGTTATTTTGTTGAAATGTAAGTTTACGGGATTTTTTTCCTCTCCTTGTTTTATGGGCAAGGGAAGAGAATTTTAAGGGATAAAATCCCACCAAATCCTCCTTAAAATCACAAAAATCTTTTAATTTTTAAACCATACGTATTTTCTTTTAACAATATGGTTTAATCCATATTTCTTTTTCCACCAAACATGCTGACATCATCATGTACGGATGCTGATGTCATCATTGTGCTCTTGAGTCAACCAAACTTTGACTGCTTATAACTCGAGCATACGAACTCTGTTTTTGACAAATAGCATATCGTTGGAATCGTCTTGACGATCTCTACGTGATGATGCCAATTTTGACAAATTTTGATGACATCATTTTTTTCGCTTTTTGGACGCCCCTTGTACTAGGTTTGACCCAACTTTGACCGACCATAACTTGCACAAACGGACTCCGTTTTGCTCCGTTCAAGTTGTGTTGGAATCAGGACTCTGAGATCTTTCTGATGGTGCAAAAATTTGGAGATTTAGAGACACTTCAATTTTCACTGAAAATATCCACCGGATCAGGCCTCCCCACTGAAGACCTTTTGGACCTCCAAAAGTGACATTTACTCTGACATTAAGTGAGGACCTGACCTCCCCACTTGTCCTGTATCATCTGTACATCTGAATACCTGGCTCACAAGCACAATAAAGACTGCAACAACATTGTTGAACATAAACATTATTCTATCACTTCCATAAGCATCTACATCAACTGTCGTAGCCACTAACCAACAAACATTGACTAGCATCAAGCTGAACAATAATGCAGAAATGAAAGAGAATAAATCAACAACATATCGATCCTTCACAACAGGAACAATTTTACCCAAGGAACCACCAATGCTTTCAATCATCATTCCCTCATGCTGTACTATGGGTGCATCCTGCAACATCTGACCCTGGTTAGCTACTCCAAGTTCAAGTGTAGAACCACCTGTACTGACAGACATAAGAGTTAACTCTTTACTTGCATTAATTACCCTCTTTAACTGCCCTGTGTTTGCAAAAAAATGATCAGTCTTAATCCTGTGAGAATGTACAATATACTGGATGCCATCTTTAAATAAGTGATAATGATTCTTCTCCCTGTAGAAAATTGCTTTTCTGTCATAAAGATAAGGGCTACCAAGCACTATCCCACAAATATCTAGTGGAACCACATCAAACTGAACTTCATCCACAAATTTACTAGTGATTGCGAATCTTAAGGTGCATTGTCTTGTTACTTGCAACTTTTCATTTTCACAAATCCAGCCTAGTGGATAAGGTTTCTTATGTAATGTAGTTTTCAATCCCAAGTTTCTTACAATACTTTCAGAAATCAGATTAACCTGAGATCCACTATCTATGAGTGCATCAATTTTAGTGTTCTTAGCAACAACCCTTAAATGAAATAACTCATTCCTTTTCTTATCTTCAGAGAAATCATTTACTGTAGAAGTAGAAGCACAACTAGCAACAGAAACACCAGAAATAGGAGCTTTACCTTTCAAACCCATGGTTGTTATCTTAGTCTCATCATCTGAATCTGAACCAAGATCCATAACAACATTTGCGGCTTTCTCCTTACCTTTCTGTTTCTGACTCTGTCTCTGAGCCCACTTAGGCTTCAGTTCAGGATGCAGCTGCCAACAATGTTCTTCATCATGACCCTTCCTGTCACAATGAGTGCAAGAAAGTTTCTCATCCTTTTTTACTATAGCTGCCTTCTTTCCTTTCCCTGTCTCTGCAACCTTGGAAGATTTCTTTACATCATTATCAAACTTATCAATAAAAGATCCTTTACCCCTTGACTCTAAGTGCGTAGCTTGAACCGACACTTCATCCAAATTACAAGGGTTCAAAACCAAAATAGAATGCCTAAGGTAGGAATGAAGACCTCCTATGTACTTCAACAAAATGTCCTGGGTGTACAAAGGAATATTCAAAGCAATAGCCCTTTTCCTAAATTCATGGGTGTACTCTTGGACAATTTGATCTTTCCCTTGCCTAAACATTTGCCAGTCCATCATTAACTGTTGCATATGTCCTAGGGGATAAAACTGCTTCTTAAGAGCATTAACAAACTCTGTCCAAGTTAAACTAACTCTACCATGTTGTGAAACTTCTGCCTTAGTCTTACTCTCCCACTAGGTTAAGGCGGTACCTCCTAACCGAAGAGTAGCTAATTGGATCCTATCAGCATCATCTAATAGGTTCTGGACTCTACAGTAGACTTCTACTTGTTGAATCCAATCATCCAATTTTTCAGCATTAAGCTCACCACAATACTTTGGCAAGTCAAATTTTACATCCAATTTAATCTTAGGCTTATTCCCACTCTTAAAAGGATTAGAAGAAGTAGAATGAGGAGAAGATGGAGGAGAAGGAGAAGAGGGAGGAGAAGAAGAAAAGGGTGGATCTGGTTTCTTGTCACCATCCCCATGATGTTTCCCTTTCTTGTCTTCACGTTCTTTTCGCTCTTGTCTCTCTTGAAAAAGTATGTCCACCTTAGCCTTCATCTCGAGGAATATTCTTCAAAATTCCTGCTCACTGATCTCATTAGGAACCTCCATTCCAGAAACAGGCATCTTTGGAAATGTTCTACGCTTCCCGATCTCAGGATCAAAGTCTGTAAGCTTGCCTTCACCCTTCTGAATCCTGGATCTCGTTAGCATTCAAAAAAAAAAAACAAATAACTGCAATAATAGTCAACTGAGCTCTGATACCACTTGATCTGTAAACGGATCTAGACTAATTGCAGTATTGAATGCTTAAATAAAATCAAATTAGCGGAAGTCTTAATACATGCATACATTAACAAAATTATGCATCAAACTTAAGGTGAGAAACAGAATGGAGAGAAAAGAAGATAGAAAGTGCAAACAGAGTTTGATTATGGAGTTCGTCACAACGTGACTACGTCTCCGGGTCAGCTCCAATAGAGTACGACCGATCCGATTAATCTCCAAAATCAAATTACAAATGCACCAAGTCCATTCCTTCGAGCACTTCGGCAGCAACAAAACTCCGACGTACAAGAATGGCTCAAAAATCTCCTTACAAGACCTCTCTATTCTTTCAAAACTTCACCAAGACCAATTTCTCTACAAGTCTCCTTCAAGAATTACAATAATTCTCCAACTTTTTGATTCCCCTCCAAATACAAAATCACCTCCTTTTATACATAATTTTGACCAAAAATGGCTTAAAACCATATAACCAACATAATAATTACAAAGCCCCATTTTTAAATAACAAAATAACCTATTTTGGCTTTTATAATTATAAGCCTTACAAATAAAACTAATCCCCCTAACAAAATAAATTTGTTTGGTTAATAAAAATTTGGTTACTAACCAAATAACCACCATAATAATCCCCTTGGATATTCTTTAAAATAGACCCTTTAAATATGAGAAAGGTGGTTAAAGGGGTTATTTTGTTGAAATGTAAGTTTACGGGATTTTTTTCCTCTCCTTGTTTTATGGGCAAGGGAAGAGAATTTTAAGGGATAAAATCCCACCAAATCCTCCTTAAAATCACAAAAATCTTTCAATTTTTAAACCATACGTATTTTCTTTTAACAATATGGTTTAATCCATATTTCTTTTTCCACCAAACATGCTGACATCATCATGTACGGATGCTGACGTCATCATTGTGCTCTTGAGTCAACCAAACTTTGACTGCTTATAACTCGAGCATACGAACTCTGTTTTTGACAAATAGCATATCGTTGGAATCGTCTTGACGATCTCTACGCGATGATGCCAATTTTGACAAATTTTGATGACATCATTTTTTTCGCTTTTTGGACGCCCCTTGTACTAGGTTTGACCCAACTTTGACCGACCATAACTTGCACAAACGGACTCCGTTTTGCTCCGTTCAAGTTCTGTTGGAATCAGGACGCTGAGATCTTTCTGATGGTGCAAAAATTTGGAGATTTAGAGACACTTCAATTTTCACTGAAAATATCCACCGGATCACTAACATAGTATATTGTAAAAGACTCATATATATGTATGAGATCTTTTAGGTCATTTTGTAAGAGATAAGATAGATGAAAAAAAGTTTAGATGATATTTTGATATAGTTGATAGCGAAGGTTTTGGTAATAGACTAAGATTAAATTGGTACTGAACCTGGCATAGTTGATGCTGATCTAAAGCAGTACATTGTATTGGATTTTGATAATCCATTTTGTAAGTTAGTGAGACTTTTGTTTTGTGATTGAGCAGTGAGCTCTAGGCTACTAGCCTTCCTACATGTGCAGGCCCCTCATTGTAAATAATATTTATTCATTGGCCAGTGAGTGAATATTGTGGGTCACAAATCCCACTGAGGTTTTTCCCACACCGGGTTTCCTTGTTAAATATCTTGTGTTATGGTGTGTTCTCTATGTTGTCTATGCTATTCTTATTCATTGCATTAATTCTTATTTACCGGTACACTATTTTGAGATACGAAGTTCTTAATAAGTTTAAATATTCTACTAACCAGTTAGACACTGATTCACCCCCCCCCCCCTCTCAGTGTCTTTGGGACAATCATTGATTCTAACAAGTTGATCCACCACTAGAGAAGAGGTCAGCAGGTATGAAGGTCCATCAGTGAAGTTAGGTTATACTGGTAAGGTGAGTTGAACCGATAGTGAGTCTTGGTCAGTGAAGGATGCAAAAATGACTTTGCAATCTGAGTATAGGTGGATGTTGACAAGCATGACAAGTGGACACTAAGTGGTGAGCATGCAGAGGTCGGTGAAGTGTTCATCGATGTGATAATTGATAAGCAGGTCGACATTAATGAAGAACGCATAAATCATGGGACAATGGCAGGATGTTGCAGCTCAAGGGAGAAAGAGTGGCAAGGTGGTTGAGCTGATCTTGTAGGACGATCTGATCCTTGTACTCATTGGCTGAAGCAAACAACCGAGCCATTAAAGGTGATTGACAGAGAAACACCAAAAAAACATATTGCAGACATCTAAAAATAGAAAACATGCATTGGAAGGCAAGGATATGGTAGTGTTGTTTGATATGATGCAGATCATCTTTCTAGAAAAGGAGATTCGATCAGATTTGATACAGATTGAGTTGGTAGAGGAAAACCCTAGCACACCACCATTTGAATGTTGCTTTTGGCAGGAACCTTCACATATAAATATGTGAACTTGAGACTGAATATGTTGATACTTGATGTGAGTTGAGAGTAAGAAGAGAGCTTGAGCAAGAAGAGAGACTATATGCCTAAGAATTATTTCACAAAGAGGAAGAGTGTGGAGCTAGCAGGTTGAACCAGTGAGAGGTTCTAATTGACAGAGACAGAGTAACCAATAAACTATTATAATCTTAACAGTCAAGCCTATCGATAGAGATTGTATGGTTAAGAAGGCATCCAAGTGTGATATTATGCAGTGTGAGATTTTGAGAAAGAGAAGAGAGGCAGAGAGTGACCAGTAAGAGATCAGAGAGAACAATCTAATAACTAGCAAAAGGACTCGTGAAATAGAGGAAGTTGATAACCGATAGACATCAATTGATTAGGTATTGCAGAAATCATTTATAACTAGGTGCTATCATTGCAATAAAATTACATTTCATTGTATTACACTGAGTTGGTGCCCTAAAATCAGTAGGGGTTTGATGCAGCCATAATCGGTAAGAACCCTGAAAAAGAGTCAACTGGATTATATAGCAAGAGAGACACAACAAATGCAGTAAGAAAACATAACAAATTCATATAAATAGATCATATTCAAGTCATAGAACTTCTGGCAATCATTCGGTAATCATCAGATTATCATCAAAGCACATCTAGTAGTT
Source organism: Cryptomeria japonica (assembly GCF_030272615.1). Classification (NCBI taxonomy): domain Eukaryota; kingdom Viridiplantae; phylum Streptophyta; class Pinopsida; order Cupressales; family Cupressaceae; genus Cryptomeria; species Cryptomeria japonica. The sequence continues at coordinate 303,177,905 of NC_081410.1, read as the reverse complement.
GACCGGTTACATGCAGGCTTCAAGCCAGATACAATCCAACCGGGACTTTAAGAATCAACCGGATCACAACATGTGAATCTCAATCCTTATTGTCAGTTCTACTACCTCTACCTTTACAAATGATTACATAACATCATATTTATACCCACTAGAACATATATGGGTCAGCCTCAAAAGATTACATTCACCAATGTAGGAAAATGAAACATGTAATTAGGTCATCCCTCAGATTTAAGAAATCTCTCGGGAAAATCACAACCAAGTAATGTAGATTAGTAAGAAGATCAACCACATGCCAAGGAACATCAGACAAGACCCAAGATGGATCCACACACAAAGAATCACACTGGTAAGCACAAGAACTATCCTAGGAACAACAAATCGGAAGTGATAATTGACCAGAGAAGAACCCAAATGAACTAGAAATCTAGAATCAACCACATGAAACTGCCAAGAAACTGCAAACAAGATCTACCAGTACATACCAGTAAGAATACTGAAAATGCACAAAGAACTAAACAAGGAAGGAAATGTTTTTGGTTGATGCAATATTTCTCATCGACCGTGGATGATCTTGCATCAAACTGTAATGCCCCGCCAGGAAACCCCAAAGGGGTAGAGCTAAAACACACTCAAGGAGTGCAATTATTTTTTTTTATAATAAGACACAACATTAAGATACATTGGATTTATCTAAAGCTTCGATAACATAGTGGAAGACCTAAACAAACCTAAAGAGTTTCCCAATGTGCTTACGTAACTTAACACCTAACTCAATTCGCGACATCTGATCCAATTAAGCAGGATATCTTAATTACATGTTACTTACAACATGTATATAATTTTTTCAGTAAATTAAAATAATAGATAATAGGACACGTTCATCTAGTAAGGTTAAAATATAGTTAACTTAGTGAGTTCATCCAATTTAGTTAATATATAGCTAATATGATGAAGTTGGTTTATTAAGGTTTAAAATGTAAACAACCAAATGAGTTCATACATTATAGTTAGAATATCGCTAATAAGATGAAGTTCATTTATTAAGGTTAAAATGTAAATAATCAATTGAGTTCATCCATTATAGTTAAAATATTGTTAATAAGATGAAGTCCATTTGTTAAGGTTAAAATATAAATAACCCATTGAGTTCATCCATTATAGTTAAAATATCGCTACTAAGATGAAGTTCATTTGTTAAGGTTAAAATATAAATAACCCATTGACTTCATCCATTATAGTTAAAATATAGCTAATAAGATGAAGTTCATTGATTAAGGTTAAAATGTAGGTAGTCAAATGAATTTCATCCATTAGAATTACACTTAGGTAATATGACGAGTTCATCCAATAGTTTTTAACCATTCATTATGTTCAATTTTACATCAAACACATGCCATACATCTTATTCCGAAATGCACTATAATTTCATCATTACTAATGAGGTCTTTACATGCATACTTATTTTCATTAACATTAACATAACACATTCCTTCATGATCCTGTTTATTGCATTTAAGAGACAACTGCATACATACATTACAATAAATCTTGTCCAAACCACTTATACATTCTATCAAAATTCCATCCATACATGCTGGCACTAACCATGAAACATAAGAACAAAAGCATCACATAACACCAAAATGATCTCGGAGTTCACCCCTAGAGGGCTACATCTCCAGGTCTACTCAACTGCAAGACCCCTTTGATAATTAAATAAGTTAAAGGTACATAAGGTTCACATCATTTACAATCCTGCCATTTTGGTGAACATAACCAATATACAAACGACCACTTCGGTCAATAAATACATAATGATCCCTACATAGCAATGGATCCAACTGATCATATTAAAAATAAAATACAAGGGCCCTTTGTCTAAAGGTACTCTAACTAGGGACCTGACCAACTATGGCCAACCACAAATCAACCAGACGACAGGGTCCAAACAAACATATCAAGTCTTGTCATTACTTTGAATAGAAGCGAATACAGAAATTTAACTTGCATAGGCAATAACCAGAAAATACAATCTTTTTCCATATTGATTTAAACATTTAAAGGTTGATCAAGTTTTCTAAATGATCTAAGTTATTTTTAGTTATCTACCTCATCCAGGTACAGGTCATTCTTGGTTTTCTAACTCACTACGTCCATATGCATCAAGACATAACATAAATACATCATTACGAGTTTTTTTTTTTGAACCAAGTGCACATGAATGTAAAGCATTAATCATCTAATACATTATTTAATCTTTAGATAAACATCATTGACGTACTGGTTTGGAACCATGATCTAGTCCCCTCTCTAGCAACACAATTTTACCTTTTCCAAAAATGGAAATGAACATTAAAAGAAATATCAAAATGAGTAAACATTTCCCAATGAAATAGAATTCCCTTGCATGTATTTAAAACAAATACTTCACCTAAAAATATTAAAAAGCACACACACACACACACAAATATATATATATATATATATATATATATTGTAGCTAGGAAATCGGAAATCATCACAAGCAATCAATATTAGTAATCTAGCTCAATCACAGAAGCTCAAATGCAATGATCAATCCTAACCACACTCAATAAAGACATGAAAGCAAAACATTCAAGATTAAAAGCTAAGCAAACCAAATGCAGATCTGAATATCTCCTTCATGTGGCTCCATTGTCCTTCTTTCTTCTTCAAATAGCTTTTGTTTGTGGATCTCACCTTCAAGTGCATAAACCTAATTTGAAAGCAAGATTGACAATTAGCACAAGAGTACTCAAAGCGTGATTGATTTGACAAAGTGATTATTAGATAATGTGATTATTAGATCGAGATTGAAGAAATTCATCCAATTTATAGATAAATTGGAGAAATGATCAAATTAGCATGATTCAATTCAAATGGAAATTGCAAATCAATATGACAAATTATGACAAATTTGCACTTTCTATGCAAAATTGATTGATTGATAATTCATGACAAAATTATGACAACTTTCTATGTCAAAATTGATTGGTTGTCAATTATGACAAATTATGACAAATTGAAAGGTCATTCCCATGAAATTAGGAGGAAAATAGGAGGAAATTGAATTAGAAATTAGAAAATTAGAAAAATAGAAAATAGGAATTAGGAAATATGAAAAATGAGGAAATAGGAAATTAGGAATGATGTGAAATTAGGTAAATTAATTAATAATTTGTCATTTATTAATTAATTCACAAAAAGAGGAATAATTAGCCAATTAAATAAACATTTAATTGTGACTCGAAGACCTAGGATAAATAAATAATTTATTTAACCTAGAGAGAGAAATGACAAACAGGATTAAATGAATAAATCATAAAACCCTAGAAGATGAATTAGAAATGCAAGGATGACAATTAGGTCTTAACAAAGGATAATTAACGTCAATTTGATTTGATCATGATTCTAACTTGATAAAAGACCAATGCTGACAAACGATGTGATTGATAAATGTGCCAATTGACAAGGAACAATGACTAATTGATCCAAATTAACACGATTGAGAAGGACGACAATCAATGACAAATTGATCGCAAAATGACAAGATTGAAAATGATAACGCAAAATGACAAGATTGAAAATGATAATGATCGATGACAAATCGATCGCAAAATGACAAGATTGAAAAGAGGACAAAACCCTAATCAGGATTGATGATGTCCAAAATGATGACAAATTAGCACGCACATTGATGCGACAGGATAAGATTGACCAAAATCATGACTGAAGATTGTTGTCGACAAGACCAATTTCGAAAGCGAGACAACTAAAGAATGCAAAAGAAAGACTCGATGCTCACAAATGATAAAGACCAAGTGCGTGACATAGGAGAAATGTTAATGCAATGCAAAAACCCTAAAATAAGGCAATGCATAAATGTTAAAGTACGTTTCCGCAAGCGTTGACCATTTTTAGGTGTCTACATTTTGCCCCTCTTTGAGACAATGCAATTTTAAGCGTTGTTTCAAAGAACAATAATGAAAATGCCCCAGACAATGACAATGACATATGCATGCCCCCTCGAGGAATTGGTCGGAAACATGCAGAGAAGAGGCCAATTGATCGATAAAAATGATAGAAAATGATAGGAGCAAACAGACTGACAATCGGAGACCGGATGCACGAAGGACAAGCAATTGAAGATGGAAAAGACCGTGACCAACATGAGATGGAGAGAGTGCACGTCCATCTATGCACTGACAAAGATCTATAAATGAGGCCAAGAGAGTGAAATTTGCTCATTTGCACTAGCCCAAGAAGAGGATTTGTTGCTCTAGAAAAGGACACTTGCAGAGAGATGGCAAACATTCCAAGGGCATATCACCTCAGAGAACATGTACGCACATTCAAATGACCGAATGATGCGAGAGCAGCGGTATGTATCTCAAAAACCCATGTTTTCAATGTTATGAATTTGACTTGCTTGCGGGACATTGCGGGGCCCACAGGGGATGCGGAAAGGGACTCATGTGCTTGTGTAGGGCAAATCCTGCGCTTGTGTAGGGTCTTTTGTGCTTGTGTAGGGATACACAAGCATAGGTTATGATACATAGGCGCAGGATGCAGAACACAGGCGCAGAAGTGCATTGGCAACCCTAATTTTGGTCAAAACAACATGCAAATGATCCGAAAAGGGGGATAAAGGTATGATAGGTCAGAATAGCTTAGGAACACCCTGATTTGTGGATGAAATTAGGAAATGCAACCCGTAGGAGAAAGCCCTAAAACTGACAAAATATGCCCCAATTGTGATGCAGAGTCGACAGTATCCATTGATCACACGGGAGAACCGACTTGACTGCTTCATGCTACGACATAGACTCAGGAGCATGGATAGAGATACATTAGCAGGACTTGGGATATACTATATCACTTTCATGCCCGAGATTAGGGCAAACACAGGACTGCTTACCGCATTGGCAGAGCGATGGCATTTGGAGACCTCCTCATTCCATCTAGCAACTGGAGAGGCGACTGTGACACTAGAGGATGTATGGCGTATCCTCCGCATTCTGATTCATGGAGAGATGGTAGAGTATGACCCAGTGATAGGGAGAGAGGCATTGTGTAGATTATTTGAGTGTGACACAGATGATCTAGATATCGTAGAGAGGGAGATTGGCTAGGAGACCATGGCATCAGAGTATGATCGACAATATGTGGTGATAGCAGTGGTGATAGCATGCCTACTAGCAGGGGACAGACGAGGACATGGATTCTGGATTGGATGGGGAAGAGTGCTAGAGCAGATGGTGATAGAAGGGACGGTGTACACATGGGGACCATGTGTACTTGCTATGCTATATTTTTAGCTGCATCAGATAGCATATCAGGGAGTGCAGACTTTGAGCTGTGGAGTCACATTGCTATAGGTATGGGCATTTGAGCACATAGCCATATGTCGATCGATTACAGAGAGATAGGTAGTACCACATCGACCATATGTGTACTGCTATGGGGGAGCACTGAGACAGGGTCCTTTTGGATACATATTATATTGGCGACACGAGCTAGACACACTGAGAGATTTCACATGGAGGCCATCTCGTGATTGCCCTGGATGGTCAGATGATAGTGATGAGCTGCCATATTGTAGATAGGAGAGGTACTTGATTGGGCGACCAGTGAATCATCAAAGAGTGATTGAGATGTACCTGCCAGAGAGAGTCAGACGACAGTTTGGAGAGAGGCAGGATGTACCTAGGAGGACTGCACACTTTGCCCGATCTCACAGAGAGACGAGTCAGTGGGGGAGTATGATTCAGCCACACATAGCATATGTTGACTTCTCACAGCTACACCAGAAATAGTGGGATTGGAGATTAGATGTGGATGATGTCGGGATGACAGAGGAGTATGAGAGATGGTTTGCACGATGACGGCCAGTGCCATTGACAGATCCTGATATTCCAATACCGAGGCGACAGGAGGACTTCCCACTCACTAGAGAGGAGGATGGAGATGATGAGGATGAGGAGGATGAGGGCAGGGATGAGGATGAGGAGGATGATGAGGCCAGAGATGAGGATGGGGATGACGAGGATGAGCTAGATTCAGGCGAGCATGAGGCATTGCAAGATATACCCATAGAGCCGAAGACAGCTAGGATAGAGGAGATGGAGATGTGCAGAGCTACCATAGAAAGTCAGCATGATCATATTGCGACATTAGAGAGATAGAATGATCAGTTTAGAGCGGAGATAGCCAGACTCACAACGGCTCGAGATACAGCAATAGCGCAGGCATAGCGAGAAGAACAAAGAGTCACTGAGTATATTGGGTCGATTAGGGATGCCAGTGCACGGGAGATGGCACAGATGTTGGTAGAGACCGAAGAGGAGATATGCCATTGGAGGACACTATATGAGAGTGTAGTTCCACTAGAGCAAAGAGCAGCTTCATATTGGGCATGATCGAGGACAGAGAGCAGGGCACGCTCTCGGAGGTCATTGAGCAGCATGGGGGTGAGTGGACCTATGAGACCACCACAGCTAGGACCAGGAGGGACATCATCCGTGAGACATGGCAGGGATGAGGAGGATAGAGGGAGCACCCAGTGATAGAGGCACATGCTCCTTAGGACAGATAGTGGACATTTATGTAGTTTGACATTTTGTAATCAGCTTGCGGGCCATACTTAGGACAGACAATCCAATTTTGTACTCCAATATTATTTGGATATATGATATGATATGCATCGATATGATGGGATACAATGTGGTATGACTGATAGTTATTTTCCATGTATGTATGACTTATGCACTATTTATGTGCCATTATGGAACATGTATGGATGTATATTTTTTTATGTGTTTTTTTGATGCATTTATAATATGAAATGGATAAAAAGCTTGATGTGATGCTTAATATAATGCAAATGTACTAACCGAATGGATGCAGGATGCAGCATATGTGTTTGGGGAAATTGAAGCACTAGACCGAACTAACGGAAGAAATGTTAGTAAGAAGAAAATGAGACAGAGGATAGTTAGAGACAAAGAAAAACTTGCTTTCAGTAATGCACTTTGTAGGTGAAAACCTTTATTTTAATGTAGCAAAATGGATGCGTAGCATCATGGCATTGAAAGCCAGAGCTGAAATGCAACCCTTTTTGCAAAAGATAGACACATCGCAGACAAACAGCAATCACAACAAACAAAGAAAAGGATCATGAACCATCCCGGTCACTCTAAATCACTCAGTGACATCATCGAGCAACATAGGAACATGATAGAAAATAAATCAATAAATGATAAGATTCACAAATTCCAACAAGTCAAACAAACATCTGGATCTTCATTGTCAAAAGTTGAAAGTGCTAATAGGACGATCATGTTGTCTGGTTTCAGGGAATACAGTACCCCGTCTAAGACAGGACACAGTTTGGTTTCGAGCATACCTCACCCTGTATAAGACCCATGATAGTAGAGACAAGGACAAATAAATTTGCGGTTGATTGATATGACAATTGAGATCAGTTTGAATGTCTGTTTTGATTGAAAAAGTTCATCTGTTTATGCGTGATTTGCAGTAAAGCACAATGCTGGATTGCATGTCATTGGAGGGATGCTCAGTGATTTGTCTTATGCACAAAAGGGATCATTTATTGCAAAATGCTTTTCGAGATTTTACAATTTTTTTGTGTTCATTTTTTTCAGGACTTTATTTGACTTTTTAGGGATTTTTTTAAGGACATTTTTTAATTTTTTTTGAATTATTTCAGGACATTTTTCAAATTTTTATGAATTATTTCAAGACATTTTTCAATTTTTATGAATTATTTCAGGACATTTTTCAATTTTTTTGATTTTATTTCAGGACATTATTCAATTTTTATGATTTTTTATGATTTTTGCCCCCAATGTCTAGCAAGGCAAGGAATATGACAAATGGATAAACAATCTTGCTGAAATGTTGGTGGATAGAGGGAAGACAAAGGCCTTTTATCATGGAGACAATACAGATGCAATTTTCAAGGGCTATTGCATGATGAGACAAGAGACTGGATATGACAATGTAAAGTAGGAACATGGCATGAGGGACATGTCAAGAGGTTTTTGAAACCATGTTTAATTTTGCGTCCTTATGTCAGATCAAGATCAAGGAATAGAAAGAGTGTATGGATAGTGATAAGATATGGATAGGATAAGCAAGACCAAGAATGGATAAGGAACATGGATTGAAGGTTGGGATAGGATACGAGATAGGCTAAGGGATAGTGGCAGAAAGTTGCAATAAGCTAGGGAATATGGATGAAAGGTTATAATAAGCAAATGGATAAATACCAAAAGCTATGATGGAAAAAAAGCTACAAACAAGATGCATGATGCTCATGATGATCCTCAGCCTTGTCAAGATCAAAGGTGGAAAGGGAAACTAGACAATAGGATATGAAGGGTAATGACAGGGGTTCGATAGGATAATGAAGGGCAATAGGATATGAAGGAGGAAACCTGCCCCCAAGTGTGGTGTGCAAGAAGTTCATAAATTACGTATGACACCTGTTTGCCAGGTTTTCATCACGGTACTTGCCCAAGGCGCCTGTTTGCCAGGTTTTCACCAGTGGATGAATTATTTTTGCTTTACTTTTTTCTTTTGTCTTTTTTTTTTCTCACTTTTTTTTTTTGTATATTTTTTTTACTTTTTCAATAGAAGATGGACACATGATAGGGGATGGAAGAAGGACTCAAGTGTCTTTTTGTTTGGATAGGAGCCTTGAAAAAAATGGACCATGACCTTTAAAAGTATGCTCAAAGACGTTGGTAGGATAAGGACATGGAAAAAGAGATGAAACTAAGGCAAGGATTTATGCAAAGGATTGGATCAAAGGGATCGAAGGCTGGAAAAAATGCATTGGATAATGGATAGGGTATTGGAAGAATTGTGCTTGAGTGGATAGAAATGTTGGCAAGATCGACATTGGCACACACCTTGAGGGGTGATGGACTGATGGAGGAAAGACGTATTTTGGATATTGAGATTTGGATGGAGGAATAGCTTGGGATTTTGGGACATAAGGGCCCAAAATGGATGAAGAAGGTGATGGAGGAACAAATTGGAGAGGTTTGGATGGAGGAATAGCAACTTTGGATGCCAAGTTGGATGTTTCTTTAGGCTTTTATGCTTCAAGGAGTTGCTTAGGGATCCACATGGTTTTTGATTTTTCATGCTTTTGTGGTTCCTTGGAGTGCATTGCTTGCATAAAGGATTTAGGAACCCATATATACTTTGACTTTGCTTTATTTTCCTCAGTGGGCCTTTGTGGCCTTTGGATATTTCTTTTCTTTATAGATCATATTGTTCTTTGTTTTGACATGTCGATTATATTAGACATGTTGATCCTTGAATACATGTGGATTGCTAGACTTATGAATTTTATACTTGGCATCCAAATTGCTTGGAAGGGGAAAGGAATGCATGGATTGATATGAACGAAACGGACTTATTTTGGATTGATGAAATTTACTCAAGGATGTGTGCCTTTGCTAACCTTGCATAGAGGACGAAGGGATATAAGGACCTAAGATGGATGGAAAGTATGATGGGGAAGGTGTATGCTTGGATTTTGAAGGGATGTTGGATTTAGCAGGGGTACCCATGTCTTGAGGAATTTCATTGAGGCCATGACCCTTAATATTTTCTTTAACATGAAGGGATTCTTGCTTATGAAGATCTACTCCTTTGCCTTTATGAATATCTTGACTTGTAGGATACTCTTTTCTTTGGGAAGAAGACGCGAGTCCATTATGAGGTGGATATGTTATGAGAGAAATAATGAGATCTTGAAGTGGATCGGATTGCACCAAAGTGGAAGAAACCATTATGCATGTCGAGGGTTAATGAACATCTTGCACTAACACATTAGAATCATGAGGGGGATTAGGATCATGAGGGGGACTAGGATTGTGTAGTGGACATGGTTCAATGACAGGCTCTTCAAGAGATGGAATGGGAAAAATAATGGGATCATCAAAAGAAATGCGATCTTGGAATGTATATCGAACATTAGGACAAGGATATGGAGGAACAAGTGGATCTTGTGGAGGATCTAAAGGAATAATTTGATCTTGACAAGGAGGAATATCATTGGAATCCTCTTTAAAGGTGCTTTGCTCTTGACTTTCAATGGGATCATCATAAAGGATGGAAAGGATATCTTGATCTTTCTCAGGAAGTGGAATGCCAATGGGATTTGAAAGGACATTGTGTTCATGAAATGGAAGGGGATCATTTGGGATTGGATGAACTGGGATATATTGATCTTGCCTGGGGAATAGAGTTTCAATAGGACTTTGGATAGGATGGACAAGAATAGGGGAATCATCATGAGTTTTTGGGAAGATGAGATCCTGGTCAAGAATTGGATGGGATGATAAGGTTTCAGGATCTTGATCTTGATCTGTTTTAACATGCATTTCTTTGTGCTCTAAATTATCCTCTTGACATGGGGTTAGACTTTGGATATGCATGGGGGATTCTGACAAGGGATCAATGGTTTGGCATGAAGGAAATGCACTTTGAACATTTGTGATGGATTCTGGCAAGGAATCAATGCTTGAACATGAGGAAGAGGGACTTTGAATGGGGTCCTCTAAAATAGGTAATGGCAATAAAGTGCATGGTGGCATTGGGTCTTGTATTTCTGAAACATGACAAGGATGTGCATCATGAATTGGATTATCATGGCAATCAATCATGGATAGCCCTTGGATAATTGCATCCTTGGGTGTATTGTTTGATGAGGACAATATGGAAGGTTCTTGTGAAACTTCTAGAGGTGTAGCGATAGATGCCACTGGAGAGTCCATTTGCTTGTGGGGGGATGAGGCATTGCTAGACATAGTTGTATTATCTTGATCTTCCTCAAAGAACTCACTTGGTAGGTTCCTTAAGAGCCTTGCAATAAAGCCACCTTTCTTTTGAGGTTTTGACATAGTTGTATCTGGAATTTGAACTTGTTTGGAAAGAATTTGGTTTGATGTCATGTTTTGATTTCGAACTAGATGTTGATCAGATTGGTTTGACATGTTCAAAATTTGGCTTGGTGTGGGCTGCAACCTTTGTTTTTGAATGTTTGGTTGTGGTTGTTGACTTTGATATGTTAATTGAACTTGTTGATATTCCACCATTGGTTGAACCATTTGTTGACATTGTATAGATGGTTGGACATATTGTTGAAATTGAACCATTGGTTGTATTGGTTGTGATGGTTGAAAATCTGATTGATAGTGAACACCTTCTTGTTCTTGTTGTGGAGGCACATAATGTTGAAATTGATGTTGTCTCTTTTCTTGAAATTGTTTCATCATCTCTATTTGTGAGAGGAGAGTTGGTATGTCTGATCATTCAAGAAGAGATCTTACATCAATTGGCTCAATATTTGGATTTCGACCTGGAAATTTTTGAAACATTTTGGACATTTGTGATCTATTCTTCGCAATGTTTTTCACTTTTTGTTCCAATATCTCATTTTCTTGAGCTAGCTTCTCCTCTAGTTTTTGTATTTGGAGACTTGTTTCATTATAAAAAGTTTGATCGATATTGCCTTGTTGTTGGGTTGGATAGAATTGTGATTGCATTATCGGTTGATATGTCAAACTTTGTTGCATCATTGGTGCTTGGAACCTTGTTTCAATAGACATGTCACTATGCAATGTTTTTGGGATTTTTTCAAGGATAATGTATGATATGCAACTAAATGCAAACTAAATGAATGAGAATGCAACCTATGTTTTTGGTTGTTTTTCAAGATTTTGACAAACTTTTTGGAATGCAGATCTAAAAGAGACCCTTAGGAAATTGAAATGATGTCTAGACCTCAAAGGACAAAAGGACCAAGTGACAAAAGGACAAAATGACAATGTCTCCCCTATATGCTTGGATACTAAGCTAGGTTTGACCAAATGACAATAATGACAAAAAGAGAAAAGGTTTGATAAGGTCTAGACCTCCTAACAATGACTTAGGGTTTATCAAAGATTTGGATTACTCAAGTATGACAAAACCTAGTTTTGAGACTATATGCAAAGGGACAATTGCTATGCAAATGACTCTAATATGATAATGACCTAAGCTTAATGAAGAGACCTAGGGTATGCAAATATGAATGTATGACAATGGTATTACTCTAATGCAAGAGGACACATGCAAATGGATGACCCTTATTGATATGCAAAGGAGTATGACCTAGGTGAAACCTAACCTTGGTAGTTGACAATGACTTTGCAAAATGCAAACCTAAGATGAACCTAAATCTAATTGACATGAATGTTGAGACAAGATTTTGAAAAATGTTTGACAACCATGTTTGAAGGTGTTTTGAACTTTGTTGAATGAATGTGCTCTTGTGTTTAACCTTGTTTTGAATCAATTTGTCTTGTTTTTGAAATGAGACACAACTCAACTTTTGACAAGTGAAGAAGATAAGATATTTCAACTTAGACTCAAGACAATCATGCTATTCACACATTTCTTATGGTAGGTAAGGACAGTATATTTGAGAGGTAGACTTGTTATGGGATTCAAGGGGAATACATAGATGCTTGACCCCATGGGCTCCCCTCCACGGCACTCACTTCTCAGGGCAGCCAAGCATCAGTCCCCATGGAAATCTCCCCATGGCGAACTTAGTATCTCTTCCAAGTATCTGAACTTGTCCTTCTCAAGCAACTAGAAGGATTTTTGGCCTCTAAATACAAGGTGTTTAGTAAGGATTTCTGTTAAGCGTTACTACTTGGTGTCATGCAAGCGTGATTGAGACATTAAGCCCACCAAGATACCAAAAAAATGTAGTCACGCAAGCACGATTTAGACCGTGAGGTCCTACTTAGATGTTGATATGAGAAAGAGTTCAAGGGTCATCACTTCCCAAGTAACTGCAATTCCCACGTAACCCTTCCTTCAAAGCTTTCGCCCATCAAGTATTTGTTTATAGTGAGTTAGAATGCCAAGGTATTCTAGCCGTACTCACTTTGGGTCGTTCCCTTCTCACGATTATCACTTGCTTGCAAAAGCAAATGATCGCGAAGGCAAGCCCTCTAAAGGTGACACACAATCAAAGACATGAGCATGGTATCGAAGATCTAGATTTCTGATCACCCTAAGAAGGATGAGAGCATACTCTCCTACTCCAATGTCAAACTCAACAATCAAATCAAACATAGATTCATTCCATCCTATTTAGAAATCATACTAGGTGCCTAAACATTAATTGCAAACACAAAGTTTAGTTGTAGTCCAAGGCAACCTGCAAAAAACCCAAGTCAAAAGTTTGATACATTTAGTTTTTGACTATCGAACCTACATAAAATGTGTTAGTAGTTTCATTTGTTGTCTTTGTCATGCGTATGCCAAGGTTCTGCATAGAGAATCAGTACCAAAGAAAACCAAAATGCAGAAATAGAATGCCAAAGAAAACAATTTGCAAGTGAAAAACACTGTCTTTTACCTCTGTTTCTGGCCCTACACAGGTGCATAATGTCCTTGACACAGGCGCAGAAGTTCCCAGAAAACACTGCACTACCCTGTTTCTTGGGTTTTTGACCTACAAATCAACTCAAAAGCACTCAAAAGCATGGTTAAGTGGTTAGTTCACATCCGGTTCACCAATTAATGTAGCTAGGAAATCAGAAATCATCACAAGTAATCAATATTAGTAATCTAGCTCAATCATGGAAGCTCAAATGCAATGATCAATCCTAAACACACTCAATAAAGACATGAAAGCAAAACATTCAAGATTAAAAGCTAAGCAAACCAAATGTAGATCTGAATATCTCCTTCATGTGGCTCCATTGTCCTTCTTTCTTCTTCAAATAGCTTTTGTTTGTGGATCTCACCTTCAAGTGCATAAACCTAATGTGAAAGCAAGATTGACAATTAGCACAAGAGTACTCAAAGTGTGATTGATTCGACAAAGTGATTATTAGATAATGTGATTATAAGATCGAGATTGAAGAAATTCATCCAATTTATAGATAAATTGGAGAAATGATCAAATTAGCATGATTCAATTCAAATGGAAATTGCAAATCAATATGACAAATTATGACAAATTTGCACTTTCTATACAAAATTGATTGATTGATAATTCATGACAAAATTATGACAACTTTCTATGTCAAAATTGATTGATTTTCCATTATGACAAATTGAAAGGTCATTCCCATGAAATTAGGAGGAAAATAGGAGGAAATTGAATTAGAAATTAGAAAATTAGAAAAATAGAAAATAGGAATTAGGAAATATGAAAAATGAGGAAATAGGAAATTAGGAATGATGTGAAATTAGGTAAATTAATTAATAATTTGTCATTTATTAATTAATTCACAAAAAGAGGAATAATTAGCCAATTAAATAAACTTTTAATTGTGACTCGAAGACCTAGGATAAATAAATTATTTATTTAACCTATAGAGAGAAATGACAAACGGGATTAAATGAATAAATCATAAAACCCTAGAAGATGAATTAGAAATGCAAGGATGACAATTAGGTCTTGACAAAGGATAATTAACGTCAATTCGATTTGATCATGATTCTAACTTGATAAAAGACCAATGCTGACAAACGATGTGATTGATAAATGCGCCAATTGATGAGGAACAATGACTAATTGATCCAAATTAACACGATTGAGAAGGACGACAATCGATGACAAATTGATCGCAAAATGACAAGATTGAAAATGATAACGCTAAATGACAAGATTGAAAATGATAACGATCGATGACAAATTGATCGCAAAATGACAAGATTGACAAGAGGACAAAACCCTAATTAGGATTGATGATGTCCAAAATGATGACAAATTAGCACGCACATTGATGCGACGGGATAAGATTGACCAAAATCATGACTGAAGATTGTTGTCGACAAGACCAATTTCAAAAGCGAGACAACTGAAGAATGCAGAAGAAAGACTCGATGCTCGCAAATGATAAAGACCAAGTGCGTGACATAGGAGAAATGTTAATGCAACGCAAAAACCCTAAAATAAGGCAATGCGTAAATGTTAAAGTACGATTCCGCAAGTGTTGACCATTTTTAGGTGTCTAGATATATATATATATATATAATATATATATATATATAAAGTTAACAACTGAACAATAATTATTATTCATTGAAAATATACGCTATAAAGGGACCAACAATTAATATATAATTAATATATATAAATTATCTAAAATAACATATATTTAAAATATACGTTAATCAATAATTAATAATTAATATATATTAATTAAATTTTAATAATAATAAAATATATTAACATAAAATTTAATATATTTATATATATATATATATATATTTTAAAGAAAAACAAAAAAAATAATTAATAAAAAAAAAGGCGAAGGGCATCAAACCCTAGGGCAACTGCAGGCCCACCTCCCATCCATGGGAGTGGGGGTGGTTGTGCCCTAGCCATCGAGCTTGCGGCCACCATGGTGGATGCAGACCCTTGGCCTCCACATAGTGGAGCTGGGATCTATGCAGCCACCATGGGGATCACAGACCCTTCGGGCTCCACCTTGTGGAGTAGGGTTGCTGCGGCCACTTACGTCGGCACAGTCCCTCTGCCTCCACACGGTGGACGTAGGGGCTCTGCGGCCACCATGGTGGGTGTAGAGGCTTCCTCTACAGCTCTGTAGGAGGCGGAAAGGGGAGGGGCGTGGGTTGAGCTTCGGCTACCCCCCCCTCCAAATATCCCAAAATTTCTTTTCCCTGTTTTTTTTTTTTTATTTTGATTTAAATTTTATTTGAATAAAATGAAACGAATTTCAAAAACGTAAACCCCCATTTTCTTTCATTCACAGATTCTATACTGTTATCTTTATTTTTATTTTATTTTTCCAAAATGACCAAGAATACCAAAATTGATTTTAAAGCTAAATCAACAAACCCATAATATAAAAATAGCTAAAAACCCCAAATACATATAGGCTCAGAAATTTTTTGAGACAAATAGAGAATGGATTTAGCCATTCTTAGACAAACATTTTCATTTCTACGCAACTAAAATTTACATCTTTCCACAATACAAAACAATGCAAACCCATTTTTTTTCTTTTCAAAGCTGAAACTCAATCTAAGAACATTCATGGTTTTTTTTTAAACCAGCATTTCATGAAGAACAAACAAACACCATTTTTTTTTATTTAACAACGAAATAAAAAAAGTAAACAAGAATCCTACCTCCTTTAGCATTCCTAGCAAGATTTTGAAGAAGAGCCCCAACCTACAGCTATAGAAATCCTTCCTTCCCCAAAATCCCCAATTTTCTCCATAAAAAATATTCTTTTTTCAAAAAAAAATTCAACAACCCAAAAATATTTTTCCAATCTAGGTTAAATGGAATGAAATTTGACCTAATCTCTTAATTTCGAATTTAAACACTTTTTAAATAAAAAAAGAAAGAAAATCATTATTTTCAACTATTCAAATAATTTAACTTGTTTTTCTAATTAAAATTAAAATGCCTCTTTCTCATTCAATTTTAATTCTCTCAATATTAACAAAGCTAACATTTATATTTCGCAATATATATAAAACTTGTTTTTCTAATAAAAAATGATTTTCTTAAATAATTAAAATTAACCTTTTTATTCCAAAAAACAAAAAGAGATTAAATTATTTCGATTTAGAATAACTTTAAATCTTTCCTTTTTAAAAATGCATAAACTCAATAAATTCGTTATTTAAAATTAACCATTAAATTAAACTAGCTACAAACATAAATAGAGCAATCTTTTTAATTAATGATTAAACACATAAAAGAAACCTATTTATTTTAATTCCTCAATTACTAATGCATAAATGAACACATTAAATCAAATTAAATACTTAGCATAAAATACTCAATTTTTATCATAGGCAAGGCATGCAAACCAAGAAATCCAACCAAATACACGACCCGCAAACCCAAACGAAAAGGAAAACTGACGGACCATAGGTGACACTCACTTGAGCATGAGTAGGGTACACTGAGGGTTTTACGACCACCTAACCCAAATTCTAAGGACGAAGGAGGTATACTCAACCCTGCGATTCCAGGTGAAGATGAACCTCACACCTCGATGGTACTGTACCTGCAATCTCCTGCAACCAAGAGTCACACAAGCATATATATATATATATATATATACATATAATAAAAGTGTTAGCTTGAGATTAATAATAGGAATCAGGAGAATAATTAAACTTACATAAGAATCGATGCGAAAGCACATTAACTGGTATGCACAGTAATCACAATATCTGACTACAATATTACATCATGGTAAAACAACCATTCAGGAATGCCAAATAAAAAGTCAACCAAGGTCAAATCGGTTTTACAAAGCTGACTAGGGTAGGACACTGCACAAACAACCCAGGTAGAAAAAGATGTTCCATGAGAGGCAACTCATGAACATCTAAAAGGATTCAAAATGAAGATCATATGCTCATTTCTGATCCAAACATCTTCTTGTTGGCAATACTGCATTATAACAGACAATGAAAGATTGTTGGCATTTCATAAGGATATTGAGAAGGTTGTTGATGATTATGGATATAACTAATTAAAGATGTTTACTGTCTTGATATTATTATTTTGTCATTTATGTCAAGAAATTGATTTTCTAATTCAATATGATGTTGCCATATCTTGAGAAGTATGATATGAAGATTATAAAGATGTCGGTAAATGACATAGGAAAGAATATGATGAATAAGGGGAAGAATAAGGTATTCAATGGGCAACTAGTACCGAGTCAGACAATGATGAGATCATGATGTTTTAGATTTTTTTAACATCATACATATGTTGTAAAATGTAAAGGTCAATACTATATTATGTTATCAAGCAAAGAACCTAGTCAGTAAACCCTAAGGTTATCACTATCGGTTAATGAAGGCAGAATGTCTACCGAGTGAAGTTTAGTATTCACTAAGTTGTTACCGAGTTGTAACTGAGCTATAACAGAATGTATTAAATGTTTATATGCAGTATTTAATGAAGGAAGTTGATGAGCTGGAGCGGATTAAATGATTGGTGAATCGTGAATGAAGTTTGTTAACGAATCTAAGGCAATGAAAAGTCAGCATGAAGATCTATAGCTCAGATTGAACCGCAATGCCCTGGCACAAGTTCCAAGACTATTATGCAAGTTTCAAAGTGGGGTAAAATGTTTTCAAATCGAAAGATGCATTGAACCTGGACAAGATTGAAGATCTGATGGCTATGATTGATCATGGGAAATGTGATCAAGGAGATTAAGTGGTTACCTAATTGTTTATAAATAGGAAACTGTTGATAAACAATGCATGCAGGCAAGTGTATGCACAGGGATGCTACATAGTGATTACCAAGCATAGAAGCTTGAAGACCTATTAGAATAACAGAGTATAGAAGCCCAACAGATAGACAAGATTAGTTCTATGTCTAGATTGTATTGAACAAATAGGAATCTACTTTAGCATTTTAGATGTGAAGTTGCAGATAGATTTTATTACTGTTATTTTCTGAAAGTGACAGAAAATCTCTTAACCGAGTGGACTTAACAGTCTTATTTGTAAAACCCTCTAGCAAGGTGAAATTCTAATTGAGTGTTTGAAATCCGTTAACAAGGTCACTTCTAACAAAGTGAAGATCCTAACAGATCTGAGGGAAATACATTAACCGGGTCACATCTAGCAATGTGTTTGTAATCTTTAACAGGATTTGCTTTTAACCAAGCATACACTAGAATAGTATATTTCTTAGTGGGTATGAAATCCCACAGTGGTTTTTCCCTATTTGGGTTTCCACGTTAAATCTGG
This sequence comes from Cryptomeria japonica, assembly GCF_030272615.1. NCBI lineage: Eukaryota > Viridiplantae > Streptophyta > Pinopsida > Cupressales > Cupressaceae > Cryptomeria > Cryptomeria japonica. Next base: position 303,159,071 of record NC_081410.1, on the reverse strand, counting down.
TGTTATGAGGTTTATGATGTTCATATGCTTTTGAGTTTGTATGTTTAATAGTTTTGGTTATATTACTGAAATATATGTTACCAAGGTTGAATATGATGTTATTATGGATGATTAAGTTTGTATGATTCACCCCCCTGCTCTCATCTTGTTGGCTATTGGATCTGCACTTATATTAAGTATCAAAACTATCAATTGGTATCAAAGCTTTGGAATCCGGAAGGAAAGTTTAAAGGCACTTGAGTTAAAGATCCAATGATGTATAAGAGGGATGCACCGAAGCTGAACAAGTCAAGCTTCTCTACATGGCAGAAAAGGATGAAGCTACATCTATCAGGAGTTGGAGAATATGTTGTATACTATCTGGAGAATGATTTTGTTACACCGAGCACCTATCCATTGACTATGGAAGAGATAAAGGCAAAGCAAGAACATATTCAAGCAATGATTGAAATAACATCTGCATTGACCGATTTAGAGTTTAATGATCTAGAAGGCTGCAATGATGCAAAGGCAATGTGGGACAAGCTCATATCAGTATATGGAGGACATGAACATGTTCAAAGAGCAAAAGTAGATAGTCTAAGAGGACAACTTGAATCTATGAGGATGAATGAAGGTGAGAACATAACTCAGTAGAGTACAAGACTACAGAAGATTGTCAATCAAATCAAAGGAGCAGGTGGAACTATTGAAGAAAAGGATATAACAAGTAAGTTGTTAAGAACCCTTCTACCAACTTATGCAATCTGAGTCTCTGCAATCAATGAATTGAGGTCTATACCTAATATGTCAGTTTCTTTAGATGCTACTATTGGTAAGCTACATGCATTTGAGTTAAGTAATTTTGATAATAGTGGATCTTCGGTAAATAAAGTTGAATCTGCATTTAGTTCTTTTCATCTTGATGAATCTAATGATTACAATGAAAGAAAGTATAAGTACTCTAAAGGAGATCACAGTGGAGCAAGTGAAATATTTCAAAAGAACATGGAAGAAGTACACAAACTGTATGAGGAAATCAGAAAGCAAGAAGAGTTTGAAGCACTATTAGCCAAAAGGTTACCGAGAGGCAAAGGTAAGTATAAAGGAAAACTACCTTTGAAATGTTTCAATTGTGATAAGATAGGACATATGGCTTCTAACTGTCCTAACAAAGATTTTACTGAAAGGAGAGATTATCGAGATGACAAACAGAAAGATAATCATTACAGAGGACACTGAGACTTCAGAAGAAGAGATAGAAAGACATGCTTAATAGCTGATGAGGAATCTAGTGATGATAAATCAGATGAGATTGATACAAAGGAAGTAGTTTATGTGGCTATAAAGGATGGATCAGATGAAGAAAGGTATGAAGAAAAAGCCCCAATATCTCACATAAACACTAATGATTCTTAGATTATAGATAGTGGATGCTACTCATATGACAGGAGATAAACACAAGTTTGTTATATTAGAAGATTATGATGGAGGCTATGTTAGATTTGGTAATGATGCACCATGTCTGGTGAGAGGTAAAGGATCCATAACACTTCTTGATAATGCAAGATGCAATGATGTTTATTGGGTTGAAGGTTTGAAATACAATTTGTTGAGTGTAGCACAGCTAAACAACACAGGTTACCGAATAGAATTTCAGAAAGGAATTGTCAAAGTTCATGACAAGAATGGAAAGTTAGCTGCTACCAAGACACAAACAAAAGTTAACACATTTCACCTTGACTCAACTCGAAATAAGTGTTTGCATGCAAAGATTGATGATACCTGGTTATGGCATAAAAGGTTTTGTCATGTAAATTTTGATATTCTGATCAAAATAAGTAAGAAGCACAGAGTAAGAGGTCTACCGAGTCTTGAAAAACCTAAGAATGCTATGTGCTGAGGATGCCAAATGGGTAAGATGACAAGATAAAGATTTACAAGTAAGTCTTACACTTCTAAGGGAATTTTAGATCTAGTGCACACTGATCTTTGTGGTCCTATGAAAGTTCAAAGCTATTATGGTGATAAATATTTCATATTATTTGTGGATGACTATTCAAGGATGATGTCAATAATGTTTTTAAAAGAAAAATCAGAATCTTTTCAAATGTTTAAATGGTAAAAGGCAAGAGTTGAAAATGAAACAGGAAGACAACTAAAATGTCTTAGATCAGATAGAGGAGGAGAGTTCACATCTGATGAGTTCAATTTATTTTGCAATGATCATGGTATTAAAAGACAAGTCTCTGCACCGAGAACTCCACGGCAGAATGGAATAGCTGAGAGAAGAAATAGATCTATAGTGGATTGTGCTAGAACACTGATGATTGAAAAGAAGGTGCCACAAACATTTTGGAGAGAAGCAATAAGCACAGCAGTTTACACCTTGAACCGAGTTCAATTGAAGAAAGGTACTTTGAAGACACCATATGAAATCTGGTATGATAAGAAAGCTAATGTTAGTTATTTTAAAATCTTTGGAAGTAGATGCTATGTTCACAAATATGATAGAAATGGCAAGTTTGATCAGAAAAGTCAAGAAGGAACGTTTCTAGGTTATTCTTCTAGAAGAAAAGCATTTAAATGTTTGATCAAATCATCTAACAAAATAGTAGAAAGTGCAAATGTGAAAATTGATGAATTTGCAGAAAGAAATGATGAAGGAAATTCCAAGGAACCAGAAGACTATGATGAATTTGTCTATGTGCAACCGAGAAGACAGTTGAAGAAAATGAAGAGAATATCCAGTTACCGAGTGATGAAGAAGATCATACAGAGCCTACCGAGCCTGTATTAGCCAAGTATGTCAGAAGACATCATGCACCAAGTTAGATTATAGGAGATAAGGATGATCCAGTGATGACAAGGAACAAACTGAGACAAAACACATGTTTGATATCTAAATTTGAACCAAGAATAGTGAAAGAGGCATTTAACAGTGAAGATTGGATAAATACTATGATAGAAGAGATTGATCAAATCAAGAAGAATGACACATGGACACTAATCCCAAGACCAAAGGACAAGAATGTAATTGGTACAAAGTGGATTTTCAGAAACAAGCTAAATGAAAAAGTAGAGGTCATTCGAAACAAAGCAAGACTAGTTTGCAAAGGTTATGCTCAAGAAGAAGGAATCGATTATGGTGAAACTTTTGCACCTGTTGCTAGACTTGAAGGAGTAAGAACATTGTTGGCCTATGCTGCTTTTAAAAATTTCAAGGTATATCAAATTGATGTCAAATCTGCATTTCTGAATGGAATATTAGAAGAAGAAGTTTTCATTGAACAACCTAAAGGATTTGTTGAAGACAATAATAAAGATCAGGTATGTAAATTGAACAAAGCTTTATATGGTTTGAAACAAGCACCTAGAGCATGGTATGAAAGATTGCACTCTTATTTGATTAAGATTGGTTTTATAAGGACAAGTGAGAACAACAACATGTATATGAAGAATGATGAAAATGGAATACTGATCTCAGTCATATTTGTTGATGATATTATATTTTGTGGAAATGACTCTCTATGCAAGAACTTTGGAAATGAAATGAGCAAAGAATTTGAGATGTCATTAATCAGTGAGATAAAGTATTTTATAGGTTTACAGATACTGCAAATGAAAAATGAGATTTTCATTACTCAATCCAAGTACATAAAGGAAATCTTGAATAAATTTGGAATGGAGGATTCAAAACTAGTAAGTACTCCTATGACTACCAACTGTAAATTGTCAAAAAATGATGAATCTGCATCTGTTGATGAGACACTTTACTGATCCATGATTGGAAAGCTACAATATGTTGTTCACAGTAGACCAGACATAGCACATGCAGTAGGTATAGTTGCAAGATTCTCTACAGATCCCAAGGAAACACACATGACAACAATCAAAAGAATTTTTAGATACTTGAAAGGCACTAAGGATTCTGGCTTAGTATATCAGAAAGGAAATGATTTTGATTTAAAAGTTTATACTAATGCTGATTGGGTAGGCAACATTGATGACATAAAAAGAACAAGTGGAGGAGCTTTCTTTTTAGGAGAAAGACTAGTGAGTTGGCTTAGCAAGAAACAAGGATGTGTGTAGTACCCCTGCCCTAATCAATTTCTAATCTCGGTTTAATCTTGGTTAGTTTATCATAATATAATGATTATAGTCAGATGTGTTGATTTAGTGCATATCTGTTAATGTGGTTTTCGCACCAGTTGTATGCAAGTTGTTTAGTGTTCCTATTTCATGTTATTAATATCGGGCTAATGCTTTCATTAAGTTTATATATGTATGCATGTATGACTCTTGGTTGCGGGAGATTTCAGGTACAATGTTGCATGAGTGCGAGGTTTGTCTTCACCTGAATTTGCAGGTTTCAGTGTACCTCTTTAATCCTTAGAGTTGGATTAAGTGGTCGTAAGACCCTTTTTTGACCATAGTCGTGCTCAAAGTGAGCGTCGTCAGTCGTCCTCGGTATTCCCTTTGGTTAGGTTTGTCGGTCGTCTGTCTATTTGGCTTCTTGGTTTGCGTGTCTGGCGTGTGTGGTTAAATTGAGTGATTAATTCTTAATCTTTAATTTGATTAAATATGTGCTCGTGCATTAAAGATTAATGGACTAAATTAAATAGGATTTCTTTATGTGATTTATCGTTGATTTGAATTGCTCGATTCAAATTGGGAGCAAGTTCAACTAAAAGGTTAAATTTAAATGTTAAATTTGTTATGTTTATGCTTATGAAAAGAAGGATTTAAATTTAAATTGAAATAGAATTAATTTTATCTTCTTGGCATTTTGGAAATAGAAAGGTTAAATTCAATTATTTGAAAAAAAATCAATTTTTAATTGAAAAGCAATTTAATTTATTGATATAGTTGGAAAATAAAGATTTTTGTGATTTATTTTAAATAAAAATTTTAATTCCAAAAATGAAATTTTTGGTCAAACTTTTCCATATAACCTAGACTTTTGGAAAATTTGAGGGATGGATATTTTTGGAAAAAAAAATGTTTGTTGGAAAAATATTTTTGGATGTAATTTGGGGGTTTTGGATGGGGAAGAATTCCTTGAGCTGCAGATTGGGGCTCTTCAGTAGATCTTGCCAGGAATGCGAGATAAGGTAGGATTCTGATCCATCTCTTTGATTTCTGGTTGTATTGTTCTTGCTTTTCAAAACCAAATATTGGATATCAATAGGAAATGGTTGTTCATGAGGAACTCTTGTTTAAATATCCATTGGGTGTTCTCAAATTCAAATTCTATTTTAGAAATTAGATGTTGTTGGAAAGAATGATTGAATTATTGAGTTTAAATGCCCCATTTTGCCCAAGTATGGGTTTTTGTTGAAGAAATTATTTATGGTTTTGATATTCTTCAAATTTTTTTGGGTATTTGATACCCTATGTGCTTGAATAAGAGAATATTAAACAAATTATAAACAAAACAAAATATATATATACTCTCAGCAAATCGATTTTTGTTAAAATCAAATTTCTGTAAAACTATTTTTAAAAAAAAAAAGAGGAAATCAAATTTTTTTTATAAAAAATAACAAATTGTTGGGGTTTGGAGGGTGGGAGCGAAGCTCTACCCGCCTCCTCCTCCCCCCCTGCGTAGACCACAGCCGGTGGTAGCTGCAGTGGCTACAGCTCACTGTGACCCCTGCAGCGACTGCAGTCTCTGCGTCCCCACCGCGGTGGCTGCAGGGAGCGGCGACCCCCGCGATGGCCGCAGGGTGCTGCGTTCCTCGCGTGGGAGCCACAGTTCCTGCGCACACCGCGGTGGCATCGCTGCGGCTAGGGTACGGCTGGCCCTAACTCCCATGAAAGGGGGGGTGGGCCCGGCTCCCCATTTGCCCTATTAAAATTTTGGTTTAAAAATTCTTTTTTTAAAATATTTTTTTTAAATCAAAAAAAAAATATAACAATTTAATATTATTTAATGAGACAATCTAATATTATTTAATGATAATGTTTTAATGTTAAATGTTATTCATTAAATTATTAATTAATGTATATAATTAATTAATGAGTAATTAATATATATGTTAATTAGATAAATTGCATTTTGATGTATTTGCAAGGAACTAATATAGGCATTTGCAAATTGAAAAGAAAGAATAAAATCAAATATTTATTAGTTCTTAATTCTTGGAAATTAACCCCTATGTTAATAGCTTTTTGTGGAATTAAAATAGTATGTTAATTCGGAAAATGTTTACCTATTTTGTTATAGCTCCTTTCTAAGGGTATATTTCCATTTTTGGAAACTATATACTTATTTGAAGAAGTGAGATTGAGTTATTTTATTTCAAAAGAGAATATTAATGATGTTTTTATTAAGTGCAATCTGTTAATCTGGGAATGGATTTTCTTTATTTGGCTTCCCTAAATATGTATATTTTCTTGATCTGTATAGTGTAAATTGGTTCTGGAAAAGACAAATGTGTAGGATTTATTTTGAACCAATATGTCAATGATGTTTTAATTGAAGATTAAATATCTTATTTAATTGGTTAATGGTTGTCTGATTATATTCATGTGAATTTGGTTTAAGAATTCATTATGGCTTTTTATGTGTGTTCGATGCAATGAACCTTAGAGAGTTAGAAAACCAAGAACAACCTATACCTAGATGAGGTAGATAACTGCAATCTAATATAGATCATGTAGAAAACGTGATTGACTTTTAACATTTAGATCAATTCAGAAAAGATTATATGTGCTGGATATTGCCTATGCGATTTTAATTTCTGTATTCGCTTTTGTTTAAATAATGGCAAGTCGTGCTTTGTTTGATAGGACCCTGTCGTATGGATTGATTTGGGGTACCTGTTTCAGTCCTCGGTTCCAAGTTGACTGTTGTTTTGTGGTAGTGTCGTAATTGGTCTTATCCTTTGTGTGGGTGTCGAATGATGATTCATGGTTGACCATAGTTGGTCAAGTCTCTGGTTAGAGTACTGTCAGTAGTGTACCTCTTTTGAGTCATGTTTGACCAGAGGGTTGTTCCCTCCATTTTGAACTCCGTTCGTCTAACCATGTGTATGTCTTGGTTTTGAGTTTGTCTAAGTATAGTCTAGTGTCATATGGGAAAGTGGCTTTCGATTGGGGGCCGTGCCCAAAGTGGCTACTAGGTAACCCATCGAAGGTGAGTCTAATAAGTGATAACCTAATAGTAGATTAGAATGTAATCTCTAAGCAAGATAATTGTGCCTCACACATGAGATGAGTGCTAACAAAGACTTGACATGTTGTGAGAAGGCCTGAAATGGCAAACCATCATCCTTGTCTTCATGAGAGGATGTGTGGGTCCGCATGAGGCTTGGATGGGCTGAAGGTACGGATTAGGTTGCTAGGGTAACCCAGTGTATGGGGCTGGAACCTATGAAGACTTGCCATGGTAACCATACCAGGTTGTGTGATGACACTTGTCCCTACGTTCGCTAGTGTATTGTCATATTGTCCTATTAGGAGCACGTTTGTGGGTCTTCCTCTTGTCTATGCCCTTGTGAGTATCTGGTTGCATGTTAGTCCTTGGGTGGTGATGACTCGGTTTTGTGGATGCTCTAATGGACCTTGGTATTAGCTTCGATTGTTGTTTAGTTGGATCCTTTCCTTTTCAAGGATCATTTATGTATTTATTAACCGATGTGGTCATTTGTATATTAGTTATATTTCACCTTGATGGCAGGATTGTAAATTATGAGAACCTCATGTATTCTTAACTTTATTAATTATCAGAGGGGTCTTGCAGTTGAGCAGACCCAGAGATGTAGCCCTTTAGGGGTGAACTCCGAGATCATTATGGTGTTATGTGATGTTATTCTCTTATGTTTCCCTTATTCAACTTTATCATGTATGAATAGCTTATGTTAGAATGTATAAGTGGATAAGATGGAATTAAATTTAAATGCTTATATGCAGTCCTTTCTTGAATGCAATAAATTGGAATATGAAAGAATGTAGCTTAGGATAAAGGATTATATTCGATCATTATTAAGGAAATTAAGTGTGTATGGAAGATCTCATATGTTTATGATGAAATTCTAGTGTGTTAGAATATTAGATGCATGGCTTATATTTTAATGAAAAGCTTGAATGTAGATTATGAATAGATCTTAATGGATGAAACTTGTCTTGTGATTTATATTTCCATCTTTTGAAAGAAATTATCCTTGTGTAAGAATTATCTCATTATAAGATAATCAACTTATTGGATTTATTAGTGTGTTAAGTGAAATGTGTAATCAAGTAATCACGTTGGGAAACTCTGTAGGTGTTAGTTGATGTCTTCCACTATGTAATCTAAACTTGGGTATCTTGTTGTATCTTAATGATTTGTTTAACTTTAAAAAAAAAATTATTGCACTCCAATTGTGTGTTTTAGCTTTATCCCTTCGGGGTTTCCTGGCGGGGCATTACATTTGGTATCAGAGCCCATGTTGCAAACACTGGGATCTCTGGTGTTGCGTGTGCCCTCTATTGGTATGAGGTGTATCGACTTTACATGCATGCTTGTCCTCCCTTGTGTATGTGAGTGATTGAGCAGACCTTAACTTGTGTGTAACATGTGTGTTCACACCTTGTTCTCACCTTCTTGATGTTGGTGTTTTTGAGTGATTATATGTACTTTATGTGCTTATCGATGTCTTGGTCTATGATTACTCATATTCTGCAACAGAGTCGTATGTACTTTCCTTATTGAGTGTTGTACTCTTTAGACTAATCCATTTGGGTTGGTCAGTGCTTGTCTTGAATCTGAAAGTGCGAATTGTGCTTGTTTAAGATTATAATCTAGCTTAGTGTTGTCCACTTGAAGGACTAGTATGGTAAATATTGAATGCTTATCTTGTAGCAAATTGAATGATTATCACCCTTCCTCCTTTCTCCCTCTGGAAATTAAATGTGTGTGATGTGTGTAATGATCTCTTATATGAGGTTTCTTTTGCAAGAGAAAGGCTGTGACTTCTTGAACCCTTGTGTGAACCCTATGACACTTATGTGATTAGATAATAAAGGGGCTATGGGTTTTAAAGTTTATTTTGGTAATTGGGAGAAAAATGTATGTTTACATTAAAGAATTCTCCATGTATTTTGTAGGAGTAACATAATTAAATTCTATCTTAAGTAAGGTGCATTAATATGTGAATAGTTGAATTATGTGAAACTGCTTGGTTGGTAGAAGAAGTATTAAAGGGAACATGTTATAATAGCATCAAGAGTGTATGAATGTGTTCCATGAAAGATTGTTTTATGTGTTGCATTAAATTAGTTTGACTGAGGATCTATTTTAGCAAATGCTCCATTGAACTTTCTTTTGGGTATATGTAATTACCGTAATGTGTTTAGGAAGCGCGAATGAAAAGCTTGTTTGATGTGTATGCATTAATATGTATTATTTTGTTGATAGCTCCTCGCTTACCTTTGATCATAATGTGATTTTCTATAATAGGTTTCAAATTATGACATGTGTCTGTATTGTATTAAGAATAAGTGAGTGTTCTCAAGAGGTCTGGTATTATCAAAAAGATTGCCTGTTTTGATCTCTGTTTTGTTTGGAAAACTAGAACCTCCTGTAGCAACCATAATTATTGGAGATGTCATGTTAGACTAATTGTCATCCTTCTAACATTGGTAGCGAAATGAAAACTGTGCAATTGAAATGATAGGCCTTTAGTGAGAAATTTTATATTATAGTGTGATTTTGTTGACCCTGTGTCTATGTAGGAAATAGTTTGGTTATCAACTCTCTTTCCCTTCTCTTTGCCTAATCATAATATTTTTTAGAAATGTTATGAAGGATGCATTGATTTAAATAGAATGTTTGTAAAACATGTGAAATTGTATTTTTGCTTTTGGGCTTCTTATGGAAAGATGAAAGTCTTAAGCTTTAGAAATAAATTTGCATAGTTAGTAATGTGAATTCGTATGCTTAGGGAAATTTGAAAAAGATATAGGAATGATGTTATTTCCTTATGTAATTTTGAATTGTTAATAATTTTAGTACCTAATTCTAGAATAAGCTTTATTCAGTTAATCATGTGGGAAGCATAATTAAACCTTCCTTGAGTAGATGATAGTGTACTGAGAAGTACTCCCCGTAAATGTGACTAAACCAGTGATGGTGTATTTGTGTGTATTGTAAGAAACCAGTGCTTATTATATGTGCCCATGGATTGGTGAAATAATCAACCATGGAGGATATGATGCTTATGAGTATGGGAAACCATACTGTTTAAGTGATGTTGCTTATTTGTTCCCTATTGAGTACCAAACCTCAGGTTGTGGGTAACTCAGTATGTTAAGGGGTAGTATTCGAAGTAACCATTCCTTGAATAGTATGGATTGGCGTATGAGTAATGTCGGCGTGAAACGACTTTACCTTCTCTACTTAGAGGAATGATATAGTTGTACTATTAAACTGTATCAAAGGTGTACTCAATACTTTCCCTTTTGATGAATCTATTCATAGGTTTATATGTGATAGCCTATTCCTCTCCTTTATTTGAGCATATTGATGGTGATTCTTGTGTATAGTGATGGTGTAATTTGGAGGATCCTTTGCCTTGTCTTCATGAAAGGTAGGTTTATCCACACGAGCTGCCAGTTAGTACGTGTTGGTGGGCATGTGGGTGGACCCTAGTCATGTATACCTCTGGCTATGGTGAGTATCCTTCTAGATACGTCGCTATGCGGGACGTGACCTGCGCGTGCTTGTTTCCGCGAGGTACACTACCATGCGGGATACGTCCATTGCGTGTTTTCTCCACTTGGGGTATTGCCATGCTGCATGATGACGTGATGCGGGGTGATGTCGAGGTGCACACCGCCATGCCATGTGGGTAGTGTGACTATGTCACACCACATGATGAGCTACTGCAATAGCTAGATAGTTGTTCCTTCTTTCCTCGTTGGTGGCTAGACGCTAGTCACATAGTGGTGTTATGTGTAGTTGTGATATTCTTTATATTTCTTTGGGGACCAACAATTTATTTTACTTTGACTTTGAAGGTTTAGCCATAATCTTGTGATCTTTTGCACTTTTGATTTGGTGTTGCAATTCTGGATTATTTTATTGCCTTACTGTTGGAATTGATGATTTATTATCTTTATTCATCTATACTTTGGTGGCTAAACTGATTTATCCTTATTGTTTTCGTATGCTGGTCTTGTGTTGAAATGTGAAATTCCTCTCCAAGGACGTATGATACGGACTTCCTAGAGTGTGTACGAGGAAGTGGACGTAAGGAACCTTGAGGATGGGGGTATGTGAGGCTATGATGTAGCTAGGATCCATTACCTACCTATGTGTAGTGACTATCTCTTGGAGGCTAACTACCTTGCTCAACAAGGGATATTCACAAAGGTCTTGTATGGAAGGTAGCACTGCTATGGTGTGCCTAGCACCATCGAGCCTTGGGTGAGATATTGGATATTTATGATCATATTGTTGTTCTAAGATCAGGCATAGAGATGTTGATCGTACATGTTATCTTTGACTGAGCATTAGACATGCTCACATGTGGCCTTTGAGTTGTGCCTTCTAGTCATGTGGATGGTTATTATGTGTATCATGGAGTAAATTGTGTTAACTTGTCACTATGTTATGGGACATAGTCATTGGAAAGGTTTTTATATTCCTGGCAAGTGTAAACAATTGAGTTATTTTCATTGCTCTTATTTAGTGAAAGTTAACTTGGTTGTAGAAATTGAATTTTGAAGCTAGTTCTATGTGATAAAGTTTTATGAAAAAGATGTATTGGTAAAAGAAATTTATCATGATGGCATGTTTTCTTGTCATGTTTGATAAATGAGTATGGTAATTGTTGTTTACCTCTTTGTAATGCATTAACTTGGTGTAATGAAAGGAAGAAAATTCTTGTTTCTTTGCTATGATTGTGGATAAATCCTAGAATTTTATAAGGAATGTATGGATTTAGAGGTATCTTGCCAATGGGTAATGGCATTCATAAAGGATTTTGCAATAATGTTTCATTTAATTATGGAAAGATTTCTATGTGCAATTTGATCTTTGTTGAATGAGTTTCAGGGCTTATGCGTGTGATATGTTCTCCATCTAGCCTTACGACTTCAAAGAGTAAGTCGGAACCTAGGGGGGAAGAATGTAGTACCCCTGCCCTAATCAATTTCTAATCTTGGTTTAATCTTGGTTAGTTTATCATAATATAATGATTATAGTCAGATGTGTTGATTTAGTGCATATCTGTTAATGTGGTTTTTGCAGCAATTGTATGCAAGTTGTTTAGTGTTCCTATTTCGTGTTATTAATACCAGGTTAATGCTTTCATTAAGTTTATATATGTATGCATGTATGACTCTTGGTAGTAGGAGATTTCAGGTACAATGCCGCATGAGTGCGAGGTTCATCCTCACCTAGATTTGCAGGTTTGAGTGTACCTCTTTAATCCTTAGAGTTGGATTAAGTGGTCGTAAGACCCTCGTTTGACTATAGCCATGCTCAAAGTGAGCGTCGTCAGTCGTCGTCAGTATTCCCTTTGGTTGGGTTTGCGGGTCGTCTGTTCGTTTGGCTTCTTGGTTTGCATGTCTAGCGTGTGTGGTTAAATTGAGTAATTAATTCTTAATCTTTAATTTGATTAAATATGTGTTCATGCATTAAAGATTAATGGACTAAATTAAACAGGATTTCTTTATGTGATTTATCATTGATTTGAATTGCTCGATTCAAATTGGGAGCAAGTTCAATTAAAAGGTTAAATTTAAATGTTAAATTTGTTATGTTTATGCTTATGAAAAGAAGGATTTAAATTTAAATTGAAATAGAATTAATTTTATCTTCTTGGCATTTTGGAAATAGAAAGGTTAAATTCAATTATTTGAAAAAAATGAAATTTTAATTGAAAAGCAATTTAATTTATTGATATAGTTGGAAAATAAAGATTTTTGTGATTTATTTTAAATAAAAAATTTAATTCCAAAAATGAAATTTTTGGTCAAACTTTTCCATATAACCTAGACTTTTGGAAAATTTGAGGGATGGATATTTTTGGAAAAAAAAATGTTTGTTGGAAAAATATTTTTGGATGTAATTTGGGGGTTTTGGATGGGGAAGGATTCCTTGAGCTGCAGAATGGGGCTCTTCAGCAGATCTTGCTAGGAATGCGAGATAAGGTAGGATTCATATCCATCTCTTTGATTTCTGGTTGTATTGTTTTTGCTTTTCAAAACCAAATATTGGATATCAATTGGAAATGGTTGTTCATGAGGAACTCTTGTTTAAATCTCCATTGGGTGTTCTCAAATTCAAATTCTATTTTAGAAATTAGATGTTGTTGGAAAGAATGGTTGAATTATTGAGTTTAAATGCCCCATTTTGCCCAAGTATGGGTTTTTGTTGAAGAAATTATTTATGGTTTTGATACTCTTCAAAATTTTTTGGGTATTTGATACCCTATGTGCTTGAATAAGAGAATATCAATCAAATTATAAACAAAAAAAAAATTATATATATATATATATATATATATATATATATATATTCTCAGCAAATCAATTTTTGTTAAAATCGAATTTATGTAAAACTATTTTTTTTTTTTTTTAAAAGAGGAAATCGATTTTTTTTTTTTTTTAATAATGCATTGTTGGGGTTTGGAGGGCGGGAGCGGAGCTCCACTCACCTCCTCCTCCCCCCCTGTGCAGGCCGCAGCCGGCGGTAGCCGCAGTGGCCGCAGCTCACTACGACCCCCGTGGCGGCCATAGTCTCTGCGTCCCCACCACGGTGGCCGCAGGGAGCAGCGACACCCGCGGTGGCCGCAGGGCACTGCGTTCCCCGCGTGGGAGCCGCAGGTCCTATGCCCACCGCAGTGGCGCCACTGCGGCTAGGGCACGGCCAGCCCTAACCCCCGTGAAAGTGGGGGGTGGGCCCGGCTCCCCATTCTCCCTATTAAAATTTCACTTTAAAAATTCTTTTTTTTTAATATTTTTTTTTAAATCAAAAAAATATATAACAATTTAATATTATTTAATGAGACAATTTAATATTATTTAATGATAACGTTTTAATGTTAAGTGTTATTCATTAAATTATTAATTAATGTATATAATTAATTAATGAGTATTTAATATATATGTTAATTGGATAAATTGCATTTTGATGTATTAGCAAGGAACTAATATAGGCATTTGCAAATTGAAAAGAAAGAATAAAATCAAATATTTATTAGTTGTTAATTCTTGGAAATTAACCCCTATGTTAATAGGTTTTTGTGGAATTAAAATAGTATGTTAATTCGGAAAATGTTTACCTATTTTGTTATAGCTCCTTTCTAAGGGTATATTTCCATTTTTGGAAACTATATACTTATTTGAAGAAGTGAGATTGAGTTATTTTATTTCAAAAGAGAATATCAATGATGTTTTTATTAAGTGCAATCTATTAATCTGGGAATCGATTTTCTTTATTTGGCTTCCCTAAATATGTATATTTCCTTGATCTGTATATAGTGTAAATTGGTTCTATAAAAGACAAATATGTAGGATTTATTTTGAACAAGTATGTCAATGATGTTTTAATTGAAGATTAAATATCTTATTTAATTGGTTAATGTTGTCTGATTATATTCATGTGAATTTGGTTTAAGAATTCATTATGGCTTTTTATGTGTGTTCGATGCAATGAACCTTAGAGAGTTAGAAAACCAAGAACAACCTATACCTAGATGAGGTAGATAACTGCAATCTAATATAGATCATGTAGAAAACGTGATCGACTTTTAACGTTTAGATCAATTTAGAAAAGATTATATCTGCTGGATATTGCCTATGCGAGTTTAATTTCTGTATTCGCTTTTGTTTAAATAATGGCAAGTCGTGCTTTGTTTGATAGGGCCCTATCGTATGGATTGATTCGGGGTACCTGTTTCAGTCCTCGGTTCCGAGTTGACTATTATTTTGTGGTAGTGTCATAATTGGTCTTATCCTTTGTGTGGGTGTCGAATGATGATTTGTGGTTGACCATAGTTGGCCAGGTCTCTGGTTAGAGTACCATCAGTAGTGTACCTCTTTTGAGTCGTGTTTGACCAAAGGGTTTTTCCCTCCATTTTGAACTTCGTTCGTCTGACCATGTGTATGTCTTGGTTTTGAGTTCGTCTGAGTATAGTCTAGTGTCGTATGGGAAAGTGGCTTTCGATTGGGGGTCACGCCCAAAGTGGCTACTGGGTAACCCATCGAAGGTGAGTCTAATAAGTGATAACCTAACAGTAGATTAGAATGTAATCTCTAAGAAAGATAATTTTGCCTCACACATGAGATGAGTGCTAACACAGACTCGACATGTTGTGAGAAGGCCTGAAATGGCAAACCATTATCCTTATCTTCATGAGAGGATGTGTGGGTCTGCATGAGGCTTGGATGGGCCGAAGGTATGGATTAGGTTGCCAGGGTAACCCAGTGTATGGGGCCGGAACCTATGAAGACCTGCCATGGTAACCATACCAGGTTGTGTGATGACACTTGTCCCTACATTTGCTAGTGTGTTGTCGTATTGTCCTGTTAGGAGCACATTTGTGGGTCATCCTATTGTCTATGCCCTTGTGAGTATCTAGTTGCATGTTAGTTCTTGGGTGGTGATGACTCAGTTTTGTGGATGCTCTAATGGACCTTGGTATTAGCTTCGGTTGTTGTTCAGCTGGATCCTTTCCTTTTGAAGGATCATTTTATGTATTTATTGACCGATGTGATCATTTGTATATTAGTTATATTTCGCCTTGATGGCAGGATTGTAAATTATGAGAACCTCATGTATTCTTAACTTTATTAATTATCAGAGGGGTCTTGCAGTTGAGCAGACCCGGAGATGTAGCTTTAGGGGTGAACTCTGAGATCATTATGGTGTTATGTGATTTTATTCTCTTATGTTTCCCTTATTCAACTTTATCATGTATGAATAGCTTATGTTAGAATGTATAAGTGGATAAGAAGGAATTAACTTTAAATTCTTATATGTTGTCCTTTCTTGAATGCAGTAAATTGGATTATGAAAGAATGTATCTTAGGATAAAGGATTATATTCAATCATTATTAAGGAAATTAAGTGTGTATGGAAGATCTCATATGTTTATGATGAAATTCTAGTGTGTTAGAATATTAGATGCATGGCTTATATTTTAATGAAAAGCGTGAATGTAGATGATGAATAGATCTTAATGGATGAAACTTGTCTTGTGATTTATATTTCCATCTTTTGAAAGAAATTATCCTTGTGTAAGAATTATCTCATTATAAGATAATCAACTTATTGGATTTATTAGTGTGTTAAGTGAAATGTGTAATCAAGTAATCACATTGGGAAACTCTGTAGGTGTTAGTTGATGTCTTCCGCTATGTATTTCTAACTTGGGTATCTTGTTGTATCTTAATGATGTGTTTAACTTTAAAAAAAAAATTATTGCACTCCAATTGTGTGTTTTAGCTTTAGCCCTTCGGGGTTTCCTGGCAAGGCATTACAATGTGTTTCATAGTCAATAGCAGAAGCTGAATACGTTGCTGCAACACTGAATTGTACCAACATTGCATGGATCAAACAACTGTCGGAAGGTATAAATGAGAAAGTTACTGAGCCAGTAACTATATTCTGTGACAATACTAGTGCCATTAATATTTCAAAGAATCCTGTTATGGACTCTAAGACAAAGCACATCTATATCAAATATCATTATCTTAGAGAAGAAGCTCAAGAGAAGAAAGTAGTGTTTGAGTATGTTAGCACAAAGGAGCAAATAGTAGATATCTTCACCAAACCACTACCAAAGGACACTTTTGAATATCTCAGAAGTAAGTTATGGGTCCTACCCCTATTTTCTACTCACTGGCCGAGTTCGGTGAAAGCATCAATCTTATGACTCTAATGAATATCTTTTGGGAGTTGATGCTGATTTATACAAGAATTAATACAGGAATTATACAAGGAATAGGAATTGAAGACAGATGCTCTGACTGAGACTCAGTTGATACACAACAGTAGGTAATAACTTCTTATAGAAAGTAATTATGTTTTAGTTCTTTACTTTTTGGCATTGTTGTCAAAGGGGGAGAAGACTACTACAAAGGGGGAGAAGACTAATATAGAGGAAGAAGGCCTATCAGGGGAGAAGACTAAAAGAAAACTGAGCAGACTACATACTGGAAAGAAAACTAAAAATAGGAGAAGTCTAATGTATGGGGGAGAGCATTTCAGCATTTCAAAATCACAGCAATCCGAATCTTTTAAGGTCAAATCAATTGGTTTTGCCATCAATGCCAAAGGGGGAGATTGTTGGCAATACTTCATTATAATAGACAATGAAAGATTGTTGGCATTTCATAAGGATATTGAGAAGGTTGTTGATGATTATGGATATAATTGATTAAAGATGTTTACTGTCTTGATATTATTATTTTGTCATTGATGTCAAGAAATTTATTTTCTAATTCAGTATGATGTTTCCATATCTTGAGAAGTATGATATGAAGATTATAAAGATATCGGTAAATGACACAGGAAAGAATATGATGAATAAAGGGAAGAATAAGGTATTCAATGGGCAACTAGTATCGAGTCAGACAATGATGAGATCATGATGTTTTAGATTGTTGTAACATCATACATATGTTGTAAAATGTAAAGGTCAATACTATATTATGTTATCAAGCAAAGAACCTAGTCAGTAAACCCTAAGGTTATCACTATCGGTTAATGAAGGTGGAATGTCTACCGAGTGAAGTTTAGTATTCACCGAGTTGTTACCAAGTTGTAACCGAGCTATAATAGAATGTATTAAATGTTTATATGTGGTATTTAATGAAGGAAGTTGATGAGCTGGAGCGGATTAAATGATTGGTGAGCCATGAATGAAGTTTGTTAATGAATCTAAGGCAATGAAAAGTCGGCATGAAGATCTATAGCTCAAATTGAACCGCAATACCCTGGCACAAGTTGCAAGACTATTATGCAAGTTCCAAGGTGGGGTAAAACATTTTCAAATTGAAAGATGCATTGAACCTAGACAAGATTGAAGATCTGATGGCTATGATTGATCATGGGAAATGTGATCAAAGAGATTAAGCAATTACCTAATTGTTTATAAAGAGGAAACTATTGATAAACAATGCATGCAGGCAAGTGTATGCACAAGGATGCTACATAGTGATTACCAAGCATAGAAGCTTGAAGACCTATTAGAATAATAGAGTATAGAAGCCCAGCAGATAGACAAGATTAGTTCTATGTCTAGATTGTATTGAACAAATAGGAATTTGCTTTAGCATTTTAGATGTGAAGTTGCAGATAGATTTTATTACTATTATTTTGTGAAAGTAATAGAAAATATCTTAACCGAGTGGACTTAACAGTCTTATTTGTAAAACCCTCTAGCAAGGTGACATTCTGATTGAGTGTTTAAAATCCTTTAACAAGGTCACTTCTAACAAAGTGAAGATCCTAACAGATCTGAGGGAAATCCCTTAACCAGGTCACATCTAGCAATGTGTTTGTAATCTTTAATAGGATTTTCTTTTAATCGAGCATACTGTAGAAGAGTATATTTCTTAGTGGGTCCAAAATCCCACAGTGGTTTTTCCCTATTTGGGTTTCCACGTTAAATCAGGTGTTATGAGGTTTATGGTGTTCATATGCTCTAAAGTATGTATGTTTAACAGTTCTGGTTATATTATTGAAATATATGTTACCGAGGTTGAATCTGATGTTTTTATGGATGATTAAGTTTGTATGATTCACCCCCCCCCCCTCTCATCTTGTTGGCTATTGGATCTGTACTTATATTAAGTATTAGAACTATCACTTCTTTATCTGCCAATCTCTTCTCTATCTCTCCTGGTGCCTCAACCGACTTCTCTAACCTTTGAATCCCTTTGGTTTTCTTTCTATGCTTCAGATCTACACATTCTCCCTATGTACTGCCTTCTTTTTTCTGCATCTCAAGATTTCTTATACCACAAGACTTCATCTGGTTTGTTGCCATGAGCTCTCTATCGACCAGTTCCATCTGTCCATCAGACTCATTTGTCAGATCCTTCTGCCAACTCATGTCACCTTCTAGTATAATCTCTGCAACTGGTTCTATCAAATCTTTCTTCAAACCCTCCAGTATAACCTCTGTAATCAATTCTGTCAAACCTTCCAGTATAACCTCTACTACCAGTTTCCTACAACTTTTCTCAGGACTTAGATTCTTCACCTCCTTCTCTTTCTTCTTCAAAGAAATCAATGTGAACTTATGCCCATCCTTTTCAATGGTAACTAGGTTTCTTCTACAGTCATAAATAGCTCTTCTATCATACTGCCAAGGTTTTCCCAACAAGATATGACAAACATTCATTGACACAATATCACATAAAACTTCATCTCTGAAAGGCCCAATATTGAAACTCACCCAACACTGCTTCTTTATCTCTACCTTTTGATCATCTTGTAATCATCTTACCTCATAAGGAAAAGGATGCTCAAGCCTCTTCAACCCTTAGATACTAAATTATCAGTACTTCCACTATCTACAATGACCTTGCAACACTTACCACCTGATTTGCTTACAGTTTGGAAAAGACTCTTCCTCTGAGTAAATACGATATCCTTTCTTATGAACATAAGCGATTCTCCTTGCTCCGATGCACAGTCAGATCTGGTACCACCCGGTTCTTCACTTGCCACAAAAATTCTTTCCATTTCTTTACATTCATAGGATCAATGTCCCGTTTCTCCATACTTGAAACATTTTCCAAGAAATTCTCTACCGATACTACTGCTACCTTTCCTTAGTGTCTTTTGTTCTAGTTCTTTGCTCCACTTAGGTTTTGCATCCTCTTCTTCAACCGGTTTCTTCATACTATCATTCATCTTGAATTTCTCCTTTCCCTTATTCATTTGTCCTCTTCTCACCTTCTCCTCAACCTTCGAAGCATGCTTGTAAGCTTCTTCAACTGTTGAAATATTCAACATGCTCATCTCATCTTGAATGTTAAAAGCAAGTCCATTGATGTACCTCACCACCTTTTATCTGTCCATCTCTCTATGTCCAGATCTGATTACCACCTTGTATAATTCCTCAGTATATTCCTTCACAATCATGTTTCTCTTTTTCAGGTTCTGCAACTTATTGAACAACTCCAGTTCATAGTTTCCCGGTATGAACTTGGCCTTCATCCTTGCAACCATCTGTCTCCACTGGGTGATCTTCAATTTACCATTCTCCACTCTGTCCTTCTGCAACTCTTTCCACCACAAAGCAGCATGCCCTTTCAACTTGGTATGTGCCAATCGGACTCACTATGGGTCCTTGACATCCTCAAACTCAAAGTAGTCCTCCAACTTTCTGATTCAATTGATCAGATCCTCCGAGTTCAACATTTCAGAAAATTTAAAAACCTCAACTTTATGCACATTACTTTCTTGTGCCACTTCTCTTAGGAATATTTCCTCTCTCTCATCTTTTGGTCCTTCAGCTTCCTCAAGCTCTTCACTAGCTTCCTCATACTCATCCTTAGAGTAAGGGTTTCTTCGCAAACTAGCCAAAGAATTCTAGATTTCATTCCTCACTTCATTCTTGAAGTCTTCCATCATTTGTTCCACCCTTCGGGGGTTTGGCCTCCTCGATAGCATCTCTCCTTCCACTTTGGTGAACTACCTCAACTCAACGATTTGACTACTAGTTTCAATTGCATCCCCTCAGTGATCTATTAAACACCCATGCAATCTACCTCTTATCGGTGATCTGTCCACCTCAAGAAATGCCTCAGATGATTCTTCCACCATTTGATCCATAACCAAATCTGATACCAATTGATGCAGCTATAACAAGTAAGAACCCTAAAAGAGTTAATCAACTTATGCAGCAAGAGAGACACAATGAAAGCAGTAAGAAAACATAACAAATTCATATAAATAGATCATATTCAAGTCATAGAACTTTTGGTAATCATCCAATAATTGCCAGATTATCATCAAAGAACATCTGGTAGTTAACTAGTTACATGCAAGCTTCAAGCGAGATACAATCCAACTGGGACTCTAAGAATCAATTAGATCACAACATGCAAATCTCAATCCTTATTCTTAGTTCTACTACCTCTACCTTTACAAATGATTACATAACATCATATTTATACCCACCAGAACATATCCAAGTCGACCTCAAAAGATTACATGCACCAATGCAGGAAAATGAAACGTGTAATTAGGTCGGCCCTAATATTTAAGAAATCTTTCCAGAAAATCACAACCAAGTGATGTGGATCAGTAGGAAGGTCATCCACACACCAAGGAACATCAGATAAGACCCAAGATGGATCCACATGCCAAGAATTGCACTGGTAATAAAGGAAAATCCACCGATAAGCACAAGAACTATCCCGAGAACCCAGGAACAACCAACCAGAAGCAATAACTGGCTGGAGAAGAACCCAAATGCACTAGAAATATGGAATCAGCCACATGAAACCGCTAGTAAAATGCAAACAAGATATTCCATGAAGAACAAGTAGCTACTAGTACATACTGGTAAGAATACTGAAACTGCACAAAGAACTAAACAAGAAAGGAAATGTTTTTCATTGATGCAAGATTGCTCATCAACCAGGGATGCTCCTACATTAGGGTTGGTTCTCCTTGGGCTGGTGCCCTAAATCATTTGTATCTTGTTGTTTCATTGTGAGGTTTGATTGGAGCAGTAAACTCCAACAACATTTCTCACCGAGGTTTTTCCCATATTGGGTTTTCCTTGTACATCTAGTGTTGTGGGTTATGCATTTGTGTGTTTGCCTCTTTTGATATCCTCTCATATCTTACCGGTTTGATTGCTTAGTGTTTAGTTTGTTAATCAATACTCAAATCTTGGTTTAAAGAGAAAAGATGTTTAGGAACCACTGATTCACCCCCCTCTTAATGGTATATTGTGTTCAACAATTGGTATCAGAGTAGATTCTGGTCAAAAAACATAATGACAATAAATGAGTCTGCCTCCTCAAAAGCCCCCATGTTTGATGGATCTAACTATGCCTTCTAGAGCAGAATAATAGAGAACTATCTTTCCTCTCTTGGTTTTGATGTGTGGATGTCTATCAAGAATGGGTATACTATCCCTAGTGTTCCTCCCACTGATCTGAATGCTAAGAAAGAGTATGAGAACAATGCAAAGGATAAGCATGCTATTGTAAGCAGGTTGTTAGATAATGAGTTCATCAAGTTCATGCACTGTGCATCCACCAAGGAGACCTAGGATAAATTACAAAGATTATTTGAAGGAGATGCTAAAGTCAAAGAGGCCAAGCTGCAATCACTGAGAGGTCAGCTTGAAGGCTTGAAGATGAAGGATGAAGAAAAGATTGTAGACTAGCTTCATAGAGTAGATGAAACCGTGAACACCATCAGAGGACTTGGAGAGGAAATTGTTGATGAAATTATTGTCAAAAAGGTACTTAGATCTCTCACATATAAGTATGATACTAAGGTTTCTACAATAGAGGAAGCCAAGGATCTAAAAACCTTCACAATGGATGATTTATTTGGCTCCCTAACTACCTATGAAATGAGGACAACTAGTGAAGCATCCTCAAGGAAAGAGGCAGCCTTCAACTCCATCAAAAAGGGCAAGGAAGAGGTTGCTCATAAAGGATCCATTGAAGACTCAGATGCAAAGGTAGAAAATTTTGTTAGAAATCTCAAGAGAGGATCTGGTAAGTATAAAGGAAATTTACCACTCAAATGCTTGAACTGTGGTAAAGTTGGACACTTTGTTGCAAAATGTCCCTATAATGAAACTGGTGGAGATGAACAAAGAATTCTTGGCAGATTTGTCGGTAAAGACAAAGAAAGGAAAGTCTATCAGCATGGAAGAAGAAGCTACCAAAAGAAGAAAAACTTATATACCATTGAGGATGATGCCACAGATGAAAAAAGTGCATCAGAAGATGACTACCATGAGAATGAAAGAGAAGTTAATCTCTTTATGGCACTAGATGAACCTGTTGGTGAAGATGAGGAAGAAGAAAACATTTAATCTGAAGTGGATCTAGAAGGTGAGCTCATAAGTTCTCTTAAGGAGTTAAGTAAGACAAGAAGATAACTCAAGAAGGTCAAGCTTGCTACAGCAGAAGAACAAGGTCTCTTGAAGCAATCCCTGGATGAGTCCAATCAAGTTATCTCTGACTTAAAACTCCACTTGGAAGAAGCCAAGAGGATTTTTGAAGTTACATCCTCTGATTTGATAAATAAGGAAAAGGAGTATCAAGATTTGGAAGTAGAAATAGTGAAGCTCAGAAAGAAGCTTGAAAAAAGTAAGGATAAACTAAAAATGAGGAGAAAATATGAGGGTAGTACAAAAGCCTTGGACAAGATGTTGAGCAAATATTTGCAATCTAAAGATACCGGTGGCTTAGGATTTGAAGAAGGACAAAGTTCAAACAAAAAAGATACATGTGGTAAGGAGATACAATTCAATTCTTCAAGTGAAGGTGGAGAGAAGAAAATATTCACTATAAGCAAGGATACCGGTAAGAAGACTTATGTAGAAGCTGTTAGAAACCATTACACAAACCATTATACACAATCAATGAACCAGAGGCCACACTTAATGTATGAGAATATAGATCTTAGGAGAAATGCAAGGGTTGATCATGAAGGATTCATTAGAGTTAGCAGCATGAAAGGAAGACCCCTGGTGAGATAGATGTTTGTAGGACCAAGGCAATCTAACTAGTATGTTCCAAACTTTCATGGTTATTGTTACCAGTGTAACAAATTTGGACATAGTTTATCTAAATGTAGATTAATGAATAATCCTACTATAAGTTATGAAAATAGAAACTCTTTTTCTGCATTCTAAGAGATGAATTTCATCTTCTATCAATGTAATGGATCATTTCATTGAAGTTATGAGTGTAGGAGAAGTCAACCGGTTTCCTATAATAATTTTTCAAACTCATCATTTAATATGAATGTAAAGTATTATAGTTGTCATGAGTTTGGACATATTGTAGAGCATTGTAAAATAGGAAAATCAAGCAGAAGAGGACAAGTCCTAAATAGAAACCGGTAGTCAAACCAGAGCATAAAAATATAGTTGATAAGAAGAAGGAAACTCAATCGGTTTGGGTTGAGAAAGAAAAGGACAAAGCATAATCAAGTCTAATAGTGCAGACTGCCCTACATGTAGAAAGATGAAACTTGTGGGTTGTAGACGGTGGTTGTTTCAACCACATGACCGATGATAAAAAGAAATTTATCAAACTTGAAGATTGGAATGGTGGATCAGTGAGATTTGGAGACAACTTATCTATCAAGATAAAGGGAAAAGGTACTCTAAATATTGATGGAAAACTAAAAGTGCATGATGTATATTATGTGGAAGGCCTGAAGCATAATTTGTTGATTATGATTCAGATGTGTGACAAAAGTTATAAATTCAACTTTGATTCTATCGATTTCCAGATAAACAAGGAGAGTATCAATCAGGTTGTACTAGGAGGAAAGAGGACAGATGAAAATGTATACAACTTGAAAGAATGTTTTGAATCCCAATGCATGCTGGGACAAGTGGATGAAAGTTGGTTGTCGCATAAAAGACTAGGCCACATAAATTTTGATAATCTAGTTGCAGTAAGCAAAAAGGGTTTTGTGAGAAATATTTCACCCATCATCAAACTGATAAGCACATTTTGTGATGAATGCGTGAAAGGAAAGTAGACTAAAGTGAGCTTCAAGACAAAAGAACACAACACCTCAAAACCACTTGAACTTGTACATATAGATCTATGTGGTCCGACTAGGACAAGAGCTCTTGTCGGTGAGAGATAATTTATGCTCTTCATTGATGAATATTCAAGAATGACATGGGTCACCTTCCTACAGAATAAATCACAAGCATTGGACAAATTCAAGATCTTCTAGAAGATGGTAGAGAAGGAAAGTGGATACAATCCGAAATGCCTAAGATCCGAATGAGGTGGAGAGTTCACATGAAATGAGTTTGAATATTACTATGAAATACATGGAATCAGAAGACAATACTCAGCCCCTAGGACACCACAACAAAATGGTGTGGTAGAAAGGAAGAACAGGATAGTCAAGGAAATGGCTAGAACCATGTTGAATGAGGCAAGTTTGCCGGATATGTATTGGAAGGAAGCAGTTCATACTATAGTACATAGTTAAACCAAATTCAGTTGAGAACAAACAACAATATGACACATTATCAATTGTGGTATGACCGGAAACCCTCAGTCAAGTACTTCAAGGTGTTTGGGATTAAATAATTCATTAAAAGAGATCAGGATGGCTTGGGAAGCTTTGACTCTAGGAGTGATGAAGGGATCTTCCTTGGTTACTCCACTCATAGTAGAGCCTACAAATGCTACAATAAAAGACTAATAATTGAACCAAGGGAAAATTCTTGATTGCAAGGTTAGATTGAATCAATGAACAAAATACATAAAACATTCAAATAATGAAATATGAAAGCATTCTTTATACCTTGCCAAGAGAGTTTCTTGTTTCTCCGATTTGGACTCTTGTTGAAGCCAAGAACGTGCCTCTTCCTAGCTTGATCTGATTGGTCCAATAGGAATGATGTTGTTGGCTCTCCAATATTGTGCATAATGGATAGAGGATGGATGGATTGATGATCAAAATATGAAATGGCTAAGTATGGATGAGTGCAAATTTTGGCATAATAAGGGTATGAGTGTGATTTCTTGGGCATAAAATAGCAGCATGGATTTACTAAACTTGAATGAAATATAAGGGGATGGAGCCCTCAATTTATAGGAGGATAAGAGGAGAAATGGAGGGATAGGATTGACCCAAGATGAATGTTGGTATTTTTAGTCTGTTGACATTTTGCATATAGATTGCATTAATGATATGTTGTTGTTGATGTCAATTGAACCAGTGAATGATATTCATAATATTGTTGATGTTACTATTGATATTGCTTTTGTCTTGTAACCGGTATGATAAAGTTTGTGGAAGATGTTGTAAACCGATATATGGTAGTTTGTAAGTTGAACTGGTGTATAAGGTTAAACATTTCTATGTTATGTAAACCGGTAAACCCTACCAGTTGTTTTGTGTTAAACCCTAACCGATCAAGTTTGTTGGTTTATGTTGAGCGGTAATGATGGAGACACGTGTGATCATTGTATGAGGATAAGTTCAGATTGATTTGGCACATGTGTTATCTTGGAAAGGAGCAAAGTGGATTACATCAAATGCATAGCGTGTGATGAGTTACAAGTCCGATGAAGCAGTGATCATAGAGTGGTTAGAATTTTCTTGATTAATGTGAAGATATTGTTATGATTTATAATGGTCAAGATTGTACCGACTTGCTTGTAATCTCAATGATGAGGATTAGTTTTTTGTTGTGTTACCGACCTAGTTGATTTGTATTTAAGGTTGATGAAGTTGTTTGTAAAAAGAGTTGGCAAAGTTGGCAGAAATTAGTTGAGTGTGTGGTTGCCAAACCGGTGGATGGATTTGTAGTTTGTGTAAAGGCAGATTGAAGCTTAAGAAGGATCTGATCAAGCAAATGTAGTGCCATTCAGACAGATCAAGAAAACCTATTGTTTTCTAACAATTACAGAAGACATCAAAATCCCCTAGCCAGGTAGGCTCTAACAAGCTTGATTACTTATTAAATCCTCTAACAAGGTGGTCCATTAGTTTGGATTCTCAAATCCTCCAATGAGGTTACTCCTAATAGGGTATTGTGCTTTTCATCAAGGCATATTTTTGAATCCCTTAACCGAGTGATTCCTAACTGGAATTAGTTCTTAACAAGACTTATTGTAAACCTTTAACAGGCTTGGCTCCTAACAGGGCGAACTTCAGAAGAGTTCAGATAGCTATCCTCGTGAGTCTCATCTCACCATGGTTTTTACCTATTTGGGTTTTCCACATATAAATATTTGTGTCTAGTGGTGAATGCTTTTGTGGTTATGATCTTATTTATTTATTTGATTAACTACTTAACTATTCTGATAAGGCATGATAACTGGAAGCATGAGAGATCAATATGTTGATATTTGATTAAGCATTGTTGATGTTTACAAGATTGAAGTTGTTTACTATTAAGTTGGTATAACAGTCAAACTGAATGATGATTGATTGATGTTGGTAATCTTTGAGACATTATCTTGACAGAGTTATATGTTGATAAGTTTATTTTGAGATTGGGAGTTTATTATCAGTTTTTGGGTATACTGATTCACCCCGCCCCTCTCAGTATTCTACCAGATCCTTATTATTTCATCATATCATCAATGAAGGGCCAGGATCTCTTGTGAGCCCACACAAGGCCCAAGAGGAGATGACAAGACAAGTGTGCAGACCAAGAGATATGCCTTAAAGGCATTTCTTGTCTCCACACTCCTCAAGGCTCATTGGCAAGAAGACTTCCCAATATACCTAGGGAAGAGAAAGGAATAAAATATTCCTTAAGGGACAGGGATGAAGAATTAAAAATTCTTCAAAAAGGATGATCATGGGGATTGGATGAATAAGGAGGAATTAACAATTCCTTGGAGGATGGGATGCCTAGAGGAATGTGAGATTTTGGAAATCTCACATTCACCTAGGAAAAGAGCATTTAAGGAAGGTATTTGGATGGAAGGGAAAAGGAATTGACTTTGTGGCTAATCATGATGATTAGCCACTAGCAACTCATTAGGAGAGGGATTAGAAGAATGATTAGGTGGGATTAGGGTAGATAAAATTTGTAGGAGGATTTGACTAGGAGAGAGAATGAGTGGAGGGAATTAAAAATTAGAAGAAAATGATAAGTGAGTTTAGGGATCTTCTAGAAGAATTCATTAGGTTAATGATGGATTAGGAAAAAGGTGATTTGTAGGAATCACCTAGATTAATTAATTAATTGAAATTAATTAATTAAAAGGAGGAATTTGAGAAGACTTAATATTAAGGATTTTTAGAAGAATAAAGGTGGATTGATTTATTAAATAAATCAATCAACAGACTATAGTGATAACATTAATTATATTTAATTAATATTGAGGAGGAATAGGAATTAGCACAATTAATAAATTAATTATGCAAATAACTTAAAATAATTAAAATAATTATTTTTTAAGTGTCTACATTTTGTCCCTCTATTCTGCAGCAACAAATTTGGTGATGGGTAAAAGATAGAAGAAAAAAAAATAGATGCCCCAAGGTAAAGCGTGGGTGGTGTATGCCCCATCGAGAATTTTTTTAAATTTTTTTGTAAAAACTTGATGAAAAAATCTTGAAATGAAGAAGGAAGAATTAGGGTGGAGGAGATGAATGAAAAAGAAAGAGGGAGAAGATGAATAAAAATAGAAGAGGAAATAGAAGGAGGGAGACTGCAAAGGGAATGGGCCCTCAAGGGGTTCCATATAAGCCACAAAGGGCCCAATGAGGAATCATTGTTACACACAAGCCTTGGAGCCAATCAGAGCCTAGAAGGAGAGAAGTAGAGATGGATTGCATTCCCACATGTGAGCATTGCATCGAGAGGATCCAACGATACGCGAGACCCACAGGCTATGGACCACTGGTACATAGGACTATCCTCCTTTGTGGATTTTTAGGTTTAGGGTAGAATTAGGGCTTAGTTTAGGGCCAAATTTTAGTGAGGCAGACATGTTGGTCGTAGTTTTGGCATGCATTCCTATAGGGTAGTGCAAGCACTCACAGGCGAAAGGCGAAAAGTGAAAAGAAGGGGGTTTGGGGGGGTTCCCTGGTGTTTAGCGTGTGCACTCGTGTAACTGCACAAGTGCTCAAGGTACTGTGTGGGCACTCACGATGGAGAATTTTTAAGGTTAGGGTTAGGGTAGGTTAGGGGTGTCTTCTAGCACATGCACCTGCAAAATGGCGTGAGTGCCATGGTTTTGGCGCGAGCATGAAGTGAATTAGCGTGTGTGCTAGGGAAAGAAAGAATTAGAAATAGGTTTAGAATTTTTTGGATAGGTGAAGGTATGGGTGTAACCAAGGGTAAAATAGGACTCAAGGATGTGGAATGATGAATTGGATTGTTGGATGCAGACTGAGTTGGGGCAGTTGGCATCGAGGGAGCATTAGCCTTCTACCATGATATTATACCAAAGGTTGTGGTCGGATTAGTTGGAGATCTTAGCTTCTATAGGGTTGCACTTTGTGGGTAGGTGGTCGAGGATTTGAGCTCATACTACGGTGATGACAGTTATAATTGAGAGGTGGGATAGTAGATATAACACCTTCCATCTACCTACTAGCGAGGGGACGATGACTCTCTGGATGTATGGAGGATCTTGAAGATCCCCATTGGTGATGTCATCCCAAAGTACCATTTAGATGTAGCAGATTTTTACCTGCAGGAGGT
The DNA here is from genome assembly GCF_030272615.1 of Cryptomeria japonica. NCBI lineage: Eukaryota > Viridiplantae > Streptophyta > Pinopsida > Cupressales > Cupressaceae > Cryptomeria > Cryptomeria japonica. Next base: position 303,129,735 of record NC_081410.1, on the reverse strand, counting down.
TTGTGAGTATGAGGCCCTGCCGATGCTGGACAGGAGCAGGATGAATTTTGGTAGGGTGATGGGTATTTGTTATATTCCTTGTGTGGTACTTGTGATTTGTGTATTTTTTAGCAGTCAAATTATACTGTATCTCGAAGGGCATGAGTTTCCTATTAGATGGAGTAGGTGTCTTTATTTCATGGTACATGATGGCATGCAATATGCCTAAGGAGCCATGATGTTGGATCAGTTATATCATGATATACATCTAGTTGTGTACAAGGAGTATGCTAGCTTATCTGTAGGAGTGACACTTCTCCATATCTGGGCTTGGGAGCATATTGTGGTTACTCGACTACTAGGTGTATAGGATAGGCGAGGACATCAACCATATATAGATAGGTACAAGGGCCTGCTACATTATACCCGGATAGGATCTATATGGTTTTGGTACCACATATTTGATGAGCTTATGCAGTTTACATGGTGGCCATTTTTGGGTTGTGAGAGATGGAGGGGGGATTGGCAGCTACATTGGGCTGGAGTGGAGATGTGGATGTTTGGCAGGTCAGTATATATCATGGAGTATTATGCACCATATAGAGTAGTGAGATAGTTTGGCCTAGTTCGGGACATAGTGGGAGACATACCATTATATCCTTGGATTACACGAGAGGTGAGATCTTGGGGCTCGATAATGAGTCCATTAGAGGGCAGGACCAGTTTTCAAATAGTGTCATACTTGGTCTGGGATGAGCGGTTGGGGGCAGGAGAGGATCCGGGGATGATAGGGGGATACAGGAGCTGGTGGGAGAAACACTTTCTAGTGTGTCTTACCATTCTTATGGTTTTGGAGGAGGATGAGCTACAGCCGACAGTAGACTAGATAGTCGGCAGAAAGGATGACGGACCGGGTGAGAGAGTCGTGGTTGCAACAAGGCGGGTTGTTGGCGGACACCAGAGGAGGGTTAGAGTGGTATGGAGGAGGGATCCCAAGTGGGAGAGGAAGAGGTAGGAGAAGTACCAGCAGGAGAGGCCATAGAGGGAGGGGCTGGTGGGGGAGAGGATGTTGTACCCATGGATATTTTTGAGGCACAGGTTGAGGGTAGGGCAAGAGTGTTAGAGGTTGATCTTGACATAGTGCAGCATGATAAAGACACAACCTAGGAAAGGCTTCACTCCCTCGAGGATGAGATATAGATAGATAGAGCTGAGAGGGAGATCTTGGAGGCAAAGATGGAGTGGTTGTGGTGGGAGATAGAATATTTGATAGAGAGCCTTCATATAGGGAGGACAAAGGTAGATGCTCTGAGGGAGGAGTGGGAGGATTTTGAGTGGATGCTAGAGGAGGCATAGAAAGGGATAGTTATTGAGGCCTTACAGGATTCTCTCTGTCGATAGGATGATGAGCTAGAGGAGCTATGAGGCTGAGAACAAAGGGTAGAGGCAGATGTGTCATGACTGCGGGGGAGAGGGATGCGGCTTGTCAGATGTTGGTTCCTGCAGGGCTTGGGCAGATGTACTTTGACATGATGTAGCAGAGGGATAGGGAAAAGAGGACAAAGAGGGAGGTAGGCTACTATAGGGGGCTATACCATGGATTAGTACCTACAGTACAGCAAGCAGCCTTGTACACTAAGAGTGTGCTATCCCACAGGACACAGAGTCAATGGCCCACACAGAGCCAGTAGACTAGTGGGTTTTAGGCCACCTAGAGGAGAGGGAGCGGGAGGATCAGGTGGAGGAGGTGCGGAGGAGTGGGTTGGAGAGACAAGAGGGGAGAGCTAGCTCCATTTTGGGTGGTGTATCACATTTTGACCCTTCAGGGTGATCATTGTATTATGACAGACATATTCATCTTTTTGAGCTTATATGCATATATATGATTTGCAGCGGCGAATGATGTGTGTACTTTATTATGATGGACTCTCTTTATTAATTTATGATGTAATGCATGGATGCTGACTATGGATATGTTGTGCTGACCTACTTGTGGTGCAATGTGGATGCTTATATGTGTATGCTTATGATATGTTGCTAACATGTTTATGGATGCAGGATGAGTGTTCATGTTTTTGATGTGTATATATGTTGTATATGTAGATGTATGATGGATATGTAATACAATAGTAGATGTAGATGTAAATGATTTATGATGAATGATTAATTAGTGTAGGTGCAATCTTTATGAGGAATGAATGTAATGTCACTTATATAGCTATTGCAATGTAAATCATCAATGCTATGCAAATTATGTGATCTAAATGAATGATGAAATGTATGTGTAATGTAATGTAATCTAAGTGAATGAATTAATGTCATCTACTATGAATGGATAATGAAACTTAAATGACGTATGCAATGAAATCTAAATGCAATCTATGTGGTAATGAAATACCCTAAAAATGGTCATCTAAACCATGGGCCCCTAATCTCAACAACATCACCAAGGTCCTAACCAAAGGCAATTAAATCAATCTTGAGCACACAATTAATTAATTCATTAATCATCAAATGTCACATGGCAAGTGGATTACTCAATATTAATTAAATATTTATTTAATTAATTAAATGATTCCAAGAACATTTTTTTGATTAATTATCCTATTTGATTTATTAAATATCCTAGCATATTTAATTAATTAATTAATATGCCATTTAATCGAGCAAAAAAGGAATTAATTATTACAAAAGAGGAATTAATCACAAAGCAAGAGTTAAATTGAAAATAAAATAAAAGAATTAAATTGACAGAGAAATAAAACTTGAGATATTATTTCTTCTTCTAAATTGAGATTAACTTGAAATCAGAAAAACAATTAATTGAATTATTAATCATTCTCTAAAATTGGAACTCCCAGCTTTTGAGAAAAACAAGTTCATTTGCATTGAAAAGACTCTTTTCTTGAATAAATCAAAGAATTATCTATTTTTATCAAAAATGCATGGAATTGATTCATTCTTATTTCTAATGCAACTTGAACTTCTTATCTGAATGTATTTCAATTAAACTATAATTGGAATCTATCTCAAGGTTAACTGAACCTGATTTCTCAATTATTTCAATTAATTCAAAATTGTGCTTTTTCTTGATCTCTCTTGTGAATTTCTATAAATTCAGCCTTCAGCTCTCATTCAAATCACCCCAAAGATACTTGAGAAACACCTTGGAGATTATTATGTTGATTTTGCTTTGGAGTCATTGAAGATATTGTGCTTGCTTTTTTTTAGATTATTTACATCTTAGTTTAGCTTTTTCCATATTCCATATTGCTTGAATCCATCTTGCATCCATATAGCTTAATATCATGCTCATATAGATTAAATCCTTCATCTTGGTGTAGTCTAGTCACTGGTACTGCTTATAAAAATCTGAGAGTAATCTTATACTCGCATCTTTTAGAAGGCAATTAGTCGCTTTGTTATGGTTTATTATTTATTGATTATTGATTTACTAACCATACATGTAATGACTTAATTGAAGTGTTGTGCCTGCAACTATTAGACTTCTTTTCACTTTTTCACACACACATTTCTGGCACCCACCGTGGGGCAAATGACTACTTTTTTTTCAGCCTCCGAGACTAACTGTTTATTTTTTATTTTTTTTCAGATTTTTGACTTTTTGGATTTTCATCCCTATAGTTTCTGTGAATTATCGTACGACATTTCCCATAAGCCCGAATGACAAAATTTAGGTGTCGTATGATCTGGTACGGTTTATTGTACGGTCTGGTAAAAATTGTCATACGATTCTGTATTTTCCTGGTTAAAAAGAAAATTTCATTCTTCCAGTTTTCTATTGATTATACTGACGCTGACCCTGGTTGGTTATCTGTTTATATGAGAAATTTTCACAGCCTAATCAATTTTTTGTAGAACACTTGTCAAAGAATATGCTTGTCGCACAAAGACAATATGACTACTGATTTGTTGTCTTTGCAGGTTGCTTGAGAAGAATCAACCAAACATTGTGTATTCTTTAAATTCATTTTTAGGCACCTAACTTGCTATCTGGTTAAAGAACAAATTTGTATTTTGTGTTTTAAGTAAATTCTGAGAAGTAGGAGAGTATGCTCTTGTCTGTATAGACAATCAAAAATCTAGACCCTTGAGGCATTTTCTTTAAGTTTGAGATTTGTACATCTTTAGCGAGCCTGCCCTCTCAGGGAGCTAATAACTCTTAAAGCCATTATGGTCGGTGAGAGGGGAATGACCCAAGTGGGAATGAATAAACACCAAGTACTCCAACCCACTATAAAATAAACATGATTTGATGAAAATCAAGTCAACGATAGTGCTCAAGAATAGCTCTCCTCAATACCTTTGAGTATATTAAACCTTGATTTTCAAGGCTGGGAGACCTCTTACTTGAGTTAAGACCTTGACGCATCGAATGAACTTATTACTAGTTCCAATTCAAATTAGAAGCTACTTGGTTCACCTCCAAAAGGGGGGATAATCTTTGTGCAAGAGAGATAGTAACTCTCCCAAGATACTTGTCATTTTGTGCCCCCATTAGCGTTTGGAGTCAGCTAATACGACATTGAGAATCCATTGCGTGAGACTCAGCGGTCGTATTCTGATTAGCTATTGGGTGTGTAACTGAGTCTACAAGCAAAGGTTTTCTTCTCTCACCAATTTCTATAGGGTTTGCATGTTGTGATTGGAGTTATTATTCATATTACATGTCTTTTGTGTTTTCATCCTTGAAACTGAAACTGAAATACCAAAACTAGAGAAAACAAGAAACAACTCAGTGATCAAAAACTTTGTCCGTGTCCAAAGCTAGTCTATCCTAAGTCAAAAATCTGTCCAAAGCTAGTCTATCCTAAGTCAAAACTCTATCTAAAACTAGTCTATCCTAAGTCAAAACTTTGTCCAAAGATAGTCTATCCTAAGTCGAAACTCTATCCAAAACTAGTCTATCCCAGTCGAAACTCTGTCCAAAACTAGTCTATCCTAGTCAAAACTTTGTTTGTGTCACAAACTAGTATACCTTAGCTGTCAAAAACTTAGTCCATCTCTAAAATGCTCATCATTAGTCAGCAATCAAAAAATCAATCCATCTCAAATCTGGTCATACTTAGTCATTGAAAACTCAGAATTTTACCTCTGTCTAGCAAACATTCGTATGAGTCTTTTGATTTATCATCCTAGTTCATATTTTGTGTCATACAAAACTTCATCAGTCCTACAAGTCTACCGTTTCATCTTCAATCCTATGTCGTACGAATCCTGATTGTCGGTCATCCACTTCTAAGAATTGTTGTATGAGCTTTACTCCTGTGTCATACGATAAAACATTACACTGAACAGTCTATCGTACGGTACTAGGCAGCAACTCGTACGAAACATTGTTGTTGTCATTTTAAAACTATTGAATTGTCATCTGGTCTTGAGAAACCTGTCATACAAATCTCTGATTTTGTTAGTCCAGAAGAGTCAAAACTTGCCTAAAACAATCTACAACGAGCATAAATAGATCAAAATAGTGTACCTCTGCCATTTGTGTTGCACGATTTTGTCGATCATCTTTCAGCTAGTTCAGTCAACTACATATCAAACCTAAGTCACTTAGATAAAAATCTTATACAGGATAGATCTTTCCTGAAACCAGACTGAGTCTTAGTCACTTCTCTCAGATCAACTTAGATAAATGTCTTATACAGGATAGATCATTCCTGAAACCAGACTAAATCTTAGTTGCTTCTCTCAAACAATACATTAACTGAACAACTAGCTCTGAATTTGATCTTGTCTTCTGCATCACAAATAACTTTAGGTCACACCAATAAATAAAAATGCCTATTCAAACTAGGATTTCTTGTAAGAAAGATGCCAAAGGAAAAGGGCAACCCTTTTCATATAAAGATAATCCATTTTACGAAGACGATCCCTTGACTGATAAACCTTCATCATCAAACATACCCGTTTATGTGCCAAACTTCCTATTGGATATGATGTTCAGACTCTTGTTACTAAAAAGGAAGAATCACCTATGATAATGGTACATAGACAATTACAAACCTTGCAGACTGAGATCACAGAACTGAAAAACAAGGATAAGTCCCCAAAACAATATTCTCTGGAGACAATATGCCCATTTCCATTTGACAAAAACCTATACATGCCTCCATTCCCTTCGCAAGTTGAGATTCCAAAATTTGGCAAATATGATGGTACCTCATATCCTCAAGATCATGCCAGAGAATTTTGTGTTGCCTGCATGGAGTTCATGCACAATCAAACATTTCTCATGCACCTTTTTTCAAGGAGTTTGGGAGGACAAGCTATGGAATGGTTCTCAAGTCTACCTAAGGGGATAAAAACTTTTGAAGAACTAATCCAACTATTTTTACAACAATAATCCTACAACATTCGACATCCTATTACTATGATCAAACTTTTCAATACCAAACTAGGAAATAGGGGAGCCTTTTCTCACTTTCCTCCAACGTTGGAGAAAGATGTTCTCTAGGTATTCACAACCTGTCCCAGATGCTAAGAAAATGGATATATTCATCAACAATTTGATCCCTAAATTGAAATATAGTATCCAAATTCAAGTAAACCCATCATTTAATAAAATGGTAGATAATGCTATCTGAATTGAATATGTGCTTATAAAGAAAGGAGATATCACACCTTGGAAAGAAACACAACCAGGATCTAGCTCTAAAGAGAAGAACAAGTATTGAAAGTATGGAAAAGATAACAATAAGAACTTTGTTAATAATGGAGTACTAGACACTATTAAAACTAACTCAAAGCCCACAATATTCAACTTGGGTAGTGGCACACAAGCACTTAAAGCAGCTAAAACTGCAGCAGAAAATCCTCTGAAGAAAGAAAAAGAGTGGTTCAAAGAGAAACCTTGGCTTTCAAAACCTAGACGTGAATTCACTCCTCAGGAAGAATCATACGAATCTGCTTTCAAAAATCTATTGGCAAACAACCTGATAACGTTACTAGATAATTCTAGGACATATGATCTGGAAGTCAAACCAAAATGGTGGAGAGAAAATGAACACTGTGACTACCATCAGAATAAAGGTCATAACACAAACAACTACATGAAGCTCAAGCATGAGATTCAAGATCTCATAGAAACTGGTAAAATTATTGTCGGGAATCACCCGACAAATGTTGATCATAAATCTTTTAAAGACCCCTTACCTGTTTACGAACAAGGTGATTCCTCAAAGACCAAAGGAGGTGCCAAAGTAAATTATACTTATACCAACAATGACAATGTCATCAACATGATTGAGCCTTCCCAATCTGAATATTGCAATGTGATCATAATCCAAGATAAACTAAATGAATCACGATATGCAAAGGCTATGACCCATTGTCAAAAGAAAGTAAATCTCCAAGGAGTTAGTTCTTCAACTTCTTCTCAAACAATGTCAAACCTACCGACCTCGTCAAACAAACAAAAGGAATCAACATTTGATAAATTTAAAAGGCTAACTTCATCATCATCCTCTGGATATAGCATTGTTGAACAGTTGAAAAAGACAAATGCTCAAATTTCCATCTTTGAATTACTAAAAATCTCTTCTGCTCACAAAGAAATCTTGGACAATGCCTTGCTCACCACTAATGTTCCAAAAGATTTAGATATCAATCAGTTTCAGTCTATGGTAGGTCATCTAACTTCACCTCACTATTTGACCTTCTCTGAAGAAGATGACAACTCCCTAAATCATCCACATAACCAACCATTGCACATTGAAGCCATGATCCATAAACATAGAGTCAAACATGTTTTGATAGATGGAGGCACGAGGTTGAATATTTGTACTTACACAACTAGGATTTTCTGAAAATGTCATTGATCCAGTCAAGAAAATAACAATTAAAGCCTATGATGAAGAGGAAAGGACCTCTAAAGGTTTGTTATCATTACCAATTAGGGTGGAACCTATAGAAAGAGATGTCATTTTCCAGGTACTTGATCTTCCTTTGTCATACAATATCTTACTGGGCAGGCCATGGATTCATGAAATGAAGGCAGTTCCATCTACATACCATCAATGCTTAAAATTTCCTTATAACAGAGTTGAGGTCAGTATTCCTGCTGATACAAATGTCCCCTATAATGCATTCACAAAAGGTGTTGATACCTTTTTGCCTCATAATAGAGAAGCCTCTACAAATGAAAGTTCAAAATCCCTAATGAAAGACTTGGAAAAGAAATTGAAAATTACCAATACTAGCATGGATGGATACAAGATAGAACTAGGACTTTCATTAGTCTTTCTTCCTCCATCACCGAAATAGTTGGGCAAACCATCAGAGGCTATGAAAAGATAGACTTCAACTCCGAATATCATATATGATAGTCTTTTTGTACAATCTTCTACTTCACTAGCAGATGAAATAGAAGATGATGTTGTTCTAAAATGTCTTTTTAAGGAATATAGTGAAAACAAATAAGTACGACATTGTGAGATTTCCTCAACACAATATGGTCTAGGCTACAAAATGATTCAATGCATGGGATATTCAGGTACTAGTCCCCTGGGCAAACATCAAGAGGGTATTATTGAACCGTAGTCTACACTCTATCCTTGGTACATCCTGAATTAATTGACTGTAGTCTACAAGACCAACCCATGAATGTACCTACTTTTTCCAATGACTACACACTAGCCTATTACCTAAACACGGTTGAACCCATGTACTCTTCCACTAGCGAACAAAGTGAAAACATGACTGAAATAGATATCAAGTATCTTAGTCGCAAAAATCAGAAAAAAAAAAGAAAAAAAAAGATCTGATGGCAAAAACCACATTGTGGCGAAGTTAGAATCTAAAAAAGAGAAAATAAAGGACGTACCTAAAGGTGAAAACCTCTCTAAGGTTCCTGAAGGTGAGATACTTGATATACCACCAAGTCACTTCCAGGAGAGATCTTCTATATTGATTGAGCCAACTCAGCCAGTGAATATTGGGAGTCAAGAGACACCACACATCATTCATGTAGCTCAATCATTGTCAGTAGAAGAATTGAAAGATTTCACTCATCTCTTTTCAAGAAAGAAGATCAATTTTGCATGGACATACTCTGATATGCCAGGCCTCGATCCTAATCTTATCATGCACCATCTTTCTATCACACTAGGAGTTAAACCAGTCAAGAAAAAAATCTGTAAGATGCACCCTCACATGGCACTACTAGTCAAAGTTGAGCTAGAAAAAATGATAAGAGCTAGATTTATCAGAGCTATAGACTATGCGGAATAGATTTCAAACATAGTACCTGTGTCAAAGCCAGACAAATCTATTAGGGTTTGCACAGACTTCAAAGATCTCAACAAAGCTTGTCTGAAGGATGACTTTCCATTGCCAAACATTGATATGATAGTTGATATGACTTATAGGTATGAGATGTACTCACTAATGGATGGATTCTCTGGTTATAATAAGATCAAAATAGCTCCTGGAGATCAAGAAAAGACAGCTTTCACCTGTGCATGGGGAACCTTTTGCTGGAATGTCATGCCATTCGGGTTGAAGAACGCAGGAGCAACTTACCAAAGAGTGGTAACTACTATCTTTCATGACATGATGCATAAGAATATGGAAGATTATGTTGATGATACTTTAGTAAATACTATGAATAGATCCACGCATATTCAAGAGCTAGGCCCTATACTACATAGAATGGAAAAATTTAAAATCCGGCTAAATCCAAAAAAGTGTGCATTCAGAGTGGCATCTGGTAAACTACTTGGCTACATCATTTTAAAGAAGGGAATTGAGGTTGATCCTGAGAAGGTCCAAGCTATAATGGAAATGTCACCTCCAAAGACCATCAGTCAAATGAGAAGTTTACAGGGACGTCTCCAATCAATCAGATGCTTCATTTCTCAGCTGGCAGACAAAGCTCAACCTTTCACAAAAGTATTCAGGAAAGGAGTAGTATACAACTGGGATCAAGAATGTGAACAACACCTTCAAAAGATCAAAGAGTACCTATCCAATCCACCAATACTGATGCCACCAATTCAGGGAAAACCATTGATCTTATACATATCAGCCACTGATTCATCATTGGGGGCACTTTTGGCACAACAAGATGAAAATAAAAAAGAGAGAGCTATATATTACATCAGTAGAACATTGGTGTCTTATGAAATGAACTACACTATAATAGAAAAATCATGCTTGGCATTAGTCTTTGCATCACAAAAATTGAGACACTACATGTTGGCACATTCCATCAATCTAGTAGCTAAGATTGATCCGCTCAAGTATCTTCTCAACAAAGCAACACTCACCGGAAGATTGGCAAAATGGGTCATGGTACTTATAGATTTTGATATTGAATATGTGGAATGCAAAGCTATCAAAGGACATGTAATTGTAGATCAACTCACTAAAGATCCACTTGAAGACACTCAACCGCTGCATATAGAGTTAACAGATGAATCAATAATGCACCTTACTCAATAACCATGGAAGATGTTCTTTGATGGATCTTTCACCCAAAGTGGTTCAGGTGCTGGAATACTATTTATTACTCCTCAGAAATATTCAATCCCAAAGGCTTACAAGATTCTTTTCCCTTGCACAAACAATATTGCAGAGTATGAAGCTTTGGTAAACAGTATCAATCTGGCTATCGAATGGAAGGTTGTGGAGTTACATATCTATGGAGATTCTCAACTAATTATCAATCAAATCAATGATACATATCAGACTCAAGATGAGAAACTGATACCTTATAAGAGAATGGTTGATGATCTCAAGAAGTATTTTACTTTTGTATCATTCTAGTAGATTCCCAGATACTTTTGTATCATTCCAATAGATTCCCAGATCAGCAAATAGAGTAGTAGATGCTATGGCCACCTTGGCGTCTATACTTGAGTTACAGGAATCTAATTTTTGCTTTGAATTCCTTGTGGAAGGGTTACATTACCCTGCCTATGATTCTCCTAAGTCCCAGATAGTCTGTTATATTATTGGACATGACTCATCTCGATATAACCACATTTACTCTTATCTGCGTGACCAAATTATCCCAGAAAATCTTACTCATAATGAGAAAAGGAACTTAACCCAAAATGATTCACGGTATGTCATCATTGCTAGCAATTTGTTTAGGTGAGGTTTGGATAGTACATTGCTTAGGTGTCTAGAAACTGAAGAGTCTAAACATGCATTATCGAAATTCCATGAAGGTATTTGTGAATCTCATTCGAATGGTCTTACTTTAGCTTGGAAACTACTAAGGGCTGGCTACTACATGCCAGACATGGAGAAGGATGCTATAAAATTTTCTAAAACTTGTGAGAAGTGTCAGCTACATGGAAATCTCATACATGCTCCAACAAAGGATCTCATACCCTTCATCACACATTGGCCTTTTCAGCAATGGGCATTTGATCTCATTGGTCAGATCTATCTTGCATCATCCAACGGACACAAGTTTATCATAACTACCACTGAGTACTTCACTAAGTGGGTAAAAGTGGTTTCGCTCATCAAAGTAATTGGTAAACAAGTAGCTCTGTTCATTCTAAACCATATCATTTGCAGGTATGGGATACCTTTGTCTGTCATGACTGACAATGGAGGACAATTCGAGAATAAAGATCTGGACGAGCTCTATGAGAAATTCAAAATTAAACAACACTGGTCATCTGTATATTACCCTCAAGGTAATGGACAAGCTGAGGCATCTAACAAAAACCTATTGACTATCTTACACAAAACAATAAACAAATCTAGGAAGGATTGGCATCTGCAGCTCAATCCTACATTATGGGCTTACAGAATAAGTATCAGAACACCTACTAGGATACACCTTTCTCTTTGGTGTATGGGTCTGAATTAGTATTACCTATTGAAGTAGAAATACCATTTCTAAGAGTTTCTTTGTAAGGTCTTGTTACTGATGAAGACTATAGGATATCTAGATTGCAAGAACTCGAATTGCTTAATGAACGTCGGCAAGTGGCGTTTGATCATCTCAAAGTGTATCATAAGAGAATGTTTAGAGGATATAACAAGAAGGTTTGAAAAAGAGAATTTCAGGTTGGTGACCTAGTTCTGAGAGAAAATCCTAAAAATCAATAGTTTTGAGACAACAAAGGGAAGTTTGAACCCAACTAGTTGCGTCCCTACATCGTTACTGCAGTATTTGGCTCTGGTGCCTATTATCTCTCAACATCGAAAGGAGAACAGCTCCATGAACTGATTAACACCATCCATTTAAATAAATTGTTCACTTAGCATTCTCTGCTCCAGCAACCTATACAGCTAAAAAAGTTCTGAAAAAAAAATCATAAAAATTCATTTAAAAAAAGGGGGGGGGGGGAGGAAATGCCTTGGTGAAAACCTGGTAAATAGGCACCTTGGTAAAAAAAAAAAAAAAAAGAATCTCTGCCAAGTAGGTGAAAACCTGGCAAACAGGCACCTCTTGTACTCAACTCTCCATCTATCAACGCAACGTTGGCATTCCCTGCTTTCATGCATCTTTATTATCGCTTGTACATATATTTCAGTCACATTTGTGACATGCTAGTTCATTAGAACCTCCATGGCTTGAAACTGATTAATGTCCTAGTCTTAGGGTAATCGACTAAGCAATTTACGTGTCCTAAGCAATATCAACCAAGTCATCTTTCCGTCAGTGAAACCTAGTAGTCCACTGTGAGTCAGTCACCTATCTCCTAACTACCGAAGAGTTTTATCACTGAGTACACAAGCAAAACAACATAACGGAAAATAATCACTAAATAGTTTGAGCTATGCATGAAAAATTTTCTTTGTGCGCTATCTTTTATCTTGGTTTTCGATTATTATTCCCTCTGAGTAACTCGAGGAAGTATATCTTGACTAAGAGGAGCAAGGATTGGGGGCATAATATTTTCTTTGTTTCCTACTTGTAGGAATGATTCCGATTATCTAGAAACATCTAATCAGCTGGGTGTCTGTGATAAGTGCATTCACATTAAGGTGAAAATGCAACACATACCTTGACTCCACTTATTTGTATGCTACAGGGAGGTTCACATCATTTCTTTGTCTATTTTGAGGGAATTTATTTATCATGCAATATGGGTCCCTACGAAATCTGTCCAAGGATATGAACGAAAAAAAGGGTCATTGTAGACAACATAATTAATATTGCACATGAAAAGAAAGGAACTCTAATCTGCCTGCTATGTTTGTTATGCTCGGTGATGAAACTAAGCATTTTAAATCCAGTGACTAGGTTTAGGTTGCATCTCATTTTGCATTTCATTTTGTATTTTGTGAATTTAGAGTGATTTCGGTATGGTAATAATCTCTTTATCTTCTAAATGAGAGTTGGATGCATCATCATTTCTTAACTAAGCGATTTCTTTTCCATCATTTCTCCAATCAAGTACTTGTGTATTGAGATGTTAGCTGCATACATAAGCATCTTATATAGATTCATTCATTTCATTATCACTCATTCGCATTCATCTTATTCCATAGAAAAAAAAGAAAATATAAAAAATTTTCATTACTCATTGCTCATTCTCATTCATTTTATTTGCATATGAAAATCAACAAAAACAAACATTCATATTCATTTGCATTTACATACATCCATACTAAAAAAAAAAGGTGCATAAATATAGAATAAAGCATATAGAAGACATCTCATAATCGATCGACACAAGTACTATGAAGTCCAATCAGATCTCGTATATATATAATCATCAGTATCTTGGGGTACAAATAATGTCAATTGACATGTACAAAATCCCATCAGAGCAAGAATCATAAGGGCTACAAAAAATGGGTGTCTACAAAAAATCTCAGAGCTACAAAAAGAATATCTAGCTCTTAGCCTCTCCCTCATCGCCTGGTGGAGGAGGTGGAGCCTGCTAGCCTGGATATTGATGAGGTGTCCAAGCTCCCTCTGATCGAGCCATATACTGAGAATAAGGTACAACCTGTTGCGCTACTGGAACTGCTATGCTATAAGCCACAATGTAAGAGGTTGCCTGACTACTCTAATGAAGTACCTTTGATGCAAAGCATCTATCTTTTCCCTCCTCTCTGCTCTCATCTCTGAGACCTGATGATCTCTCTCTGCTCTAAGCTCTTCTAGCTTTCAGTCTCACTCCGCCAGCTGTGTCTGTGCCACTGTCAGTTGTGACTGTAAAATCGCTAGGCGTGCTCTCATCGATCATGCTATGTCGGCCCCCTCATCTCTCACAGGATCTCTGCCTCCACCTCCGGCTCCACCCTTCTCCTCCCATCTCTACCTGACCTGTCTCGGAGCTACTCGCTCCTCCTCACCTCTGTTAGCATATGCACACTCCAATGAGACATTGTATCTGATTGAAGGTTTTTTCATTGATGGCAACCTTGCAATCTTATGGCACCGGCAAAGGCATTATACCGGCATCAGCAAATCACACTCTACACCGACACCGGCACAAAAGAAAGGAAGTATACCGGCATAGAGGCCGACAGGATTTTTGTTATATTATATTTTGTTTATTATTGTAAAAATGTGTAAGCCAACTTGGCAAATTGTAAAATGACTCTTATATATAAAAGAGATCATTGTAGACATTTGTAATGAATGAGTAGAAGCATTAAGGAAAATATTAGGCAGACCTAATGTGTGAAATATAGGTCAAGGGGTATATGTAAAGAACAGAGCAGGAACCGGTACTGAATCAGGCATTGAAGATGTTATTGTAAAGCAGTATAAGATATTGGATTTGTATAATCCTTATTGTAAGTCAGTGAGACTTCCCATTGAGCAGTGAGCTCTAGGCAGTTGGCCTTGCTGCATGTGCAGGCCCCTATTGTAAGTAATATTCTCTTATTGGCCAATGGGTGAATATTGTGGGTCACAAATCCCACCGAGGTTTTTCCCACACCAGGTTTCCTCATTAAAATCTTGTGTTATGGTGTGTTTTTCATGTGGATGTTCTTGATTCTATTTATTGCATACCAATACACCGTTATATTATGTTCTGCATGTTTTAAGTTAAGAAATTCTAATTATCGATTAGATACTGATTCACCCCCCGCCCCTCTCAGTATATGTGGGACCCCTAACAATTGGTATCAGAGCTTGGTCCTCTATTTTCAGAAGCCTAACAGCTTGAGGAAGATCTTGACACCGATAAAGATGGAAAATCTTATGAAACAACTTGAAGGAGCTCTTACAGACTATGATGTAGAAAAATTGAAAAATATCAAATTAGAAGATGATTTAAGGGTAGCTTAGGACATCATTCAAGCACTTCATGAAAATTTTACTGTTGCAAGAAATAAGAGAAGAGAACTTTGTGAAAAATTGCAAAATGAGAATGGTGAAAAGGAATCACTTAATGATATGATAAGCAAGTTGAAACAAGAGATCATGACAACAAAAAATGAAATGGAGGATATGACTATGAAATTTTGCAAAGAGATTGAGGATAGGAAGAATAATGAAGAAGAATTGACCAGAAGACTAAGTGATGCAGAAAATGAGAACACAAGACTTAGCTATGAAAATGACATGTTGAAGACAGATCTGATGCATACTCAGAATGACTCAAATGAACTGATGAAACAAAAAGAAATCTTGGAAAGAGAACTGGAAACTGCAAATCAACACAAAGAAAAATTAAAGAAAATCTCAGAGGAACTTGGCACCTTGCTGAAGAATCAAAAACCTAAAGGTGACACTTCTAGAATTGGCTTTGAAGTTGGTGAAAGCTTTGGTACTGCAAATACTCAGGATCACAGAAAACTGGTAAGACAACCTAATGCTTATAAATTCAATGGTAAATTCTTTAACTATAATAAGTATGGTCATAGAGAAAATGAATGTAGATCTAGAAATTATCATAATATCAACACACCCATCGGTCAATGTTCTAAATGCAACAAAGTTGGTCACAACTCTGAAAACTGTAGAATGAATGTGAGATGTTATGTTTGTGGAAGATTTGGACATTTATCTAATCAATGCAGAACACAAACTGGCATAGGTTATGGGAAAGATATTCAGAAGAATAATGTAACTTGTTATGCATGTAACAAGATTGGGTATATTGCTAAATTCTATAGAAGTAAAGGAACATCGGTAGACAACAAAAGTTATAGCTTGAAAGGTAAAGAAAAAGTTGAAGAGGTTAAGAAAGAATTCTCAAAACAATGGATTAGAAAAGCTGATTTAAATATTGGGAATACTCCTCCACCGGTAGAACAAACCAGTGCTTCACTGGTAGAATAGAGTGATGCTTCACCGGAAGGACATAGCAGTGCTCCACCGGCAGGAAGTTCTTCATCTAATTGAAGAAAATTTCCTTGAGGGTTTGGCAATCTATTGATACATGTGCTATTATTCCCTCGATTAGAGATAGGAAGTTGAAAAATACTTATTACCGGCAAACAATGTTAAGTGAATACTTAACCAACATGCAATTAATATGGTAGATGGCGAAAAGGCACTATAAAGTTAAGGTTTTGGCTCCATTTCATTTCACCAAGATTTCAAATTTTCGAAGAGCCCAAAGACTCCAAGCTAAGGCATTTCGAGCAAGAAGCAAGAACACTCCAAGAAATCATCCATCCAAGGCAGTAAAAGGTATTTAATCATGGCATCCACCTCTGCAATTGAATATATAGAAAACCCTACTATTGTTGAAGTAATAAAAAGACCTAGGCCCATATTTCAGTTAGTTCCTGAGATAGAAAAGAAGGATGATACCTTAGGTGCTTTTTCTCAAATTCCTAAGGGAGTTGTTTATGCTAAAGACCCTAGAATGTACATCCACTGTAACATTGAAGAGTTAGGAGATGAGGAAATTAAAACCATGATATGTGATAATACCAGCAATATAAAGGATGAACACAAGATCATTGAGACCCTAGGATTTATAGAAATCCTTAGCATTCCTGAATTTCCAAAGGATGTGATTAGGATAGTTTTAAGCAAGGTACATGGAGAATTTTTCTAGTTAGATGCAATCCATAAGATCACCAAGGAAGCTGTGAAAGCTATCACAGGGTTACCAACCACCAGTAAAAGACCAGATAAAACCAAGAAGGTTTCCAATGACCTAGTTATAAACCTAACTGGTGCAACATTTGAGAAGAGGTCTCTAAGAGTTAATGATGTAAAAGATATCAATGTGAGATTCATTAGTATGATATTAGGGTATAAAGCTACTCATGCTAATAGACTCAATTTAGTTTCAAGCTTATGCATTAAGAGTGCTTATGATATGGTCATAGAGAATGCAAAAATTGACATATGTGAATGGTTAAAGGATGAATTAATTGACAATCTTGGAAAGATCAAGAAGGACAAGAAAGGAACTTTCAGATTTGGAAATCTATTAGTATGCCTAATGCTACACATAACAAAACAAGTTCCCAGTATATGTTACAAAGAACTTGGATATGACATACCGGTAGGCAAACAATTGACTGAACTATTCAATAACATGGGTGAGAACAAGGAAAACAATATTAATGACTTCTTTCAAGCATTAAAAGCCAAAATGAAGAAAAGTGTAAGGTTATCACAAAAGATTGTAGACAAATACAAAGATGATATATGCTTTGTCATCAAGGAAGATGAAATCTGGATGGAATGGGTCATCCCAAGGATAGTTTGGGTAACTGAGATGGGCTATGAAACAGATGATCAGATAGTTGAAACATATGCTAAAGCACTTCTGCAAGCCCCTAGAGAACCCAAGGAAGAAGTATTTGGTAGTGTAGAGAATATTGAAAGACAAATTTAATCAAAGAAAAGGGTGAAAAAGGTTGAGGCAGTTTGTGAGGCCCTACCCCAACCCATCCTATCTCTTCAGTTATTTTCATATTGAAACTATTATGGATGCTAGTTTTGACACACTATGGATATAGAACTTTATATGGTCCCATGATTTTGGTAACATTGATATATATATATTGATGCTTCATTTCTATGCCTTGTGGTTATAGAATGCTATATGATTCTAGATTAGGGTAACATTGTGATGATGTATGTTATTTTATAAATTTCAGGATTTGCTATAATGCTAGAAATATGTTTGCATATCTTTTAGATGGATCAAATTTTGAGGATTACAATGAATTGCTTTGATTTGTGACAAATCGTATTTTATAATGACCAGTCTTTGCAGAATGAATGTATTGTATTCTAATTATGTGTTTTATATTATATGAGGCTATTGGGAAGTACTAATGTTTAAATTGAAATGTGCAAGAAATTATCCATGTGACCATGGAAATATTATGGAGAATCAAGCCTAGGCCTATGTGCGTTCGTAAAACCAGGGGTTGTCTATTTGGAGAGGCAACACCCCGTATGTATTGTATTTTATTCGTAAATGTAAAATGTTGCATGAGTGTAAATTGTATTTATTGAATTGTTTAAATCATTTAAGGGACAATTGCCACGTGTGTATTGTGATGTGGAATTATTTTGTAGTGTCACTTGACACCTATGTAGTATGTTGTGTTGGCAATTTGTCATGTCACCTTTTTAGAGAGTTTTATTTTTGTTAATTGTTATATCTCCTAATTATCCTTGAAGGAACCAAGAAATCTAGGTTAGTGAGCCACAAGGAGGGTCAACTCAGAGTTGACCCATAGGTTAACTTTAGGTGGACTTTCTGAGGGTCAAATCAACTCCTAGAGTCAATTTTAGAGCATTTCTATTAGGCCTCATGGGGTACCTATGGGTGAAGGCCAAAATTGGCCATGTGTCTTTCCCTTAGGACTTGTTTAACCACCCAAAAAAGTGGTTTTCCCAAGATGGACGAATTCCATCTATAGGAGTGTCATCCTTGGTAGGATAACCTTCTTGAAGGGAGTAATCCCTCTTCCCCATTCCATTTCCCTTCTCTAGGTACCTAGGTTAGGGATTGTGTAAGACCTAGGGAAGACCAACCCAATGGGGGATCCCTCACTCTATCCAAGAGGTTGGAAGGAGTGAGAGAGGCCTTCTTAGGCTAAGAATGGAAGCTTAGTGAGCTAATCACCCACTCTCCATCCTTGGAGATTTTTGGAGAAATTTTGGAGGAAAACCAGTTTTAGGAATAGAAAATTTGGGGCTAAGGAATTGCAGAAAAAGATTTGAGGATTGGGCAGCTCTTCATCAAGCTTTCCCCTAGATTTTCCTTGGCAGGTCAAGGTTGGTTTTACTTTTCCCTCTTATGTAAATGTAAATGTGTTCTAGAATGCTTGAATGGAAATTATTTTTTTATTTCTTTATTTGTGTTGTACTTGTAAAAATCTATGTGATTTCTTGCTTATTTCTGTTTTATGTATTGTTATGTTTGGGGAGTGTTCAAGACCATCCTTTCCTTGGGAGGAAAGATTGGTTTTGGGGGTGGAAGGAGCTTGACAGCCCTTAGGGTGAGAGGCTCTCATTATGAGAGTGATCTCAAGGGTCTGTCCATGAGACCCTTGCTGCTTTTCTTTGTGTTATTTCACTTAGGGGTCATAAGGGGGTGCAAATATGGCATGTTTGCCTTTTGGGGGGTCATAAGGGTGTAGGGATTAAGGATGATTTTTGGTTATGCTTTCATGGATGCCATGAGTTGGCTGTAAGTTCTATCTAGTAGATTTCTCCCCTAGGGTACTTGGTCCACTTCCACCCTAGTAAGGCATCACATTTTGTGATGGAGTTTCAGCTTGGGAAGGGATGTGTCTATTGTGTTGATTTCTTTTCCCCTTTGCTTGTTGTATTGCTTGGTTGTAACCCCGTCTAGGTCTTGATTCTCCAAGCTCATGGGTGGCTTCTGGTAAGCCTAGGCTGGGAGGTGAGCATCCCATGGTCACAGCCCTAAAATTTTATATGTAGGTTGCTGGTAAAAGAATCTAGGAGTTGCAAATTTTTATTCAGATTCAGACTTTCTATTTAGATGCAGAAAAGTAAAAATGTAATTTTATGAATTGTTGCAAAAAGAAAAAAATGTAAATAAAGGGCTTTAAGTTGTTTTCTTTTATTTTCGTTTAAAGAAATGTATTCTTTTATTCAAGTCCTCATCATTAAGAATGAGAGACTAGTTGGGTTATTTCACCCATTGTAAATGTGGACGCTGGTATTCAAATATTCTATATGCAAAGTACCTTTTATTTAAGTTCTGAACATTTATTAGGTTGTTGTATATTGTATCAAATTCTGTCTCAAAAAAAAAAAAAAAAAAGGAGAATTCTGTTGTCATGTTTATTTCTGCAAATTTAAGTTAAGGAAGGAAAAAGAAAAAAAAAAGAATGCATTATGTTTGAGTAATTTCTTGCAAAGTTTATTTGCTGTTATTTTGTTACTTTTAACTCTGTTTAGGCATAGCTGAAAAAGAACTAGTATTTAAACATTGTTGTAGAAAACATGTTGCACAGTTGTTTTAAAAAATATATATATATTAATAACTTCTAAATGTTGCACATTGAAATAATACACACCTAGGAAATGAAATATTCAGTCAAAGCATAAGTTGTCATTATTTTCACCCTTCCTGCAAAGTTTTTAAATATAAAAAGAAAAGTAAGACTTATGTGTATTTCTGTTACAAAAAAAATATAGAAGTTGCATGCTTCTGTGTTAAAATTAATCAAATAAGCTTCCTAACCCTATTAGGTTGATATATATATATATATATATATATATATATATATATATATATATATATATATATATATATATATATATCCCTGCATCTGAAAACATACCCAAATGGAAACATACAAATAGGCTCTAAACTGTTTTCATAAAAAAAAAAGAGATATATGTATATATTCTGGACATGGCAGTGTATATATATAAATATATACATATAAATATATATATTTATATATATATATATAAATATATATATACATATACATATAAATATATATATATATATATATTTATATACTTTTATATTAACAAAAAAAACATCATATAAAAAAATAAAACAAAAAAAAAATAAGGGAAATTGGGGGAACCGGCCGAGCCACTGTGTGTTAACACAGTGGACGGCTCACGGTCGAGCCACTATGTTTACACACAGTGGGCGGCACAGGAGGCACTGCACTGTGTGTAGACACAGTGGAACGGCCGCTGCCGCCATTGTGCTACACACAGTGAGCGGCGCCCCGCCACTGTGCTACACAGTGGACGGCGGTAATATCGTCTGCCACTGTGTGTGCACACAGTGAGCAGGGCCCCGCCACTGTGTGTATACACAGTGGGTGGCGGTAATACCGTCCGCCACTGTGTGTGCACACAGTGGGCGGTGCTGCCCGCCACTGTGTGTACGCACAACGGCATTCGGGGGAGCCCGCGCCATTACCCTTTGCTCATTCCCTCTTCGAAAACCTCTACCATCCATGGCCACCGTGCCCTAATCCCAACCCCATACCTGCATAGTCACACCAAACCACAAAAAGAAAAGAAAAAAAAAAAAAAACCCTAACCCATTCGGGTAGGGTAAAATAAAAGAAATATTTTGGTGCAACAAACCCTAACCCATTTCGGGTTAGGGTATAATTTAAATTAAAACAAAAGTGGGAAATAAATAGAAATGCAACCCTAACCCAATTTCGGTTTAGGGTTAGCATTTTATGAATTAAGGAATTTCTTTTTTTAAAAAGAATTTTAAAATTTGATTTTAAGTTTTAATATTTTAATTTAAAATTAGGGTTATTTTAATAATTGAATTATTATATGCTTTTATTCTTTAGAGAATTAAAATTTTAATATAGTTAATTCAAAGGGGTTTAAAAATGAAGAGTTAATATAGTTGGAAACACTATACACTAAATCAAATTAATTTATTTAATTAGTCAATAGATTTTCCTCAATTTAATTGTGGACGTTAGGTTATATTGTAAATGGGTAAAATTTAAAAAGGAGAAATTGTAAATTAATTTTATGAACCATAAGCCTTTGTGACCAGTTTTGGCCGAATTAATTAAATCGTCAAAATTATGAGTTTAGGGAAATTAGAATTGGCTTTAGCCTAATATCGGATTTAGTGGGCAAATGGCATTATAGAAATTCGAACCCTTATCGGTTGGATTTAAATAATAAATTTGCGTGTGCATCAATTAATTAATAGCATTATCATTATATGATCGAGAATGATTTAATACATTAAGATAACCAACTAACCCTTGTTTTAATTAGCGACAACTTAATTAATGTAATTGATCTAGCTAACTAATCCGTGACACTAATTAATCTCCACCAAATAAAGTCGCTCGTTCGAGTTGGTTAATTAACCCAAACTTAGTAAACAATTTTATTTACATCCTAGATAAGACAAAACTCTATTGATCCCCTTTGATGTAGACTATGTTATGAGTTATGTTGTTTTAAAAAAAAAAATTTGTTGTTCCATTTTTGTGCCCAAAAAGCTGGGCATGACATAGTTGTAAGGAAAGGGTCTAGAAAAGCAAAAGCCATCAAAGAAGATGTATTGAAGAAAACTGGCATAACAGAGGATGAGTTAGTAGCTCCACAGCCTGAAACTCACCTATCACCGATAGGTACTTCTTTAGGAAGTGACATGCTTGCAACTTTCAAAAGAGTTGTAAGAAAAAGAGATCCCTCACTGGCAACCACACCTTCACCCAAGAGGACAAGGCAAAAGCAACAAGCAGTGAGATCTCCGGTAAGAAAGGCCACACCAAAGAAGAAATTGACACCCAAGAAGAAGAAAAGGACAAACAAAGACTTGGCCCCTCTTGATATACTACTGAATGAAATCATAGAGGAAGGTAAACTAAAGAATATAGAGAAAATATATGACACTCTAATAGCTGATGAGAAAGAACAAGTTGAAAATAGTGTTATATTGCACATGGATATGTACAAGAAATTTTTGATGGAAGTAGTCAATGAAATTCCTGATGAATTATTCAAAAGACTAGAGGCAAGAAGATAGGCAGTAATAGAATTGGATAAGAAAATAAAAATTGAAAAGTTACTTGCTGTATATTTGGTAAACTCTCCTAAAGAAATTGATGACCTAATTGCTCAAGTCAACCGGATAGTGTTTTCTACTGCACATCGGCATGTTGCTTTAATGGTAGGAAGAGTTAATGAGGTGACAGAGGAAACAAAAAATGGATGGGATATATTCCTGGTTGAGAAAGAAAAACAAGAAGAGTATAGAAACCCCAAACCTATAAAGGTTTATCAGAAAGATAGAGACAAGGGCAAAGGAAAAGTTGGTGGACCACCAAGTATCAAGGTTAGAGACAACTTACCCCCGCCTTCTTTAAATACTCCACCGGTAAAATCAACAACTACTAAAGATCAACCGGCAGCTGAGAGTATGGATGTAGAGGATAATAATCCTAATCCTGAAGTCCTATATACTGTGAATGTTGATACTCAGAAGATCAACATAGTGGTAGACAAAGATACAACTGATAAGACAGATATGGCTAGTGAGCCTCCGGTAGTAGGGGAAATTGATAAACCGACAGAAGATAAAGAACAAAAGGTAGAGACTAAGTCACAGACTGAGGCAATGCAACATACTAAGAAACAAATAGAGCTAAAGGCTCTAGAACAACAACAACCAAAATAGGTACATAAGGAAACAGTGCCACCGGTAACTAGTGAAGTAGGAAAACCAGTGCTTAAAGAAATGCGGGCACAAACTGACCTACCAGAGGTCAATACAAGCTTGGTTACTTCCACTGGTACTTAGATTGTTGGATCATCATCAAGATACAAATCAACAAATGTGACTAAGGTACTACTTGACTCTATCAAGAAACTAACCGACTATAGCTCACACGCCTACAAAGCAATTGATGATACCATACCGATTTTGAAGGTAATTGCTCCTAACTGTAATATAGATAACAAAGATTCTTTAGGACAATTGGATACATTGTGTAAATATATCTCAGAAAACATCGAGAAAATAAAAGAAGAATCAGTGAAGGATAAAGTAGAAGTTGAAAAACAGAAATTCTTTGATGAGCAAATAAAGAAGTGTAACAGAGATTTTCACACACTTCTACCGAAATTATGTAATTTGTTGAAAGAGTACAAAAATTTGTACAAAGATACTTGTAAAACAAACTTTTTGACTGTAGATATTGACAAGAAAATGAGCAAGGTACAGGATGAGATCAATAAACTTGCAGATAATTTTGTCAACTCACCCAATACACTATCAGTTTTTGAGGAGAAGATAACAAATTTTGAGGAAGAACTACTCAAATTGGAAAGAGAGAAAGAAAGAATAATAAATAAGGAAAAACATTTGAGATCTAAACTAAGTCCAAGATTGGACTATCTAGCATCCCTGCGGAAGGAAATTTCTGAGGCATTAATACAGGGAAGCAAAACACCAGCAGAGCATTTGCAGCATCTCATCGGTATAGTGAAGAGAAGAGAGACAACAATAAAGGATAGAAAAAAGTTTATGGACAGTATAAACTTGATTTTGGGAGATCTTTTTCAAATTATAACTACCCAGCTACAAGGTTGAGTTTATGGATAGTTGAAACTACAAACTCTACTGACATCTTGACAACCTTTGTCATTGATGCCAAAGGGGGAGTAGTGGGATGAGAAAATTTAAATTACAGGAATTATATGCTCAGGGGGAGCTCTCACATTTTTGGTAATATTTTTGGACTACACATTTTTGGATACATTTTGAAATTTCTCATGAGTGTTGCCATCAATGCCAAAGGGGGAGATTGTTGGCATATGCACACTCCAATGAGACATTGTATGTGACTGAATGTTTTGTCATTGATGGTAACCTTGCAATCTTATGGCACCGGCAAAGGCATTATACCGGCATCAGTAAATCACACTCTACACCAACACTCAGGACACCGGCACCGGCACAAAAGAAAGGAAGTATACCGGCACAGAGGCCGACAGGATTTTGTTATATTATATTTTGTTTATTATTGTAAAAATGTGTAAGCCGACTTGGAAAATTGTTAAATGACTCTTATATATAAAAGAGATCATTGTAGACATTTGTAATGAATGAGTAGAAGCATTAAGGAAAATATTAGGCAGACCTAATGTGCGAAATATAGGTCAAGGGGTATATGTAAAGAATAGAGCAGGAACCGGTACTGAATTAGGCATTGAAGATGCTATTGTAAAGCAATACAAGATATTGGATTTGTATAATCCTTATTGTAAGTCAGTGAGACTTTCCATTGAGCAGTGAGCTCTAGGCAGTTGGCCTTCCTGCATGTGCAGGCCCCTATTGTAAGTAATATTCTCTTATTGGCTAGTGAGTGAATATTGTGGGTCACAAATCCCACTAAATTTTTTCCCACATCGAGTTTCCTCATTAAAATCTTGTGTTATGGTGTGCTTTTCATGTGGATGTTCTTGATTCTGTTTATTGCATTATTTCTTTCATACCGGTACACTGTTATATTATGTTCTACATGTTTTAAGTTAAGAAATTCTAATTATCGATTAGATACTAATTCACCCCCCCCTCTCAGTATCTGTGGGACCCCTAACAAGCTCCACCCTTAGGTACCCTAGCTCCACTCAGTCTAACACCAACAGCCCCTAGGGATCCACCCTCTCCTCTCTATTGTTGCCTACCACCAGCTGACACCCTGCTGCTTCTAGCACCAAGATCGCCACCTACCCACCTTGAAGCCTCAGCTCTCTGTCCCTGTCTCTATCCCTATCCCTATCCCTACACGGGGGTATCATCCTCAACCTCCTCTATGCAAGGTGCTTGCTCTGTTGGATCTATAAATCTCAGGAATGGATACTGCTGAAACCAATCCTTGTATTGGGGCAATACCCCCACATCTACAACATCATCCATATAGTCCAATCTAAGTTGTTATAACCCAGTCATCTCCTGCATGCCTAGGGTGTATGATAGCCTAGGCCCCCACCCTTGCCTCTCCTCATCTGCATAACGCTAATATGCAGTAAACTCTTGTGAGATCCCCTAAGGTCTACCATACTGCCTAATCACTCGAGTAACAACAAACCGCTCGACAACTATCTGTGATCTGCCTATGAGAGGTCGTGTAATGAAGAGGTCTCTGTGTACAACTCTCCAATCATCCCAAGGCTCCAAACCCCTATATGGTCTCCATATCATAGCTATCAAGTCATCGAGCTACCGTCTCCAATAATTTGTCTTTGCTAGATGGGGCTAAGTAACATAACCTAAATATCTATAAATAATGGGCTGACCAGGATCCCTGCCCTCATCAACAATTGGCCTACAAACTGGGAGATGCTCCCAAGCCCATACCTATAAAATCAAAACTCCTGCCACAATACTCTTCCCCTCCTGGTAGACGATCTCATGCATCTTGCGATACATGTGTGCTAGAATACATGAACCCCGTCCTAATCTCTGGGGGTGCTCAATAAGTCTGTCCAACATCTTGTCCCATCCACACAAAAAGTAGCCGATGAAACCTATCAAGACGCAAGCCAATGGAAAGTCCTCATTGTACCTGGTCATCATCACGTCCCAACTAATAGAACGTGTTGGAATATTAGGATCCCTAAAAACCTGTCTAACAGTTAGTAACCCAGGAAGATGCATTGCATCATAATCAACCTTCCCTCCAGCAAAAGGGATAATCTTGTAAACATCCTCGGGAGTGATCATCATCTCCCCAACTGACAAATGGAATGTGTTATGCTCTGAATGAAACCTCTCAACTAATGTCGTGAGCATACCATGATTCACACGGATATCAGGCAACTATAAAAGGTGAGTCAATCCGCACAAATCAATATGTGCCTGATCAATATCAGATAACTCATGAACTAATGTCATGGTCAGTGGATATACACATCGGAATAACACATGGGGTAATCAAACCTGCAAAAAAATCAAACAACAGACCATCAGGAAACATTTCAAATTAGCCTATAAGAGAAGCAAAACATCACACAAATCCAACTACATCAACTGCAAAATCAAAATTTCAAGTTTGTACCTTTAAAAATGCTCACTGTTTTTCAAACGACATAACATAGTAGAGGTAGAAACTCGTATGAGTCAGGAATAGGCCTAGTACGACAAAAGACTCTGATATGACACAAGATTAGTTCTAGGACAACCAAATGGGCTATTTTGAAGGTTCTCGTATGACACAAGGGTAGTTTCAGTACAACAAAACTAGTGGACTTAAATGATAAAACAAGCTTAATCAATTTGTCGTACGAGACAAGATCCTATCTTGCATGACAAAATGAGAAAGCCCAACTTCAACGTGCCAAAAATTAAAAAATTCAACAAAAAAATTCAAAATTGAAATGATTAACAGGCTTAAGATCAATCACTTACCACTGGCTCATAGTTCTGAAGTCGATTATGTTGTCTCTGGCACTCGAATAGTTGATTCTTAATGGGAACCACCATTTTCTTCACAGAAGGCTTTTTGAATTTTCAAACTTGGTAGGGTTAAAATGATTTGAAAATGACACTTTTACCCCTTATATAGTCAAAAACCCTAATTTTTCAACTTGCTCTGATGGACATGAAAATTGTACCCTTACCTAATTTGCCCATTCTGATTCCATTTTCGGGATCAAAATCTAAATATGAGATCTTTTTCCTAGTCAATTTCACAATTTTGACCACTTAGAACTTTTTCATTAGATGTTCATTCCCACTTCAATTTGCGCTCATCAATCAATGTTGAATCTCAATTCAATTCTACATATCAACTTTGTGCTCAATTTCTCATCAATCAACGCTAAATCTACAAAAAATTCCTCTAAATCATTTGTGCTCAAATAAATATCATCGATTGCCTAATCATCATGTACCCTTGCTATCTTTTGATTTCACTCTCGAGGGGGCATACTATGACCTCATGACCTCACATCTTCAAAGTCGAGAAAATTTTCAAATCTTCATCAAAGCTGAGCAAAAAAATCTTTTTCAACTAAAGAGAATCAAATTATTATTGCTAAGGGGCATCTCAACTTCATCACTTCACATCAAGTTGAGATCTCTCGATCATTTGAATCGAATCAATCACTAGGGGTATATCAGTTGTATAGCTTCAAATCAAGTTGATATTGTCTTCATCTGAATCAGTCTCTTAACGCTAATTAGTTTCATCACTTTTCATCAAGCTGATTATTCATTTAAACTCAATTAAGGGTTTAAAGAGTATCTTTGATCACATTCTCAATCTAAGAAAGTGTTCAGTTTCATCGCATCAAATCAAGCTATACAGTTTATCTGTGCTCATCGTATCTTGATCCATCAAGTTCAAGATTGATTTTATCTTCGCTCGTTGTGTTTAGTTCAATCAAGTTCTAGATTAGTAAGATCCGCTTCTTGATAAATCAAATTCAAGTTCGGTATCTTTTCTCTCTATTGTTCCTAGTTCAATCAAGTTCAGGATTGGTATCGCTTTAATCAACTTTGTTTAGCTTCATCACTTCAAATAAAGCTAAACACCTTGCTCTTCATTTGGTTCGTGATCAATCAAGTTCAGAACTGGCATCTCCTAGACATCAACAATTCTTTGAACCAATGTGTTGCTCGCACATCAATTCAAATAGGGGAAAATGTAATACCCTAAAAATGATCATCTAAACCATGGGCCCCTAATCTCAACAACATCACCAAGGTCCTAACCAAAGGCAATTAAATCAATCTTGTGCACACAATTAATTAATTCATTAATCATCAAATGTCACATGGCAAGTGAATTACTCAATATTAATTAAATATTTATTTAATTAATTAAATCATTCCAAGAACATCTTTTTGATCAATTATCCTATTTAATTTATTAAATATTTAATTAATTAATAAATTTGCCATTTAATCATGCAAAAAAGGAATTAATTTATTACAAAAGAGGAATTAATCACAAAGCAAGAGTTAAATTGAAAATAAAATAAAAGAATTAAATTGAGAGGAATCAAACTTCAGATATTATTTCTTCTTCTAAATTGAGATTAACTTGAAATCAGAAAAACAATTAATTGAATTATTAATCATTCTCTAAAATTGGAACTCCCAGCTTTTGAGAAAAACAAGTTCAGTTGCATTGAAAAGACTCTTTTCTTCAATAAATCAAAGAATTATCTATTTTTATCACAAATGCATGGAATTAATTAATTTTTATTTCTAATGCAACTGTAACTTCTTATCTGAATGCATTTCAATTAAACTATAACTGGAATCTATCTCAAGGTTAACTGAACTTGATTTCTCAATTATTTCAATTAATTCTAAATTGTGCGTTTTCTTGATCTCTCTTGTGAATTTCTATAAATTTAGCCTTCAGCTCTCATTCAAATCATCCCAGAGATACTTGAGAAACACCTTGGAGATTATTATGCCAATTTTGCTTTGGAGTCATTGAAGATATTGTGCTTTCTTTTTTTGAGATTATTTGCATCTTAGTTTATCTTTTTCCATATTCCATATTGCATGAATTATTCATCCATCTTGCATCCATATAGTTTAATATCATGCTCATATAGATTAAATCCTTCATCTTGGTGTAGTCTAGTCACTAGTATTTCTGATAAAAATCTGAGAGCAATCTTATACCCGCATCTTTTAGAAGGCAATTAGTCACTTTGTTATGGTTTATTATTTATTGATTATTGATTTACTAACCATACATGCAATGACTTAATTGAAGTGTTGTGCCTACAGCTATCAGACTTTTTTTCGCTTTTTCACACACACAGTAAATGCTTGTGAAAAATGAGAATCTAAATGATTAGTGTAATGAAATGAATAGGTAATGCAACCTAGATGGATAGGCAATGAGATTGATATGAATAATGCCATGTAAGTGGATAAAATGAATGGATAATGCAAAGAGGGAATATGTCGGTAGTAATACAATGATCTTAGATAGAAAATAAAAGAATATGGAATAGTAGGGGGGGGATTGAGGACTCCATGGGTCTATTAGATTGGGACTTTATGGAATGATGGTGAGAGTTGTGCATAAATATGTGGAGAGCCAACCTAGTTTGATATTGCCTTAGGTAACCTGCATCATTGATTATAGGAATCAGGATGCCATGAGAAACCTAAAGCGTGGATTGGCTCACAGCTAAATGGGAATTCCTTACACACAGCTATGCAAGTGCTGAGGAACACTAATACAAAGTTGTGGGTATGTGCAAGGAAATCCTCAAACACACTGATACCTCTTGTACATGAGAAGGTAAGTGTTGATAAACACTAGTATTGGGTCACCGGTTCATACAAGAGAGATCCAAAACATGCCATGCTATGAAAATATGCCCCAGTATGCACCTATTGTAAACATACCTGGATATGGAAGATCTTAGCAATCGTAGATAGATGTAGTCGTAGGGAAAAAGATGCAAGTCTAAATGAAAAATCCAAGAAATCAACAAGTCACTCATTCATGACCAACTAAGACCTCTTTCCAAGAGTAGGATTAGGATCAAGGATTAAACTGCCAGGCAAGGGAAGGATTCATCCCTACGGAAAAGGATAGAGTGGGTGGATTTTTGAATTAGGCAAGTGATCAAATGACCTTGAAGATTAACTTGTCAACTTGGGACTAACCTCAAGACTTGATGGAGCTCACACAGAGGCACAAAAGCTCAGTTTGATGGGACACTTTTTATTCATGATTTTGGCAAAGACTCATCATCATACTCATGATTTATTCCAAGGTGGGAGGAGGGGGAGATGTCATGATGGGAGAATTAGATAATGAGGGTAATGGAGTATCGATCTGATAGGAAATGGATCTATATTATTTACCTTGGCACCTGCATGTAGGTTTTCACTGAGGTACTTGCCCATAGTGCCACAAAGTGGTTTTCACTGATGGATGTGCCACAAGGCGCCTGTTTACCAGGTTTTCACTAGAGTGATGATCTTTTTCTCATTTTTATGTATTTTCATGATTTTTTTTATTTTTTATTTTTATTTTTGACAATTGATGACTTTCTAAGGACTAGGCATAGAATATTTTTAGGTGCATGATATTCATTGGATCATCTAGAGGATCTCCTTTAGGAGTAGCCAACGGATAGGCCCCTGATCCATATTTTGTTGTGATTACATATGGTCCAAGCCAATTAGGCTCAAACTTTTCTTTCTTTTCTCTTTCTTGAAGGTTTTTATGATTCTCCATGAGGACAAGATCACCAATTTCAAATTCCTGGGTTCTGACCTTCTTGTGGTAAATCATACGTAGGCAATTCTGATACACCCGAAGATGGTTCAAGGCCTTGAGGTGCCTTTCATCCAACAGTTATAGCTCTTGTAGTTTGGAAATTATGTATTCTTCATCTAGTAGGTTATTCTGCAGTGACACCCTTAGAGAGGGGATCTCGATCTCAAGCGGAAGGACGACTTCAGAGCCAAAGACAAGGGAATAGGGGGTGGTGCCTATGGGTGTGTGGATGGAAGTGTGGTAGGCCCACAAATCAGGGTGGAGTTGGAGGTGCCAATCACGACTAGCTTCATTGACTATCTTTTTGAGGATTTTGATTAGGGTTTTGTTAGAAGCCTCATCTTGAACATTTCCTTTTGGGTAATATGGGGTGGAGAAGCGATGTTGGATGTCAAATTTTTGGAAGAGTTCTTTAACATCCTATTTTTTGAATTGTTTTCCATTATCTATAATGATAACTTTTGGGATCCCATATCGACAGATCAAGTAGTTCAAGATGAATTTGGATAACTTCTTACCAGTGGTGAAAATAAGAGGGATGGCCTCTACCCACTTGGTGAAATATTTGGTAGTGGTGATAATGAATTTATGCCCATTGGAGGATGTACGGTGGATTTTTCCAATGAGATCAAGCCCCCATTGTGAAAAGGGCCAAGGTGTAATGAACGACTGCAATTCTTGTGATGGCTCATGGATCTTGTCGCCATGTTGTTGGCAAGGGATTCATTTCTTCACATAGTTATATGCATCTACTTCAAGTTTAGGCTAGTAATAT
The DNA here is from genome assembly GCF_030272615.1 of Cryptomeria japonica. Classification (NCBI taxonomy): domain Eukaryota; kingdom Viridiplantae; phylum Streptophyta; class Pinopsida; order Cupressales; family Cupressaceae; genus Cryptomeria; species Cryptomeria japonica. The sequence goes on along the minus strand of NC_081410.1, from coordinate 303,097,841 downwards.
CCTATTTGCAAAAGATTTTTAGCCAAGGTGAGTCCACTTGAGTGTGCCCCACAGATGCCTTCATGCACTTCATGTAGTGCCCATTCAACCTCTTGTTTATCTAAACACCTTAGGAGTGAACCATCAAAATGCCTTCTGAATAAGGTGTCTCCAAGGATAGTGTAACGAGCACATCGACAGATGAAGATCTCTTGTTGGGCTTTGTTAAGGTGTGGGGGAATGGTGTTATCTTTTAGGAAAGTGAAGGTCTCTTGATACCAAGGAGATTCGGGACCAACGAGTACACACACCATTTCAAATTTTGGTAGATTGTATGTCGGTATGTATAATTGCTCAACCAAGAACTCACACTTCTAACTATGTGGTGGCATCTGAAGGAGGGAGCCAATGGTGGCCATTGCATCTACAGCTTTGTTGTTTGTTCGTGGAACTTGATCAAACTTGATTGTTGTGAAATGCTTCTTAAGATCTTCAACCATGCCATGATAGGGCATAATTTTGTCATCTTTTGTTTGGTATTCATCATTGCCTTGTTTTATGATAGTTGGGAATCACCATAGACTTGTAATTCCCTATCTTCCACTGGATAGCCAAGCGTAGTCCGGTAATGAGTGCCTCATATTATGTGATGTTGTTGGTACATGAAAAAGCTATCTTGTATGACTTTGGGATGCAATCTCCTTGAGGTGTGATCAATAGTATTCCTTCCCCTGATCCATTTTGGGTGCAAGAGCCATAAAAGAAAAACTGCCATGTGGAGGATGTGGTGACAATCATTATGAATTCATATGGCAGTTCTGTAAGGATCAGATGGTCACCTGGAAGTGGAGCATTAGCCAGCTGGTCTATGATAACCTATCCCTTGATTTATTTTGTGTCTACATATTCAATGTCAAACTCGCTTAACAACATGACCTATTTAGCAGTTCTGCTCGTGAGGGTAGCTTTTGACAAGAGATATTTAAGAGGGTCAATCTTAGCAATCAATTTTGTTTTGTTGTTTAGCATGTAGTGTTAGAGTTTTTGTGTACTAAATACCAATGCCAAGCATGCTCTTTTAATGGGGGTATAGTTGAGTTCATACCCCACTAGTGTCCAACTGATGTAGTATATGGCACGTTCCTTCCCTTGATCATCTATTTGTGCCAATAATGCCCCCAATGCTACTCTAGTAGCACATATGTACAAAATAAGAGTATTTCCAGGAGTAGGAGGCATAAGAACTGGAAGTGATGCTAGATATTCTTTGATTTTTTAAAAGGCCTTTTGACACAAGCAGTCCCATTTGAATTTTGTGTTTTTGTGCAATAGGTGTACAAATGGATGGCATTTATCTACAAGCTGCAAAATAAAATGCCTAACAGATTGGATTCTCCCCTAGAGGCTACGCAGTTGTCTGAGGGTCTTTTGGGGAGGCATTTCCATGATAGATTTCACCTTTACGGGATCAACCTCGATGCCTCTGCGAGAAATAATGAAACCAAGTAGTTTTCTTGATGTGACACCAAAAACACACTTCTTAGGATTGAGGCAGAGTTTGTATTTTTCCAATCTTTCAAAGATTTGCCTTAAGATAGGGATGTGCTCCTATCTTATCTTTGATTTGCCTAGAAGATCATCCACATAGTCCTCATAATTTTGTGCGAGAGGTCATGAAAAATTATTGTCATGGCATGCTGATATGTGGATCCAAAATTTTTGAGGCCAAAAGGCATGACTCGGTAACAGAAAGTCCCCATGGTGTTGTGAACGCAATTTTATATTGCTCTTCTTCCACAATCCTAATTTGGTTATATCCAGAAAATCCATCCATAAGTGATAGCATCTCATGTCCCGAAGTAAGGTCCACAATCATATCTATGTTGGGGTGCGGGAAATCATCTTTAGGGAAAGCCTTGTTTAGATCTTGAAAATCAGTACAGATGCAGATGCCCCCAGCAGGTTTGCCGACAGGTACAATGTTGGATACCCATTCAGTGTAGTCTATTGGTTTGATGAATTCTGCATCCAACATCTTTTGGAGTTCTATTTTGACCAGGACTGCAATATGTGGATGCATTTTGTGCAACTTATGTTTTACGGGTTTTGCATCTTGGTGGACAGCAAGATTATGAACCACCAAGTCAGGATCTAAACTTAGCATGTTAGCATAGGACCATGCGAAGTTGATTTTTGTCTCTATGAGGAAATTGATGAAGTCTTGCTTCTCTTGCTCTATGAGGGACTTGGTAACGAGCACGTTTTTTGGAATGTCTTCGGTGCCCATATTGATACTATTTGTTTCCTCTATTAACAAATTTTACCTATCCTATGGAAGGTGACCAATGGTAGGGAGGTCAAATCCCTAATCCTCAAGTGCCTTTTCTAGGTTTTCACTTTTGGATACGCCCTTTGTTTTTACTTTTTTCTCATCCAAAGGTGCCTCAGAGAGGTTTTCACCTAGGGAATCATGTTTTTTCTTATTATTATCTTTTTTGTGGCTAAAGGCATTGACCTGACTACCAAAGTATCCATTTTCATGTAGTTGAATCCTATGTACTCTGTTGCAGTCTTGAAAATTTTGCATACCCGGGAGAGTAATGAGAGCATTATCATCGACGCAGATATCTAAAGTGGGTTTGTCTCATCGGGCCTAGTCTATGAGTTTAGGATTGACAAGATGTAGCTCATGTGAAATGGGAGGGGTTATGGGAGTGATGGTGTTGATGTGAGTGTCAAAGAAGATGTCATTTTCATATTCATAAGGCATTTCATGGAACTCCTCTTCATCAAAGTTTTCGATATCCAAAGAAGGACTTGAAGGTGCACCAATGATAGTGATCTTAGGCATTGAGGTGTACCCCAAGCCTCTATTGTACTTGTATGAGATATGATTTATGGGTTATTTTCTTCCTTTCTCCTCTGGTCCCAAGCCGTGTCCTTTGTAACCCATATTTTCAACTATAGCTGATGCTTTTGGATACATTTTTTGGGGTATTTTTGTTGGGTCTTCATCTTCTTCCTAGTACAACCATGAAGAGACATCTATGTTGAGGCTCTCCTCATCAAGTGGGCCCCATTGTTGAAAGGTGGTGTCTTTGCATTGTATAACCAGTTTTGATCTTTTTTGAGTTCTTTTGGTTTGCAAAATGACTTGGGAGATAAGGGGAGGTTGCCTATTAATAAGACATCCTCCAATTTGTATTCTTCATAGTCATTATCCAAGATCTTGATTTGTGGGTCCATTTGGGATGAGGTGGAGGCAATATTTGATGTGTCAGATGGAGGAGTTGGTGAGGGTCTATTTAGTGGGCAATGATATGGATGCTTCCCCTCTAAGAGCTTGCAATATTGAAAAGGTTGTGGATCACCTTTGATAGTGATCTCTCTTCCATTGAAGGGTAATTTGATGCATTGGTGATAAGTGGAGGGTACAACCTGTAAGGAGTGAATCCATGGGAAACCGAGAAGGATATTGTAGGGGAGATCAAGATCTAGGACTTGGCAAGGGGTTTCAATTGTGATAGGGACCACTTGAAGAGGTAAGGTGATCATGCCTTTAGAAACTCTTTTTGCATCATCATATGCTTTTATTGTGATTCTTCCTGATGTATCTACTAGGTCCTCATAAAGTTCCAATTATTTTATTAACTTGTGTGTACACAAATTGAGTCCAGATCCACCGTCTATCAGGATACGTTTGACCTTGTGTTTCTGGATAAGGGCCTTGATGTGAAAAGGTTTATTATGGTCTTCATCTGTAGGAGAATCATTGGAAGTGAACACATGGTGTTGTTGGGTGGAAATGTTTCCAATGAGAGCTTGAAATTGGGTAGCATTAATATTATGGGGAACGTGAGACTCAAGGAGAGATTGTTCCAAAATTTATTTATGGACAGGGGAAGTTTTGAGAAGTTCTAGGATGGAGACTGTGTGGGGGTCTTCCCGAGTTGATCAAGGAGGTCATATCGGTGGGTGGAAGACATGGGGGGAGGGATTGGTGGGGGAGGGGCTCTTTGAACAGTGACTCTACCTTGGCAGGGGGTTACATTGTAGTAATTATGAGAGTGGGAAGCAGAAGGTGTAGCACCTTGAATGACTATCCTAGCAGGGTTAGGTCTGCTTTTGGGGGGGGGGAGGGTTAGCTCCTTGGATAGTTATGACATTGACATGGTTGTCTATGGGCTCAATGTAACCTACTAAAGAGTCAAAGCTTGTTATATGATTAGTGTAGTCATAGTTCACATTGTTAGATGATGAGCCTTTTCCTTTATCATGTTTTGGGAAGGGTTCCTGGTACATTTTGAGTTTTTCATTGCTATTACTAGGTTTTGAATTTTCTACCTCAATCTCACCCCTATCAATGAGATCTTGTATGTAGATCTTAAGCTTCATGCACTTTCATGTATCATGCCCCTTGATATGATGATACTCACAATATTCATTCTCATTATACCACCTAGGTTTGGGTTGATTGGGATCAAATGGGTGAGTAATCAGGAAGACCACTGCGCCTGCTTGAACAAGCTTTTGAAACACCACTTCAATGGGCTCAGCAAGAGGAGTGAAATCTCTTGGAGTCTTGTTATTGGATCGGGGTGGTCACCCATAGATTGAGACATCATTATGAGGCTTTTGAGATTGATTTTGATTATTTTTATTGTTGAATTGGCAATTGGTGGTGGTGGGCTTTGGAGGAGCAGCCACGGTCTGGATCCATTTTGCATTAGTCACACAATCATTGACTACGTTCTTGTTTTTGGACCAGAATTTTGGTTTATCATTATGATAAGAGGAGTAATTCTGACTTGATTTTTGGTAAGTTTCAAGGTTCCTTCCTCTAACAAGACACGTTCGAGGGCTAGGCCCTTATCAGACAATTTTTGGAGAGATTTAATACATTGAGATGTCAGAGGCCTTGATAGTTCGGGCACTAGATTCTTTTGAAATAATTCAATTTGGTCTTGTTCTGGCATGTCCCATTGGAATTTCTTGATGAGGTGTTGCCATCTTTGCAAGAAGTTAGCAAAAGTTTCTCCAAGCCTTTGCTTCATGTTACAAAGGTCTGTCATAGAAACATCATTAGCCATGTTGTAGGCATAGTGTGCCACGAACTTCTCTGCTAAGTCTAGGAAGGAGGTAATGAAACCTCGAGGTAAGGATGAGAAACATGCAAGAGCATCTCCTATGAGACTCTTAGGGAAGATTCTTCAAAGGTATAGGTTGCTATAGGAGACTTCTTGACATAGGATGTGAAATTCTCGAACATGGTCTTGGGGGTCCCCTTTGCCCTCATACTTTGTGAATGTGGGGATATCAAACTCTGGTGGGTATGGTGTAACTAATATAGATAGGTCATAAGGACAAGGACAAAATTCCTCAAACAAGTAAGGTTTCCTTTTGTTAGTCCCTTCCTTCATGTCTTTGATGATGTTTTTCATGTCCTGATTTCTTTAATGAGGTCTTGTTGTGGATTTTGGACATGATGAATTGTGTTTGCCCCTAAAATCGGATGAGTTATGGAAGGTCCACCACCACTAATATATTGATATGATGAGGAAGTGAGGATGTGAGATGTGATGACCAATGTCACGGGGACCTGAGTGACAGTTGGTTGTGACCCACAAATTGTTGTGATAGGAGGAAGTGAGGCTCGAATGAAGTTAGCGACATTGTTGATGGGAATGGAGGTTTGTGGAATAGAAATGTATGGTTGGGTAGAAGAAGATAGTATAGAGATATGTTGGAGAATAGACGAGATCAGATTTGATAGTGGCATAAATGCTAAGAAGGAAGAAGGTAGAATGGAGACCACAGGGACAAATGTCCTGGGCGCTATTGATTGGGGTTGAATGATTGGCGGGGGTGCAATTGATTAAGTTTGAATAACAGGTGTGATAGTATGAGTAGGAGCAAGCTCTCCTTGTGGTTGTTGACCAAGGGTGGATCTATCAAAATCGGGTGGGAGTTGAGCTCTATTTTCAAGGAGAGTCTTTAGAAGAGCACTAGGATTGTGTCGGATAAATTTCTCCAACATTTCTTGATTATAAGAGTCTTCTAAGAAAGTTCGCACTTCCGAAGAGAGTTCATCTTGGTCAACCATATTAGTATCTTGCGGTTGATTTTGAATGCTAGGTTGCACACTTTTTGTAGGATCTTGTGTAGGGTCTTCATATAGGATGCTAATGTTTGGCATACCATATTGTTGTTTGGCCATCTTTTTCTTTTGAGATCGAGTTGTGACCATACAAGAATAACCTTAGAAAATATTGATTGGGGAAGGCAGAAATTTTGATGAGAGGACCTAGCAAGGCTCTTGGGTTTTCAGATTTGGATTTGGTGAAAATGGATTTTGTTGATTGATAGGGTCTTTGGATTAGGATTTCACCTTAGTCCTTGGATGAGGATTTTAGGTGGGAAATATTGATGAAACCACAAGGGAGGTAATGACCAAGGTGAGTAAACTTTAGACCTTGGAATGATGATCAAAAGCCTTTCTTCCACTAAGGGTTGACTAATGACCCTAAGAAAAATAAAGATGTGAGATAAGAGTCTTGATTGACTCAAAGGATAAGGAAAAGGTACTTGGAGAGGACTCTTATTCAAGCACAAAGCCAAGTGATTGATTGATTAAGGATGAGGTCTAAATGAAATTTCACAAGGCATACAACCTTAATGTGAGGTTAAATTGGATTAAAGGATGATTTAATTTGGATTTGAGAATTTATTTGATAATTGAAGGTGATTTATTTTGTGATCAATTGATGTGCTAAGTCTTTAGGAAAAGATTGAGGATGATTGGTTGAAGAGGGATGATAGTGATGATTAGAAGAAATTTGATGACTAGGCTATCCCTGGCATGAACATGACTCAATAGATGATTGGTTCGGATGGAAATTTGTATGAAGGGATATGACCACCCTAATTCTAACAATAATTGGTGTTAAAAGACAAACCTGAACCTTGATGGAGGGCACAGACTCTTAATTCATCACTAGAATCAAACTCATTGTTATCACCATGGACGTAATCGTGGTAATGATGCAAGAAGGTCCTATGTTTAAGAAAGAGTTTGTGGTTTGTGTACCAAAACTTCTGATGTCTAATGAGTTGTGCTTGTGTGAGCTTCTTCTTCTTTATAGGTTGCTAGATTGACTTCTTAGGATGTCTATACGACTTGGGTTTATGAAACATGAGATGGATAGAGTTTTGCCAAGGGAAAAGTCTTGATTGCAAAGTTAGATTGAATCAATGAAGAAAAGACAAAACATTCAAATAACAAAATATGAAAGAAATCTTTATACCTTGCCAAGAGAGTTCTCTTGTTCCTCCGATTTGGACTCTTGTTGAAGCCAAGAACATGCCTCTTCCTAGCTTGATCTGATTGGTCCAATAGAAATGATGTGGTTGGCTCTCCAATATTGTGCACAATGGATAGAGGATGGATGGATTGATGATCAAAATATGAAATGGCTATGTATGGATGAGTACAAGTTTTGGCATAATAAGGGTATGAGGGTGATTTCTTGGGCACAAAATAGCAGCATGGATTTACTAAACTTGGAGATGAAATATAAGGGGATGGAGCCCTCAATTTATAGGAGGAGAAGAGGAGAAATGGAGGGCTAGGATTGACCCAAGATGAAGGGATGTGATCTCTTGTGAGCCCACACAAGGCCCAAGAGGAGATGACAAGACAAGTGTGGAGACCAAGAGATATGCCTTAAAGGCATTTTTTATCTCCACACTCCTCAAGATTCATTGGGAAGACTTCCCAATGTGCCTAGGGAAGAGAAATGAATAAAATATTCCTTAAGGGATGGGGATGAAGAATTAAAAATTCTTCAAAAAGGATGATCATGGGGGTTGGAGGAATAAGGAGGAATTAAAAATTCCTTGGAGGATGGGATGCCTATAGGAATGTGAGATTTTGAAAATCTTGCATTCACCTAGGAAAAGAGCATTTAATGAAGGTAGTTGGATGGAAGGGACAAGGAGTTGACTTTGTGGCTAATCATGATGATTAGCCACTAGAAACTCATTAGGACAGGGATTAGAAGAATGGTTAGGTGAGATTAGGATAGATACGATTTGTGGGAGGTTTTGACTAGGAGACAGAATCAGTGGAGGGAATTAAAAATTAGAAGAAAATGATAAGTGAGTTTAGGGAGCTTCTAGAATAATTCATAAGGTTAATGATGGATTAGGAAAAAGGTGATTTGTAAGAATCACGTAGATTAATTAATTAATTAAAAGGAGGAATTTGAGAAGACTTAATATTAAGGATTTTTAGAAGAATAAAGGTGGATTGATTTATTAAATAAATCAATCAACAGACTATAGTGACAACATTAATTATATTTAATTAATATTGAGGAGGAATAAGAATTGGCACAATTAATAAATTAATTATGCAAAGAACTTAAAATAATTAAAATAATTATTTTTTAAGTGTCTACAAGAATAGTCATTGAGAGTGTGCATGTAAGGGTTGATGAGGATATGCATTAAGAAATGCAAGCACAAGTAAACCCCTATGATGATTCATGTGATGAAGGTGAAGAAACTCAGTGAAACAATTAACTGGAAGAAGCATTCAATAAGGTCCCTAACCAGTATGTGCAGAAAAACCACCCGAAAGAGAAAATTTTAGGTAACAAGAGTGATGGGGTGCAAACTAGAAAAAGACTTGCCCAGAATGATGAACAAGTCAATTTCTACCTCATGTCTGAAATGGAACCTAAGACATTCAATGAGGCCAACAAAAGTCAGAAATGGATGGATGGAATGGAAGAAGAGTTGCAGCAAATTGAAAAGAACAAGACTTAGGAATTAGTCCCTAGACCAGTAGACAAGAACATCATTGGCACCACATGGGTCTACCGGAACAAGATGAATGAAGAAGGTAAAATTGTAGCTATACTTGTGTGCAAGGGTTACTCTCAAGTAGAGGGTATTGATTTTGAAGAAACATTTGCACTGGTAGCTAGACTAGAATCAATTAGGATGTTTCTATCTTTTTCAGTCTACAAGGGTTATAAGGTATATCAAATGGATGAAAAATTTGCCTTTCTCAATGGAAATTTGGAAGAAGTGTACATGGAGCAACCATAAGGGTTTCTATTTCATGATGATGAAACCTTTTGTGTCGGTTGAAGAAAGCCATGTATGGTTTAAACCAGGCTCCTAAAGCATGGTATTCGAGGCTAGATAAGTACCTGAAGGAGAAAGAATTCAAAAAGGGGACTGCTGACAACAACCTATCCATCAAGATAGATAGAAACCATATGATCATTGTGGTTTTGTATGTATATGACATCATCTTTGGAGGTAATAAGGACACTCTATGCAAGGACTTTGTTGATCAGATGAAAACAAAATTTGAGATGTCTATACTTGGAGAGCTATCCTTTTTTCTTGGTTTGCAGGTCTCACAACGAGACAAGGGAATTTGTGTCTCTCAAACCAAGTATGATCAGAACATGTTTAAGAAATTCCAAATGGAAGACAACAAATCGGTAAGTACCCCCATGGTGACCAGATACAAGTTGAGCAAGGATAATGAATCACTGATAGTGGATTACATATTGTATAGATCTATGATTGGTAGTTTGTTATATCTCACTGCTTCTAGACCAGATATAGTGCAGGCAGTATGCATGGTAGCTAGATTTCAAGCTGCGCCCAAACAGTCACATGTAAATGCAGTTAGGAGGATATTCTGGTATATACAAGGGACACTTGATTATGGAATATGGTATCCCAAGAAAGGGAATTTTATCCTGCATGCCTACACTGATCATGATTGGGTAGGTTGCATTGATGACTGGAAGAGCACAAGTGGTGGTGCATTCTTCCTAGGTAAATGGTTGGTCTCATGGCATGACAAGATGCAGGATTTTGTTTCTCTATCTACTGTTGAGGAAAAATATATTGGTGTTGCCACATGTTGTTCTTAGGTGCTATGGATGAAGCAAACCCTCAAGGATATTCAGGTAGAGATGTTTGACCCCATTTCCATCCTGTGTGACAATTCCAATGCAATTAACATATCAAAGAATCAAGTTATGCACTCAAGGACAAAGCATATTGCCATTAAATATCATTTTCTGAGGGAGAAGGTGGCAAATCAGGAAGTCAAGGTAGAGTATGTCCCTACACATGAATAAGTGGCTGATATCTTCACCAAGCCTCTACTAGTAAACACTTTTGAGTATCTGAGACACAAGTTAGGAGTAGTGTCACATGCTTCATGCACTTAACTATGTATGAAGAACTATGGTTTTGGGGGAGTTCATTGTAAAATCTCCTATCTCTTGGACCATATGTTGGACATAGGGGGAGATCAAATGTTTATGATGTAGTACTGGAATGCTTGAAATTTTGGGTGTACTTAAAGTACAAACTACAGCAGAAGGAAATTATTGTAGGAATACCCAAGAGAATTTCATGATTATGGGTATCTACTTTCCCACTTGACAGCACTCATAGTACAATCACATTTTATTCTTATATGTTGTTGGTTGAGTGGATTGTGGTCAATGGGGGAGAATACACTGTATAAAGAGTGGAGAATGAATTAGATGGAAGGATGCCCCAACCCTTTGTCATTGTTGTCAAAGGGGGAGAATGGTCAAATGGGTCGGATGAAGGAATAGAGTGTGTTGACATCAATGCCAAAGGGGGAGATTGTTGGCATTATGTTGTCATTGATATCAACCGGTATGGAATGGTCACTGGTGAGTAAGTAGTGGTGACCGGTATGGGTGAATTAAGTAATGATGTCAACCAGTATGAAGGATTGAGTGTGTAAGTAGATAGAAAAGGTATGTTACTGGTACACATGAAGTGTAGCATCTACCAGTAAAGCAGGACCACCGACAAGCAATCAAAGAAGAAAAGAAGAATAGAGGGATGTGATCACTGATAGACAAAGAGAAGTATAATCCAATCAATAAATGGATTCAGTGGATGAACCAGCATGCTTGATAGAAGGCCAATTTGATCCACCAATAGAGAAGAGGTCAACAAGTATGAAGGTCCACTAGTGAAGTTAGGTTATACCGATAAGGTGAGTTGAACTGATAGTGAGTCAGTCGATGTAGGATGTCAAATTGAATTTGCAGTCTAATCATAGGTGGATGTCAACAAGCATGAAAGGTGGACATCAGGTGGTGAGCATGTAAAGGTCGGTGAAGTATTCATCGATGTAATAGTTGATAAGTAGGTTGACATTAATAAAGAACCTGCAAATCATGGGACAGTGGAAGGATATTGCATCTTGAGGGAGATAGAGTGGCAAGGTGATTGAACTGACCTTGCAGGATGATCTAATCCTTGTACTCGTTGGCTAAAGGAAACAACCGAACCATTAAAGGTGATTGACAGAGCAACGCCAAAAAGCATGTTGCAGACATCTAAAAATAGAAAACATGCATTGGAAGGCAAGGATATGGCAGTGATGTTTGATATGATGTAGATCATCTTTCTAGAAAAGGAGATCTGATCAGATTTGATACAGATTGAGTTAGTAGAGGAAAACCCTAGCATGCCACTATTTGAATTTTGCTTTTGGCAGGAACCCTCACATATAACTATGTGAACTCGAGACTAAAGATTTTGATGCCTGATGCAAGTAGTAAGAAGAGAGCTTGAGCAAGAAGAGAGACTATTTGCCTAAGAATTCTTTCACAAAGAGTTAGAGTGTGGAGCTAGAAGGCTAAACCGTTGAGAGGTTCTAACTGGTAGAGATAGAGTAATCGGTAAACTGTTATAATCTTAATAGTCAAGCCTATTGGTAGAGATTGTATGGTTAAGAAGGCATCCAAGTGTGATATTGTTTAGTGTGAGGTTCTGAGAAAGAGAAGAGAGGCAGAGAGTAACCGGTAAGAGATCAGAGAGAATAATCTAATAACTGGCAGAAGAAGGATTGGTGAAATAGAGGAAGTTGATAACCGACAAACATTAGTTGATCAGGTGTTGCAGAACTCATTTGCAACTAGGTGCTATCATTGCATTAAAATTCTACCTCATTATATTACACCGAGTTGGTGCTTGGTGTAAGGGTTGGTGCTCCTTGGGTTAGTGCCCTAAATTATTTGTAAAATGTTGTTTCATTGTGAGGTTGGATTGGAGCAGTAGACTCCAGCAGCATTTCTCATCAAGTTTTTTCCCATATTGGGTTTTCCTCATACATCTGGTGTTGTGGGTTATGCGTTTGTGTGTTTGCCTCTATTGATATCCGCTCATATCTTATCGGTTTGATTGCTTAGTGTTTAGGTTGTTAATCGGTACTCAAAGCTTGGTTAAAGAGAAAATATGTTTAGGAACCACTGATTCGCCCCCCTCGCAGTGGTACATTGTGTTCAACAGTCTAGTCCACCTTCACCCCACTTTAAAAATGTCAGTTTATGACTATGTGTCAATCTTGGGATGGGAGTTTTTGTGTTCAATGTTTCCTCTTTTTAATCTGGAAATTGTATGTGTGTCAAGCTTCTTTGTAACCTGTTTGGTACCTAGTTCTCCCAAGCTCAGGGGTGGCCTCTTGTAGACCTAGGTTGGGAGGTGAGTATTCATGGTCATAACCAAATGAGTTGTTTCATTTGCAGGTCTGCATATTGGTTTTAGAAGATGGAAGAAGGAACATTATCTATGTGGTTGATTGAGGAATTCTTCAAGTTGCAACTTCAAGATTATTTCAATTTTAGCTTATTTTCAAGTGTTTAGTGAAATCTGAAAAAAAAAATTGTAATGGGGAAAGAAACCTATGTATCTCCCTTTTCTACTATTGTGTTTTCAAAAGAAGAAAGTTTGTAACAAGAATATGTTTGTTCCTTTGATTTTATTTATTTAGTAGCAAGAAAAAAAAAGTGTGTAGTTAGGACTGCTGTAATTTTCATTTCAAAAGAATATAAAGCTTAAAAAAATAGGATTTCTTTTAAATGGTATTGAGCTATATTTTTCAGATTTAAGATAAGGTGTAAATTCTATTAAACAAGCATTTCCTAAACTTGTATTACATTATTTACATTCTGTTTAAACTCATAGACAGTTTTATTTCTTAGATAGTTCATTCTTACAACAAAAAAATAAAGGAGGAGATGGTATCTATTTACAGCATTTATATTGGCATCAATATAAGAAAATAAATTACTTTGGAAAAAGAAATGGATTTAGATCTGTTCATACTTCTGAAAATATTTTAAAATATGCTTATTAGATATCCTAAAAAGTTTATATTCAAAAGCCATTTTAGCATTTCATATACTCTCATGAAAATAATAACATCTAAACCTGAAAATATATGTATTGATACATTTCTACTTATTAACCTACAACTAACTAATCTAGAATAAAGCATATTGAAATTAATATTCTACAAGATGAAATTAATCTTGTAGAATATTAATTTCAATCTGCTGTAATTAGTCTTCTCCCCCTTTGACAACAATGCCAAAAAGTAAAAGAACTAAACCATGATTTATTCCCCTGTGAAGTGATTTGCCTTGTTGTGTTAAACATGTATCATCTCAGTCTCGATCAGAGCAACTTGTCTCTATTCACTATTTCCTACACACCTTTAGAAAACCTCCTAAAGTGCGTAAATCAGCATCAATCCACACATAATATTCTGTAGATTCATCAAATTGATTCTTTTACTGAACTCTGTCAGTGAGTATAAGATAGGGGTAGGACCCCTAACTTGCTTCTGAGATACTCAAAAGTGTCTCTTGGCAGTGGCTTTGTAAAGATGTCTGCTAATTGCTCCTTTGAACTGATATATTCCAGCACAACTTTCTTTTCTTGAACTTCTTCTCTGAGATAATGGTACTTGATAGAAATATGTTTTGTCTTAGAGTGCATTACCAAATTCTTTGAAATGTTAATGGCACTTGCATTATCACAAAATATAGTTACTAGCTCGGTAACTTTCTCATTTATACCTTCCAATAGTTACTTGATCCATGCTATATTAGTACAATTTAATGTTGCAGCAACATATTCAGCTTCTGTTGTTGACTATGAAATACATCCTTGTTTCTTGCTAAGTCAACTTACTAGTCTTTCTCCTAAAAAGAAAGCTCCACCACTTGTTCTTTTCCTGTCATCAATGTTGCCTGCCTAATCAACATCAGTATAAACTTTTAAATCAAAATCATTTCTCTTTTTATATACTAAGCCATAATCTTCAGTGCCTCTCAGGTATCTGAAAATTCTCTTGATTGTTGTCATATGGGTTTCCTTGGGATCTGCAGAGAATCTCGCAACAATACCTACTGCATGTGCTATATCCGGTCTACTATGCACAACATATTGCAACTTTCCAATCATAGATCGGTAAAGTGTCTCATCAACAAATGCAGATTCATCATTCTTTGATAGTTTATAGTTAGTAGTCATAGGAGTACTTACAGGTTTAGAATCCTCCATTCCAAATTTCTTCAAGATTTCCTTTATGTACTTGGATTGAGTAATGAAAATCTCATCTTTCATTTGCAGTATCTGTAAACCTATAAAATACTTTATCTCACCGATTAATGACATCTCAAATTCTTTGCACATTTCATTTCCAAAGCTCTTGCATAAGGAGTCATTACCACAAAAAATAATATCATCAACAAATATGGCTGAGATCAGTATTCCATTGTCCTCATCATTCTTCATGTACATATTGTTGTTTTCACTTGTCCTTATAAAACCAATCTTGATCAAATAAGAGTGCAGTCTTTCATACCATGCTCTAGGTGCTTGTTTCAGACCATATAAAGCTTTGTTTAATTTACATACCTGATCTTTACTCTTGTCTTCAACAAACCCTTTAGGCTATTCAATATAAACTTGTTCTTCTAGTAAACCATTCAAAAATGCAGAGTTAACATCAATTTGATATACCTTGAAATTTTTGAAAGCAGCATATGCCAACAATGTTCTTACTACCTCAAGTCTAGCCACAAGTGAAAAAGTCTCACCATAATCTATTCCTTCTTCTTGAGCATAACCTTTGCAAACTAGTCTTGCTTTGTTCCAAATGACCTCAACTTTTTCATTTAGCTTGTTTCTGAAAATCCACTTTGTACCAATTATATTTTTGTCCTTTGGTCTTGGGATCAGTGTCCATGTGTCATTCTTCTTGATTTGATCAATCTCTTCTGTCATAGCATTTACCCAATCTTCACTGTTAAATGTCTCTTTTACTATTCTCAGTTCAAATTCTGATATCAAGCATGTGTTCTATCTTAGTTTGTTAAATGCATGATGTCTTCTAACATATTTGGCTAATATAAGCTCGATAGGCTCTACATGATCTTCTTCATCACTCGGTAACTGGACATTATGTTCATTTTCTTCAGCAATTTTCTCGGTAGGACTTCTCGGTTGAACATAAACAAATTCTTCATAATCTTCTAGTTCTTTGGAATTTTCTTCATCATTTCTTTTTGCAAATTCATCAATTTTCACATTTGCACTTTCTAGTATTTTGTTAGATGATTTGATTAGACATTTAAATGCTTTACTTCTAGAAGAATAACCAAGAAATGTTCCTTCCTCGCTTTTCTGATCAAACTTTCCATTTCTATCAGCTTTGTGAACATAACATCTACTTCCAAAGATTTTAAAATAACTTACATTAGGTTTCTTATCATACCAGATCTCATATGGTGTCTTCATAGTTCCTTTCTTCAGTTGTACTCGGTTCAGGGTGTAAACTACAGTGCTGATTGCTTCTCTCCAAAATGTTTGAGGTACCCTCTTTTCTATCATCAGGGTTTTGGCACAATCTACAATTGATCTGTTTCTTCTCTCAGCTATCCTATTTTGCTGAGGTATTCTCAGTGCAGATACTTGGCTTTTTATATCATGATCATTGTAGAATAAGTTAAATTCATCAGAAGTGAACTCTCCTCCTCTATCAGATCTAAGACATTTCAGTTGTCTTCTTGTTTCATTTTCAACTCTTGGCTATTAAAGATGGATCAGATGAAGAAAGGTATGAAGAAAAAGCCCTAATATCTCCTTCTATTGAAATGCCAACAAAATATACATATATATGTATGTATATGTATATATATATGTATGTATATGTGTGTGTATATATATATATATAAACAAAACCCCTCATATTAATAAACTAGAAAAGTGATTTTAACCTTAGAAAAATCAGAATACATGTTTCTTATATCATCACATATATATTTATATATATGAGATTATATATATATAACCTTTTTGCCAAAGAAAAACTG